>NC_053025.1:64106372-64406372 GCF_003073215.2 Triticum urartu | reverse complement strand
GAGCACCTCACCGCCGAGGCCACCGTCGATGCCTCGCGCACGGACGTCGCCACGCGGTTGGCTGCTTTAAACAACAGTTGTGGTGTTTTCTCGAGGCCATGGCCGGTGCCTTCGACAAATACTACGATGTGTTTTCTCAGCGTACCCATGCTTATCTCAACTCCAGATCCAGTAGGTTGGTGCCCAGATCAGCTCATGCAACTCACCACTATGAGGAGGGCATCCATGATGTGGAGGCCTCGCCCTCTTCCAAGTTTAAGGAGCCCATCGTCATCAATATCTCCGATGATGAGGAGTAGCTTGTTTTTTAGCTTACTATAAGGGCCTATGTCCAGCTAGCTATGCCGATTAAGCATGTTCAGTTTATCTATTGCATGTGCTGCTCCTTCCTTTCCTTTAGAAATCCTAGTAAATTTCCCTATGTAATGTTACTATGTAATCTGATATTCTAGTATATATGTTCTATATATTGTGCCATGTGGTGTTGAGTTAACTGTTTGGTTCATTTGTTGTGATGTTCAGTTAACTGTTTGGTTCAATTCTGCAATGTGATGTTCAATTCTTGTGGATACAATTATGTATTGTTATGCATAAGATAAATAAATAAAATTTGGATGTACTAAATACGTGAGAAGCATATACAATTGCTATATTTCCAAGCTGTTCTATCGTGCAATGTGGTGCTCAGTTAACTATTTGGTTCATTTGTTGCGGTGTTCAGTTAACTGTTTGGTTCAATTCTCTAGTGTGATGTTCAATTGTAGTGGGTACAATTTTTTATTGTTATGCATGTGAGAAATAAATCAAATTTGGATGTACTAAATACACGAGGAACATATATAATTGCTACATTTCTGCTAGCTCTTGAGCATGCATTGGTTTTCCCTTGAAGAGGAAAGGGTGATGCAGCAAGTAGCGTAAGTATTTCCCATAGTTTTTGAGAACCAAGGTATCAATCTAGTAGGAGACTACACGCAAATCCCTCGTACCTGCACAAACAATTTAGAACCTTGCAACAAACGCGATAAAGGGGTTGTCAGTCCCTTCATGGCCACTTGCAAAAGTGAGATCTGATAAAGATAATAAGATAAATATTTTTGGTATTTTTGTTGTATAGATTGAAAAGTAAAGATTGCAAAATAAATGGCAACAGAAATTGGCAAGTTGAAGGGAAAATAATATAATGGTGAATATACCCGGGGCCATAGGTTTCACTAGTGGCTTCTCTCAAGATAGCATACTCTACGGTGGGTGAACAAATTACTGTCGAGCAATTGATAGAAAAGCGCATAGTTATGAGAATATCTAGGCATGATCATGTATATAGGCATCACGTCCGTGACAAGTAGACCGAAACGATTCTACATCTACTACTATTACTCCACACATCGACCGCTATCCAGCATGCATCTACAAGTTCATAAGAACAGAGTAACGCATTAGGCAAGATGACATGATGTAGAGGGCTAAACTCAAGCAATATGATATAAACCCCATCTTTTTATCCTCGATGGCAACAATACAATGCGTGCCTTGCTGCCCCTGCTGTCACTATGAAAGGGCACTGCAAGATTGAACCCAAAGCTAAACACTTCTCCCAATGCAAGAAAGATCAATCTAGTAGGCCAAACCAAACTGATAATTCGAAGAGACTTGCAAAGATATTTAAATCATGCATATAAGAATTCAAAGAAGAATCAAATATTGTTCATAGATAATCTTGATCATAAACCCACAATTCATCGGATCTCAACAAACACACCGCAAAACGAATTACATCGAATAGATCTCCAAGAGAATCGAGGAGAACTTTGTACTGAGATCCAAAGAGAGAGAAGAAGCCATCTAGCTAATAACTATGGACCAGAAGGTCTGTGGTAAACTACTCACACATCATCGGAGAGGCTATGGTGTTGATGTAGAAGCCCTCCGTGATCGATCCCCCCTCCAGTGGAGCACCGGAAAAGGCCCCAATATGGGATCTCACGGGTACAGAAGGTTGCGGCGGTGGAAATAGGGTTTTGTGGTGCTCCTGGATGTTTTCAGGGTATATGAGTATATATAGGCGAAAGAAGTAGGTCGGTGGAGCCGCGAGGGGCCCACGAGGGTGGGGGCCGCGCCCACCCCCTTAGGGCGCGCCCTCCTGCCTCGTGGCTTCCTCGCTTGCTTGACGTCCACTCCAAGTCTCCTGGATTGCGTTTGTTCCAAAAACGATCCTCGTGAAGGTTTCATTCCGTTTGGATTCCGTTTGGATTCCGTTTGATATTCCTTTTCTGCGAAACACTGAAATAGGCAAAAAAAACAGCAATTTGCACTGGGCCTTCGTTTAATAGGTTAGTCCCAAAAATAATATAAAAGTGCATAATAAAGTCCATTAAACATCCAAAAAAGATAATATAATAGCATGGAACCATAAAAAATTATAGATACATTGGAGATGTATCAAGCATCCCCAAGCTTAATTCCTACTCGTCCTCGAGTAGGTAAATGATAAAAACAGAATTTTTGATGTGGAATGCTACCTAACATAATTTTCAAAGTAATTCTATTTATTGTGGCATGAATGTTCATATCCGAAATATTCAAGATAAAATTTTAATATTGGCATAAAAATAATAATAGTTCAAGCATACTAACTAAGCAATTATGTCTTCTCAAAATAACATGGCCAAAGAAAGCTTATCCCTACAAAATCATATAGTTTGGCTATGCTTCATTTTCGTCACACAAAAATGCTCTCATCATGCACAACCCCGATGACAAGCCAAGCAATTGTTTCATACTTTAGTAATCTCAAACTTTTTTCAACTTTCACGCAATACATGAGAGTGAGCCATGGACATAACACTATGGGTGGAATAGAATATAATGATGGGGGTTGTGTGGAGAACACAAAAAGGAGAAAGTCTCACATTGACGCGGCTAATCAATGGGCTAGGGAGATTCCCATCAATTGATGTCAATGCAAGGAGTAGGGATTGCCATGCAACGGATGCACTAGAGCTATAAATGTATGAAAGCTCAATAAAAGAAACTAAGTGGGTGTGCATCCAACTTGCTTGTGCACAAAGACCTAGGGCATTTGAGGAAGCCCATTATTGGAATATACAAGCCAAGTTCTATAATGAAAAATTCCCACTACTATATGAAAGTGACAAAGTAAGAGACTCTCTATCATAAAGATCATGGTGCTACTTTGAAGCACAAGTGTGGAGAAAAGGATAGTAGCATTGCCCCTTTTATTTCTTTTCTCTATCTTTTTTTAGACTTGCTCTATTAATGATGATCATCACACTTCTATTTATTTACAACTCAATGATTACAACTCGATACTAGAACAAAATATGACTATATGAGTGCCTCCGGCGGTGTACCGGGATGGGCAATGAATCAAGAGTGACATGTATGATAAATTATGCATGGTGGCTTTGCCACAAATACGATGTCAACTACATGATCATGCAAGGCAATATGACAATGATGAAGCGTGTCATAATAAATGAAACGGTGGAAAGTTGCATAGCAATATATCTCGGAATGGCTATGGAAATGCCATGATAGGTAGGTATGGTGGCTGTTTTGAGGAAGATATAAGGAGGTTTATGTGTGATAGATCATATCATATCATGGGTGTTGGATGCACGGGCGAAGTTTGCACTGACTCTCAAGGTGAGAAAGGGCAATGCACGGTACCTAAGAGGCTAGCAATGATGGAAAGATGAGAGTGCGTATAATCCATGGACTCAACATTAGTCATAAAGAACACACATACTTATTGCAAAAACCTACAAGTCATTAAAAACCAAGCATTACGCGCATGCTCCTAGGGGGATAGATTGGTAGGAAAACACCATCGCTCGTCCCCGACCGCCAGTCATAAGGATGACAATCAAAGAACACCTCATGTTTCAAATTTGTCACACAACGGTCACCATACGTGCATGCTACGGGACTTGCAAACTTCAACACAAGTATTTCTCAAATTCACAACTACTCAACTAGCAGGACTCTAATATTACCATCTTTATATCTCAAAACAATCATCAAGTATCAAACTTCCCGTAGTATTCAATGCACTTTTTATGAAAGTTTTTATTATACCTATCTTGGATGCCTATCATATTAGGACTAATTTTATAGCCAAAGAAAATTACCATGCTGTTCTAAAAGACTCTCAAAATGATATAAGTGAAGCATTAGAGATCAATAATTTCTATAAAATAAAACCACCACCGTGCTCTAAAAAGATATAAGTGAAGCACTAGAGCAAAATTATCTAGCTCAAAAGATATAAGTGAAGCACATAGAGTATTCTAATAAATTCCAATTCATGTGTGCCTCTCCAAAAGGTGTGTACAGCAAGGATGACTGTGGTAAGATAATAAGTAAAGACTCAAATCATACAATACGCTCCAAGCAAAACACATATCATGTGGGGAATAAAAATATAGCTGCAAGTAAAGTTACCGATGGACGAAGACGAAAGAGGGGATGCCTTCCGGGGCATCCCCAAGATTAGGATTTTGGTTGTCCTTGAATCTTACCTTGGGGTGCCATGGGAATCCCCAATCTTAGGCTCTTGCCACTCCTTATTTCAAATCCATCAAATCTTTACCCAAAACTTGAAAACTTCACAACACAAAACTCAACAGAAAATCTCATGAGCTCCGTTAGTATAAGAAAACAAACCACCACTTCAAGGTACTGTAATGAACTCATTCTTTATTTATATTGGTGTTAAACCTACTGTATTTCAACTTCTCTATGGTTCATACCCCCCTATACTAGCCATAGATTCATCAAAATAAGCAAACAACACACGAAAAACAGAATCTGTCAAAAACAGAACAGTCTGTAGTAATATGTAGGTTTAGAATACTTCAGTAACTCCAAAACTCCTACCAAATTAGGAAGACCTAAATAATTTGTATATTGATCTACTTCAGTTGGAATTGGTATTTTATCGCTCTCTGGTTAAAAATGAAAATTATTCTCGTGAGCGCATACTTTCTGTTTTTTTCAGCAAGATCAAACAACTATCATCCAAGAAGATCCTAAAGGCTTTACTTGGCACAAACACTAATTAAAACATAAAAAACACAATAATAACATAGGATAGATGATTTATTTATTAATAAACAGGAACAAAAAGCAAGAAACAAAAATAAAATTGGGTTGCCTCCCAACAAGCGCTATCGTTTAACGCCCCTATCTAGGCATAAAAACAAGAATAGACCTAGGTATTGTCATCTTTGGTATGCAATCCATATGTGGCTATCATAATAGATTCATAAGGTAATTTAATTTTCTTCCTAGTAAAGTGTTCCATGCCTTTCCTTAATGTAAATTGGAATCTAATATTTCCTTCTTTCATATCAATAATTGCACCAATCGTTCTAAGGAAAGGTCTACCAAGAATAATTGGACATGTAGGATTGCAATCTATATCAAGAACAATGAAATCTACGGGCACATAATTCCTATTTGCAACAATAAGAACATCATTAATCCTTCCCATAGGTTTCTTAATAGGGGAATCCGCAAGATGCAAATTTAAAGAACAATCATCAAATTCATGGAAACCTAAGACATCACACAAAGTTTTTGGGATCGTGGAAACACTAGCACCCAAATCACACAAAGCATATCATTCATGATCTTTAATTTTAATTTTAATAGTAGGTTCCCACTCATCATAAATTTTTCTAGGGATAGAAACTTCTAATTCAAGCTTTTCTTCATAGGATTGCATTAAAGCTTCAACGATATGTTTGGTAAAAGCTTTGTTTTGACTATAAGCATGAGGAGAATTTAACACGGATTGCAACAAGGAAATACAATCTATCAAAGAACAATTATCATAATTAAATTCCTTGAAATCCAAAATAGTGGGTTCATTGCTATGTAAAGTTTTGACATCTCTAATCCCACTTTTATCAATTTTTGCATCAAGATCTAAAAACTCCGAATCATTGGGACGCCTTTTAACTAAAGTTGACTCATATCCAGCCCCATCTTTATCAAGATACATATTGTAAAACAAATATTTAATAGGATACACATCAATCACTTTTAGATCTTCATCGTTATTATCTTGAAAACTAGAAGAACACGCTTTTACAAAGCAATCCTTTTTAGCACGCATCCTAGTGGTTCTTTCCTTGCACTCATCAATGGAAATTCTCATGGCTTTGAGAGACTCGTTGATATCATGGTTAGGTGGAATAGATCTAAGTTTCAAAGAATCAACATGAAGAGAAATTCTATCCACGTTCCTAGCCAACTCATCAATCTTAGGCAATTTTTCTTCAAGCAAAGCATTGAAATTCTTTTGATAAATCATAAATTCTTGAACACTAGTCTCAAAATCAGAGGGCATCTTATTAAAATTTCCATAAGAGTTGTTGTAGGAATTACCATAATTATTAGAGGAATTACTAGGGAACGTCCTAGAATTAAAATTTCCTCTATACGTGTTGTTACCAAAATTGTTCCTACCAACAAAATTCACACCATAGATTCATTATTATTCTCAATCAAAGTAGACAAAGGCATATCATTAGGATCAGAAGAAACTCTCTTATTAGGAAACAATTTCATAAGTTCATCCATCTTACCACTCAAAACATTAATCTCTTCTATCGCATGAACCTTTTTACCAGTAGATCTTTCGGTTGCCATTGAGAAAAATTAACCATAATACTATCTAGGAGTTTAGTAGCTTATCCTAAAGTGATTTCCATAAAAGTGCCTCCCGCGGCCGAATCCAAAAGATTTCTAGAAGCAAAATTCAACCCAACATAATTTTTTTGTATAATCATCCATAAATTCAAACCATGTGTAGGGCAATTACGTATCATTAATTTCATCCTCTCCCAAGATTGTGCAACATGCTCATGATCAAGTTGCTTAAAATTCATAATATCGTTTCTAAGAGAGATGATCTTAGCGGGAGGAAAATACTTAGAGATAAAAGCATCTTTGCACTTATTCCAAGAATCAATACTATTTTTAGGCAAAGAGGAAAATCAAGTTTTAGCATGATCTCTAAGTGAAAAAGGAAATAGCTCCAATTTAACAATATCGCTATCCACATCTTTCTTCTTTTGCATATCACACAATCAACAAAGTTGTTTAGATGGGTAGCGGCATCTTCACTAGGAAGGCCACCAAATTGATCTTTCATGACAAGATTCAGCAAAGCGGTATTAATTTCACAAGATTCATCATCGTTAAGAGGAGCAATCAGAGTGCTAATAAAATCATTATTGTTGGTATTGGAAAAGTCACACAATTTAGTATTGTGTTGAGCCATCGTGACAAACAATCCAACACACAAGCACACAAGAAGCAAGCGAAAAGATACGAACGGAAAAAGAAGGGCGAATAAAACGGCAAGGGTGAAGTGGGGGAGAGGAAAACGAGAGGCAAATGGCAAATAATGTAATGCGAGGGAGAAGAGTTCGTTATGGGTACTTGGTATGTCTTGACTTGAGCGTAGATCTCCCCGGCAACGGCGCCAGAAATGGCTAGCTGACGGGAGATCAAATCTCGACTTGACTTGGTGCAAATCTCCCCGGCAACGGCGCCAGAAATCCTTCTTGCTACCTCTTGAGCATGCGTTGGTTTTCCCTTGAAGAGGAAAGGGTGATGCAGCAATGTAGCATAGTATTTCCCTCAGTTTTTGAGAACCAAGGTATCAATCTAGTAGGAGACTACATGCAAATCCCTCATACCTGCACAAACAATCAAGAACCTTGCAACCAACGCGATAAAGGGGTTGTCAGTCCCTTCACGGCCACTTGCAAAAGTGAGATTTGATAAAGATAATAAGATAAATATTTTTGGTATTTTTATTGTATAGATTGAAAAGTAAAGATTGCAAAATAAACAACAACAGAAATTGGCAAGTTGACGGGAAAATAATATAATGGAGAATAGACCCGGGGCCATAGGTTTCACTAGTGGCTTCTCTCAAGATAGCATATTCTACGGTGGGTGAACAAATTACTGTCGAGCAATTGATAGAAAAGTGCATAGTTATGAGAATATCTAGGCATGATCATGTATATAGGCATCACGTCTGTGACAAGTAGACTGAAATGATTCTGCATCTACTACTATTACTCCACAATCGACCGCTATCCAGCATGCATCTAGAGTATTAAGTTCATAAGAACAGAGTAACGCATTAGGCAAGATGACATGATGTAGAGGGATAAACTCAAGCAATATGATATAAACCCCATATTTTTATCCTCGATGGCAACAATACAATGCGTGCCTTGCTGCCCCTGCTGTCACTGGGAAAGGACAACGCAAGTAGGGATGGCAGCTGCAGGGTATGGGTATGGGTGGAGCTACCCCATACCCTTACCCATCCACCCTGAGTTTACCCATCACCCATACCCATACCCGTCAAGGGTACAATTTTTTCCCATACCCGTTACCCGACAGGGTATATGGATACCCGCGGGTAAAAATACCCGCATTTACAACACATCAATTGAGTAGAAAATAGTTGTAAAAAGTAGGATATAATCATAAATTATTAATAGCAACACATTTTAAACAACAATGTACAACAACATATTGTAACAACAACATATTCTCATAAACAAAAATACTTGCCTATAAAGTGACATATAAAAATATTAAATAAGAACACATAATCATAAATAACAACACATATGCATACACTTTAAGTTCATGAAATCAGGATAAATTATAGAGATAATTTGAATATACATTAGAGTTTTTACCTAGCGTGATTAGGAGGGGAAATGAATACATTGGGATATTAACGGAAACCCACCTGCCAACATTTTAGATGGGTACATGGGTATGCGGGCATGGGTTATACGATCCTATACCCGTACCCTCTCTACCCAACGGGTATGATATTTTCCCATTTAAGTACCCATGGGTAATTTTCTGTCCCATACCCTTACCCTAATAGGGTTTTTACCCACAGGGTAGGCGGGTAATGGGTACCCATTGCCACCCCTAACCGCAAGATTGAACCCAAAGCTAAACACTTCTCCCAATGCAAGAAAGATCAATCTAGTAGGCCAAACCAAACAGATAATTCGAAGAGACTTGCAAAGATATTTAAATCATGCATATAAGAATTCAAAGAAGAATCAAATATTGTTCATAGATAATCTTGATCATAAACCCACAATTCATCGGATCTCGACAAACACACCGCAAAAAGAATTACATCGAATAGGTCTCCAAGAGAATCGAGGAGAACTTTGTATTGAGATCCAAAGAGAGAGAAGAAGCCATCTAGCTAATAACTATGGACCTGAAGGTCTGTGGTAAACTACTCACACATCATCAGAGAGGATATGGTGTTGATGTAGAAGCCCTCCGTGGTCGATTCCCCTCTGGCGGAGCACCGGAAAAGGCCCCAAGATGGGATCTCATGGGTACAGAAGGTTGTGGCGGTGCAAATAGGGTTTCATGGTGCTTGTTGGATTTCGGGTTCCGGCAGACCCTTAAGGTTCGAACTCTGGGGTGCGCACGGAGATCTTTCCACTATCGACTCGCCCTTCTATGGCTCGCAAGAAATCTAGGCTGGAAAGAAGAACACAAAGAGGACACGAGGTTTATACTGGTTCGGGCCACCGATGTGGTGTAATACCCTACTCCAATGTGTGGTGTGGTGGATTGCCTCGGGGGCTGATGATGAACAATACAGGGGGAGAACGGCCTCGCGAGAGGTGTTCTTGTGCTGGTGTGGTATGTTCTACTTGGTCCTGGGTCCCCTTCCCTCTATGGTGGCTAGTCCTACTTATAGAGGCCCTGGTCCTCTTTCCAAAATGTGAGCGGGAAGGGCGCCAACAATTGGCCATTTTGAAGGGGAACATCTAGTACAAGTTATCCTGGCTAAAGGTGGTCTTCGGCTGCCAAAAGCGCTGGTGATGACGCCGTCTTGGGCTCCACGATGACCTCCGTCCTACCGCTCTGCTGGTCTTGGTCTCGTTGCACCGGAATGGTAACCTTTGTCCGATGCCTTGGACTGTGCTTGTTCCCTTTGCACCAAAGGGGAAACAAGGACACTGCACAGGCCAGTGCCAGCCTGGCGCCCGCCTGATCTCGATCGTCATGGCTTGCGTCACGGGCTCCTCGCGAGGTGCCCCTGCCTTGATCTCTCTGCCTCCTCACGAGCCTTCCTGATGAGGTTGATCCTGAGGAAGCTTCCTATCGTACGCCCCGCAGGGCTTGGCCCCTCGCGAGGGTCTTGAGTTTGAGCTGATGAAGCTGGGCCACACTAGGCCCCCACTCGAGCCACGCCGCAGGCCCCAGGTAAGCAAGTCTGGGACCCCCATTCCCAGAATGCGACAGTAGCCCCCGGGCCCGAGGCGCGCCTGGGCTGGGCCTAGCAGAGAAGCGAAGGGGCAAGTGCGTAGCGCCGCGGGCCCCAATAGCCTGCGGCCTTGGGCGCCACGTGGCGACAGATTGGTCATGGGCGTATGCACTTCCCCACGACGCCTCGGCAACCGCATGACTTGGCAAGTCCCTGCATGCAGAGAAATGGGTCATGATTACCTGCGATCGTGGTGGTCGGCGGTTGGCCTTCTCCAGCTATAAGTACGGGACTGTGCGAGCCTCGTTAGCGTATCCCTTCCTGCTACTCCTTTTCTTATTCTTGGCTACTCGCCATTCTCATGGCTCCGCCGAAGAGATTCTCGGCCGCGGAGAAAGGAAAAGCTCGTCCGGCAGGGCCAGACTCCCCACCGACCAAGCGCGGCCGGGGCCGCCTCGCAAGCACCCCACGATCCCCGTAGTGGCTTCCCGTGGCCATGGAGGCGGTTCCCTGCGCGGTGGTGAGCGCCCGGTTGCCGATGGGAGGCAAGCCGTGGCCACGAGGCCCCCCAGGCCGCGCTTTCGCTCGGCGGAGGTGCTGTCGGAGTTCATCGTGTGGTTGGTGGACCCAACCAGCACCTGGCTCCAGCTCCCCCGTTTCTTTGTAGGTGAACTGCCGGCCGGCGCTCGGGGCGGCCTCTGGCTTCAGGCAGATAGTTGCTGCAGCAGGGCCTCCTGGGCTTCGCTGGAGGTCTCCGCTTCTGGGGATGCGGTCCTGACCCGCGGCTGGCAAACGTTTTCCCGTGCGCGCGGCCTGAGCCGGCGGTGCACCCTGCACTTCAAATTCGATGGCGACGCCACCCTCTACGTGAGGGTGTTCGGGGAAGACGGTCGCCGCGCTGGGTGCTGCCCCGAAGACGATGACCGCGGTCGCCTACCCAGCCCCGGTGTTGACTAGGATGAAGACGGCGGCATGCGTGTAGGCGGCGGCGCTTGGGGTTCGCCAAGCTTTGGTGACTCCTTCTCAGGCAGCAGCTCCTCCAGCGGTGGCCGCGACCAGCCCCCGCGCAGTCGCGCCCGCCTGGGTGAAGGTAGCGGGTCAGCCGCCGTCGCGCCCCGGTGAAGCGAGAGGAGGGATCCGCCTGAGCCCCCAGAGGCAGCTCGAGCTTTTGCCGCAAGTTGGTGCCGAGCAAGTCGTGCCCATTTTGTTTTTCTTCTTTCCTTGCGCAGAAAAAGAAGGTAGTATAGGGCCCTACGGGGGTGTGTTAGAACTGTTGCTGTAAATCATTGTGCTGCTTCCGCTATTTCTGTGTTATGTTTCCACGCCACGTGCCCATGTGCGGGGATTATTTAGCTCAGTGGGGCTTGACGTGGTCCTCGCCTCCCGAGGCTGATGCCTCACCGCGCGCTTCATGTCCTGCAAGGATTAGCAGGAGGAGTAGCCTTCGGTCTGGTTGCGAGGGAAATCGGCCCAGGTCCCGCGCTCGTGTCGCGATGCCCGTGGGGCACGGACTGGGAGGGGTGCTCCCGCAGTGGACCCGGATAGGAAAGCTTCAAACGATCGGGGCAGAAAACACTCGCGAGGGCGCCTGCGAACCTCCCTCGCGAGATTTGCGAGAGAAAATGAGGCAAGTGAGTGAAAAGGACAAAAAAATCACAAGCCTGGGACGGCAACAGCTCTAGTAAAACTTCAAACAGAAATGAACAAGCCAACTGCAGAAAGCAAATGAAAAAGCCGCGTTCGGCACCTATTCTAGTCTTCGACGTCTTCTCACCAGCGCGGAGCTAAGTGCTGCCACTAGGCATGGGCGGGAGCCCCCGAGACCCGAGGGCGGCACTCCGGAGACTCCGGGCGTGTATAGCCCCACTCATTATTACGTGAGAGTGTCACGGGCGGCGAGCTTCATAGGCATTGGCCTTCTTCACAGGCACCGGGCCTTTCCCAAAACGCAGCAGCTTCATAGACATTGGCCTTCTTCACAGGCACCGGGCCTTTCCCAAAACGCGGCAGCTTCACAGGCACCGAGCCTTTCCCAAAATGCGGCAGCTTCACAGGCATTGGCCTTCTTCACAGGCACCGGGCCCTTCCCAAAATGCGGCAGCTTCACAGGCATTGGCCTTCTTCACACGCATCGGGCCTTTCCCAAAATGCGGCATCTTCTGTCACACCCTAGCTAGTTCAAGCATTAGAGTGTGCATCATGTTTAAAATTTCTCTTAAATTTGAAATGGGGAAGGCAGAAAACCCCAACACCCCCCTGGAAACAACTAGGGTTTACTAAAATTATTTTCAATGAACCTGAAATGCCCTTCTAAAAAGTTCACCCTCTTTGTCTTGGGTTAAAACCTCTGGCAAAATTGGTGCACAATTTTCTAGGTCAACAGAAGGTCATTGAATTAAATCATAAGTATTTGAATTTGGGCATTTAAATGCTATAAAATAAATTAAATGCTCAAATAATTCTGGAAATAAATGTTTGCTGTTGGAAATATTCTAAACAGAGCCCACAATTATTTTCAGGATTTTTGGAAACGTTTTAGTATTTCTAATAAAGCCCAACAGTTGCAGTTAAATAGAATGACAGAAACAAATAAAAAGAAAAAAAGAGAGAGGGAAGCCCACCTGGGCCTTACCTGTGCTGGCCAGCCCACCTGGCTCGGTCCAGCCGACTGGCCCTTCCAGTCATTGTCCTCCTCGCGCCAGAAGGACGCGGAGCGCGTGGCCGGCGCCCGCGGACACACGCCGACCACCTCCTGCTTCCGCAGACGCCTGGAGACGCCTAGGGGTGCCAAGCGACCCCCACGTCCCCTCTCATCCTCTCGCACTCCCCCCCTCGTCTCCCTCACTCTCTCCCGCGATGGCCGAGCGCGTCCCTCGCCGCCGATCGCCGTAGTTGCCACCAGAGCCACTCCCTCGCCCCTCCGACGAGCCCAATCGCTCTGCCTAGTCACCCTGGACCTCTCCGTCGACTCACGCAAGCTCGGACGACCCCAAGACGACGTGGTGCCCTTCTTCCCCGTCCATGGCCGCCAGACGCCGTCGTTCGATTCGCCGGCCTCAAGTCCTCCCCGAGCTCGCTGACCCCCTCTCCGACCCCGCTGTGAGCTCCTCTTCCTTTCTCCCTAGCTACCGTGCTCGTTTGGCCTCTATAGTAGCCACTTCCACCGTACCCGAGAGCTCCCCGCCGCCGACCATGGCGCCGTCGTGGCCAGAGCCACCGTCGCTCAAGGCCAAGCTCACCGTTGTGCTCAGCGCAGCACCAGGAGCCGGTAGCCACCACCAGCTCCCTCTCCCGTGCACCGTAGCGTCGAATCCATCCACGCCCGAACTCCGGCGACCGCCAAGGTCGTCGCCGGCGTCGTTTCTGGCGTCCCCGTGTCCAACCACTTGCACCACTGGATGCGGCAGCTCCCTAGCTACGCGTAGCACGTCTCCACCGTCGATTTGGTCACCGGAGGACCAAATCCGAAGCTCTCCGCCGTATCGGGCCTCGCCGGCGTCGAGTCGCCGGCGAGTTTGACCCAGTTTGACTCCTGGGTGGGCCCAGGTAGACCCCCTGAGTCTATGACAGGTGGGGCTGGTCTGCTAACTAATTTAGGATTAGTTTAAATTAATTTTAATTAAATCAGTCACTGACATGTGGGCCTAGGCCCCACTGACAGCTAATTAGTGTTAATCTCATCCTGTTATTTAGCTGAGAGGCTGACAGAAGGGGCCCACCAGTCAGGTTTGACCTGGGCTGGCGCCTTTGACCTGCTGAGGTCAGCATGACACAATGCTGATGCAGTAATGCCTTTTTGGATTTATTTTTATTCAGGAATTTCTAGAAAATAGTTAAAACTTCTAAAAATCATAGAAAATCAACCATAGCTCCAAATGCAAAGATTTATATATGAAAAATGATCAGAAAAATTCAATCTATCCATCTGTAATGGTTTCATGCATGACAAAACAAGTTTACCTTGCTGTTTAAGCATAATAAGGAAATGCACTATTAAGGCCATGTTTAATGAGCTAATATTTGAATCTTTGATTCAAATAAGTTCATTCCTTTCTGTTATAGCTTGCATTAGGCCAAGACACATTCATATTGCCATGTCATAGCATGCATCATATTGTTGCATATCGTCATGTGTTGATTGTGTTCCGATGTGTTCTTCGTGGTAGGTTCTGCCTCCGAGGATATTCACGAGTATCCAACTGAAGGGCATTATCCCACTACCACTCCATCAGGCAAGCAACCATTGATCATTCCGATACAACCCATGTTCTCGCTTCTGCTCTTGTTTACTGCATTAAGACAATGCGATTCAAACTGCTGTATGCTACGGTAGTTGAACCCTTATCCTCTGCATGACCTGTCATTGCCACAGTAACTAGATGAAACCCAATAGCATGTGTAGGAGTTGATTGAGCCATGTATGTGATTCCTACCTTGCTATGCCTGCTATTCTTAGAGTTGTGTCAGGTCTGGTTCATCTGGGTGATGGGCCAGAGTGAAATGCTTGTGCCGGTAATGTGAGGGATGTGTTGAACATGTTTTGGTAAAGGTATCGATGAGAGGCCATGTAGGAGTACATGGTGGGTTGTTTCATTGAGGCCGTCCCTAAGAACTGAGATCTTTATGTGTGATTTAAGATGCAGTTACTACCGTACATTGGGCCCGAAACCAATGGACCCTCTCGGCTTCTTAGTCACCCTAGTACTCTGTCCAGGAGTTGCAAATAGTTTCTGGTGCTTGTAGGCTATGTGTTGGCGGCCGTGCGTGGCGCTGACCCTAGGGGTGGGCTATGTTGTGGTAGATACACCGTGGCACGGTGTACCGAGTCACCCGTTTGGTGTCTCGGGAACCCTGTTCACATCGTTCGGGGCCGTATGTGGAAACCTCGGCCGGACTCCCTGCGGATGGAACCTCGATAGGCGATAAACCTGGACTAGAGACTTAAGTGTTTAGGTAGGCCGTGGCCGACACCCTCGCTGGGCTTCCGCTTGAAGGTTGCCGAGTACATGTCGTGTAAACGGCGGTAAGTGGTGAAAGCGTGTATGAAGAAGTACACCCCTGCAGGGTATTAAACTATTCGAATAGCCGCGTTCGCGGTAAAGGACTACTTGGTTGCCTATACAGTTCATAGACAAGTTAATGGGTACTAATAAAAGACTCAAGATAAGTGTGAGTACCGAGGATGGCCCTCTCGTAGGATGATGAGGGAGGATCCCCGGTGGAGTATTGTGTTGGTGAGTAGTGGACTCGTGTGCGAAAACTATTTTACTGGTGAAGTTCCGTAGGATAGCTTAGCCAAGAGTCAAAGCTGGCTTGCTGCATTAACCCCACCACCTTCTTGAGAATAAGCATGTATAGTAGGTTCTGATGTAAGACTTGTTGAGTACCTTTGTACTCATGTTTGCTTAATTACTGTTTTCAGACGACAACACCGCCCCTCCGATGGGTTCTACATAGACCTTGACGTCGACGAGTGACTAGCCACCCAGGTGGTGATCCTGGCCATGGAGGGCCCTATGTAGATAGACAGGCTTCGAGAAGCCTTCTTCTTTCTAGAGTCTGTACTCAGAGTAGTTGCTTCCGCATGTGCTTGTATGATTGTATGACTTGAGTGTCGGGTCATGTGACCCCTATCTGTATGAACATGTTATGTATGGCTCTCTGGAGCCTTTAAATAAAGTACTTGAGTTATAGAGTTTTGTTGTGATGCCATGTTGTATGTACTCATATCGGGCATATTGTGTGTATGATTGAAATGCTTGGTATGAGTGGGATCCGAAAATCTAGTTGTTTATCCTTGGCAGCCCTTCTTATGGGGAAATGTAGTCTAGTGTTCCTCGAGCCATAGTAGTCCGCTACAGCCCGGTTCACCGGAGTCCTGCTAGCCCAGCACTATTGCTCAGGACACTTTACTGGCCGACATGTGTTTCACTTCGTTCCTATGTCTATCCCTTCGGGGAAATGTCACGCGGTGATATCCGGAGTCCTGCCTAGCCTGCTACAGCCCGGGTTCCCCGGAGTCCTGTTAGCCCAGTGCTACAGCCCGGAATCACTCACTGATGACCGACATGTTCGATGTGATTCATGTATGCCTGTCTCCATAGGTCTGTGCCGCTTTGGGTTCACGACTAGCCATGTCGGCCCGGGTTCTCTGTCATATGGATGCTAGCGACACTATCATATACGTGAGCCAAAAGGCGCAAACGGTCCCGGGCCATGGTAAGGCGACACCCGTGGGATACCGTGCGTGAGGCCGCAAAGTGATATGAGGTGTTACCGGCTAGATCGATGTGACTTGGAATCGGGGGCCTGACAGCATTGGCATCAGAGCCGGACTGCCTGTAGGTTCGTTGAGCCAAACTGGTAGATGTCGAGTCTAGAAATGCTTTAGTTATATGTAGGGGAATTGATTTTGGGAGGGAACGTAAGGCTCTTTTACTCCTTTATCCTATGCCTCTGATCTGGATCACTCTCCTCTCATTCAACGTGGGTTAAGGACTAGGCTCTCTTCTTCTATCAGGTTCACGTGTTACTAATCCGTAGTAGCTTATAGGATTGTTGTTACAAGTCCCAGTTCAGTTTCTACTATTCTTAGTATGTTGCTAATTGGATCAGAACCTTGATATGATGTTGTTGAGTGGTATTGCGAACTGTTATGGATGTCTCAAATCTTTTTCTGAGCATTTACAGCTGTTATGCTGTCCAATTTTCCCTAGAAATTCTGATGTCTTTTGCATTGTGGTTGTGCTTTCAGATGGCCAACCGTGTTCAAAACCAAGTGGTTCGCCTGACCCGGTGCCTCGACGTGCCCGGTCATACTGCTATGTTAGTCCGGGTAATGATCGAGACGGGCTACCGTTGGTATCCGAATACACCGTCGAAGAGCAGTTCCGCGACTTTAATCAAAGCCAATATCTCTGCACCGTCAGGATATTTCCTTCTTATCCTGGATCTACCGAGCCCCTTCAATGTTCCTATGGACTCAGGGTTACTGTTGAGATGGCTGTGCAGGATGCTGCCTATTCCATGATGACCATCTTGCGAGTCCGGACTGGCCTGCTTCGGAACACCAACTTCCGTTACATGCCAGCTTCACTTCCGGGAGCGCAAGGGTATCTTCAGGCTATCTATGCTGACTCCAATCAAGAGGACTCATTAACTCGTACCACTACCGAGATGCTCAAAGATAAGGACCGAGAGAATCGGGCCTTGAGGCTGGAGCTTTTCAATACCCGTGCTGATCATTGGGCCACATTGACTCGGTTTGCACCTGCGGTGCAAGCTAGATGTATGGATACAAGGGATATGTATCCTGTGAGATCAGCTCTGCCAGACATGGTGGATTGGCGTGATGTGGGAGGCATCACCCCACCCCGTGGTCCCCGCAGGCCACCGTTTGTTGGTCCAATACCTCATCCTAGCCCCTATGGTCCACAGGCTCCTCAGGACCGTCTGTTCCCCGATGGTCACCTTGAACTTCCAGGCTACGGAGGTGACTTCTATGAGGACTACTACGGAGCTGTCTGAGTTAGTAGTAGTACCACTAGTATTGTAGTAGTTGTATCTCCACTGTCCTGCATGACTTGTGGAATATGACTTAGTGTGTAGTAAATTCCGGAGGTGTAGACAAATAATGTATAGGATCTTGGAATACCTCCGATGAGATGTAATGTCTTCCATCATAGTTGTACTGTAGCCTGGGCTTGTACTAAACTATGTATGATGTGTATGACCGTTGGTATATATATGGCAGTTTTATATTACCATGACATACGGATGAACATCTCTGCATTCCGCGTTATCCATTACATTTTGCACTTCCTTGCTAAGTTTGAGCCATCCTTATCTAAACCATTGTCTTGTTTTCTCTTAGGATGGTCAACACCCGCAGCAACCCTGCTGCCTCGGAGCAGGGGGAAGCCAGTGCAGCTAGGGGTGAAAATCTGCCTCACCCGCCTTCTCTGGCCGAGGTAATGCTGGAGGCGGAAAGAAACAAGCGTGAGACTAACCGCCTGCTAGAGTGGATTGAGCAGAACACTGCACGCCACCCACGAAATGACTTGGTGTCAATCAATGACTTTATCAAGCTGTACCCACCAAAGTTTAATCATTCCGTCGAACCCCTCGACGCGGATGACTGGCTTCGCAGCATCACTCACAAGCTACGTTCTGCCAACGTAGCCGAAGCCGACAAGGTTACCTTTGCTGCCTATCACCTCGAAGGCCCTGCTAGCCTTTGGTGGGAAAACTTCGAAGCTATGCGCCCGGTCGGCCAAGTTACTACTTGGGCTGAGTTCAGTGAGGCTTTCCGCGAGCATCACATTCCAGAAGGTCTCATGGATCGCAAGAGGGAGGAGTTCTGCAACTTCACCCAAGGAAGACTGACTGTGGATGCTTATAGTCGTGAATTTGGAAATCTGGCACGCTATGCTCCCGAAGAGGTATCTACTGACGCTAAGAAGCAAGCAAGGTTCCGCAAGGGACTTAGCCCTGAGCTTCGCCGCGATCTTCGTCTGCACGAGTGCACCTCCTTTCAGAAGTTGGTCAATAAAGCCATCAGTGCTGAGACAGGCCAGACTGATTATGACGCTTCACGCAAGCACTCCCGTCACTTTGGCTCTTCATCCGGCTCTGGAGCTCAGAAGCGCCGGGTGTGGATCCCAAGCACGACACTGCCACCCAGGTTCATCCCGAGGCCATCCTTTGAGGCGCCTCTTCCCAACCAGCAATTTGCACCGCCCAAGCCCTATGGTGGCCCTGCTGCTAATGCTGCTCCATGCCCCAATGTGGTGACATGCTTTAAGTGTGGAGAGCCGGGTCACTATAGCCGAGAGTGTCCCCAGAACAACAACCCCAATCAAACTGGAAAGTCCGTTGGCCGGGGTAAGCCCGCAGGAAAAACATTCTATGCCAAGCCGGTCACCACTGCCCGTGGCCATGTCAACTATGTTTCAGCCGAGGAGGCTCATGAGGATCCCAACGTCGTCCTTGGTACGCTCCTTGTTAACTGCCATCCGGCATCTGTTCTTTTCGATACTGGAGCATCTCATTCATTCATATCCGAGAACTATGCTCGATTGCATAACACGACATTCTGTGACATGCCCACTTCCATGGTAATTCAAAGTCCGGGTTCCAAATGGCAAACTTCTAGAGTAAGCCATGGGAACGAAATTCTTGTCGATAGACTTGTCTTCCTTGCATCCTTAATATCTCTCAAGTCCTCGGACATAAACATCATCTTGGGTATGGACTGGTTGTCAGCTCATTATGCTAAGATTGACTGTGCCACTAGAACCGTTCAACTTACTCACCCATCGGGCAAGACAGTCAATGTCTTAACTCGAGTGGCCAAGCGCCAGCTTTACTCCCTAAATGCCAACCCCCTTCTAGACCTTGAGGACGTTCCGATAGTCCGGGACTTTCCGGATGTCTTTCCAGAAGAACTGCCAGGTGTTCCACCTGACAGGGATGTTGAGTTTGTGATAGACCTTGTTCCAGGAACCGTTCCAATTTCTAGAAGACCCTACAAGATGGCACCCTTAGAACTAGCCGAGCTTAAGAACCAACTCGATGAGTCCTTGAAAAAGGGTTTCATCCGTCCTAGTTCCTCTCCTTGGGCTTGCCCCGTCCTCTTCGTTAAGAAGAAGGATGGAACGGATCGAATGGTTGTGGATTACCGCCCTGTCAACCTGGTCACCATCAAGAACAAATACCCGCTTCCCAGGATTAACGGTCTGTATGATCAGCTCGCTGGATCCTCAGTCTTTTCCAAGATGGATTTGAGGTTGGGTTACCATCAAATCAAAATCAGAAATGGGGACATTCCCAAAACGGCCTTTGTTACTCGTTATAGCCAATACGAGTACACCGTGATGTCCTTCGGTTTAACCAATGCCCCCGCCACCTTCTCCTGGTTAATGAACTCGGTTTTCATGGAGTACTTGGATAAATTCGTCGTATTATACCTCGATGACATACTCATCTACTCCAAGAATGAAGAGGAACATGCCGAACATCTAAGGCTGGTATTGACGAAACTTCGAGAGCATTGCCTTTATGCCAAATTCTCCAAGTGTGAATTTTGGTTGCCAGAAGTGACCTATCTAGGCCATGTAATCTCTGGTAAGGGTATTGCTGTCAATCCCGAGCGAGTTCAAGCCGTCCTTGATTGGACTCCACCTGAGACGGTCAAGCAAGTTCAGAGCTTCCTTGGCTTAGCGAGCTATTGTCGCCGCTTCGTCGAGAATTTCTCCAAGGTTGCCAAACCTCTAACTGAACTCCTCAAGAAAGATAAAAAGTTCGAGTGGACTCCACAGTGCGAGTTCAGCTTTCAGGAACTGAAAAGAAGCCTGACATCTGCTCCCGTAATGGTACCACCAGATTTCTCCAAGGACTTTATTATCTATTGCAACGCCTCGTGACAAGGACTAGGTTGCATACTCATGCAAGATCGTCAGGTAATTGCCTATGCTTCACGGCAATTACACCCACATGAGGAAAATTATCCCACACATGATCTAGAACTTGCAGTTGTAGTCCATGCACTTAAAACTTGGTGACATTACCTTCTCGGTAATCGTTGTGAGATCTTCACCGATCACCCAAGTTTGAAATATATTTTCATCCAACCAGATTTGAATCTGAGGCAAAGACGTTGGGTTGAGTTGATCTCGGATTACGACTTAGGAATAACTTACACCCCGGGCAAAGCCAATGTCATGGCTGATGCGCTAAGCCGTAAGTCCTATTGTAACAACCTGATGTTACAACAAAGTCAACCACTTCTCCATGAGGAATTTCGTAAGCTTAATCTTCACATTGTTCCTCGAGGATTCCTATCCACCCTGGTGGCGAAACCTACCCTTACGGATCAGATCATCAAGGCACAGAAGGTAGATCCGGGAATCTCCCATATTAAGAGAAACATTAAGAAAGGAGTCGCGAATTGTTTCTCCATTGATGATCAAGGTGTCGTATACTTTGGGAATCGCCTAGTGGTTCCAAAGGCACGAAACCTGAGACGGCTGATCCTTAAGGAAGCTCATGAATCCCCTCTCACCATTCATCCCGGTAGTACTAAAATGTATCAAGACCTACGCCAGAGGTTTTGGTGGACTAGGATGAAGAGAGAAATCGCTCAATACATTGCTAATTGCGACGTTTGTCGTCATGTTAAAGCATAGAATCAACGGCCTGCTGGCACCCTTCAACCTTTGGCTATTCCCGAGTGGAAATGGGATAAAATCAGTATGGACTTCATCACTGGGTTTCCCAGGACCAAGAGAGGGAATAATGCCATCTTCGTCGTGATCGACCGACTTTCCAAAGTAGCCCACTTTTTACCTGTTCGTGAGAGTATCACCGCTAGCCAGCTAGCCGATTTATACATCTCCCGAATAGTGTCTCTTCATGGTGTTCCATTGGAAATTAACTCAGACCGTGGGAGTCTCTTCACCTCTCGATTTTGGGAAAGTTTCCAAAATGCTATGGGAACTCGTATCTCCTTCAGCACCGCCTTCCATCCTCAATCAAGTGGTCAAGTAGAGCGAGTCAATCAAATTCTGGAAGATATGCTCCGAGCTTCTGTCATCTCGTTCGGAATGAGTTGGGAGAATTGCCTTCCATTTGCGGAGTTTGCCTATAACAATAGTTATCAAGCCAGCTTGGGCAAGGCTCCTTTCGAAGTTCTCTATGGACGAAAATGTCGAACGCCTCTTAACTGGTCAGAAACCGGGGAAAGACAACTCTTTGGCCCGGATATGATTCAGGAAGCAGAAGAGCAGGTTCGCGTTATTCGTGAGAAATTGAAAACAGCCCAATCTCGTCAAAAGAGTCAATATGATCGTAAACATAAGCCTATGACTTATGAAGTCGACGACAAAGCTTACCTTCGGGTTACTCCATTAAAGGGAACCCATCATTTCGGTATCAAAGGCAAATTGGCCCCTCATTACATTGGACCCTTTCGCATTCTTGCCAAACGAGGAGAAGTTGCCTACCAATTGGAACTACCTCCGCATCTTTCCAGAGTTCACGATGTCTTCCACGTTTCTCAACTCAGGCGTTGCTTCGCGGATCCCATCCGTGGAGTGGACCACGAAACGCTTGATCTACAAGATAACCTCTCATATCGGGAATATCTCGTTCGTATCCTTGATCAAGCCGAGCGTACCACTCGACGTCATAACATCAAGTTTTTCAAGGTTCAACGGTCACACTATTCCGAGAAAGAAGCCACTTGGGAAAGGGAGGATCGTCTTCGACTTGAGTACCCCACCTTCTTCCCGGAGGATCCTAAATCTCGGGACGAGATTCTTTTGAGTGGGGGTGAGTTGTCACACCCTAGCTAGTTCAAGAATTAGAGTGTGCATCATGTTTAAAATTTCTCTTCAATTTGAAATGGGGAAGGCAGAAACCCCCAACACCCCCTGGAAACAACTAGGGTTTACTAAAATAATTTTCAATGAACCTGAAATGCCCTTCTAAAAAGTTCACCCTCTTTGTCTTGGGTTAAAACCTCTGGCAAAATTGGTGCACAATTTTCTAGGTCAACAGAAGGTCATTGAATTAAATCATAAGTATTTGAATTTGGGCATTTAAATGCTATAAAATAAATTAAATGCTCAAATAATTCTGGAAATAAATGTTTGCTGTTGGAAATATTCTAAACAGAGCCCACAATTATTTTCAGGATTTTTGGAAACGTTTTAGTATTTTTAATAAAGCCCAACAGTTGTAGTTAAATAGAATAACAGAAACAAATAAAAAGAAAAAAAAGAGAGAGGGAAGCCCACCTGGGCCTTACCTGTGCTGGCCAGCCCACCTGGCTCGGCCCAGCCGACTGGCCCTGCCAGTCGTTGTCCTCCTCGCGCCAGAAGGACGCGGAGCGCGTGGCCGGCGCCCGCGGCCACACGCCGGCCACCACCTGCTTCCGCCGACGCCTGGAGACGCCTAGGGGTGCCACGCGACCCCCACGTCCCCTCTCATCCTCTCGCACTCTCCCCCTCGTCTCCCTCACTCTCTCCCGTGATGGCCGAGCGCGTCCCTCGCCGCCGATCGCCGTAGTTGCCACCAGAGCCACTCCCTCGCCCCTCCGACGAGCCCAATCGCTCCGCCTCGTCACCCTGGACCTCTCCGTCAACTCACGCAAGCTCGGACGACCTCAAGACGACGTGGTGCCCTTCTTCCCCGTCCACGGCCGCCGGACGCCGTCGTTCGATTCGCCGGCCTCAAGTCCTCCCCGAGCTCGCTGACCCCCTCTCCGACCCCGATGTGAGCTCCTCTTCCTTTCTCCCTAGCTACCGTGGTCGTTTGGCCTCTATAGTAGCCACTTCCACCGTACCCGAGAGCTCCCCGCCGCCGACCATCGCGCCGTCGTGGCCAGAGCCACCGTGGCTCAAGGCCAAGCTCACCATTGTGCTCAGCGCAGCACCAGGAGACCGTAGCCACCACCAGCTCCCTCTCCCGTGCATCGTAGCGTCGAATCCATCCACGCCCGAACTCCGGCGACTGCCAAGGTCGTCGCCGGCGTCATTTCCGGCGTCCCCGTGTCCAACCACTTGGACCACTGGATGCGGCAGCTCCCCAGCTACGCGTAGCACGTCTCCACCGTCGATTTGGTCACCGGAGGACCAAATCCGAAGCTCTCCGCCGTCTCAGGCCTCGCCGGCGTCGAGTCGCCGGCGAGTTTGACCCAGTTTGACTCCTGGGTGGGCCCAGGTAGACCCCCTGAGTCTATGACAGGTGGGGCCGATCTGCTAACTAATTTAGGATTAGTTTTAATTAATTTTAATTAAATCAGTCACTGACATGTGGGCCCAGGCTCCACTTACAGCTAATTAGTGTTAATCTAATCATGTTAATTAGTTGAGAGGCTGACAGAAGGGGCCCACCAGTTAGGTTTGACCTGGGCTGGCGCCTTTGACCTGCTGAGGTCAGCATGACACAATGCTGATGCAATAATGCCTTTTTTGGATTTATTTTTATTCAGGAATTTCCAGAAAATAGTTAAAACTTCTAAAAATCATAGAAAATCAACCATAGCTCCAAATGCAAAGATTTATATATGAAAAATGATCAGAAAAATTCAATCTATCCATCTGTAATGGTTTCATGCATGAAAAAACAAGTTTACCTTGCTGTTTAACCAGAATAAGGAAATGCACTATTAAGGCCATGTTTAATGAGCTAATATTTGAATCTTTGATTCAAATAAGTTCATTCCTTTCTGTTATAGCTTGCATTAGGCCAAGACACATTCATATTTCCATGTCATAGCATGCATCATATTGTTGCATATCGTCATGTGTTGATTGTGTTCCGATGTGTTCTTCGTGGTAGGTTCTGCCTCCGAGGATATTCACGAGTATCCAACTGAAGGGCAGTATCCCACTACCACTCCATCAGGCAAGCAACCATTGATCATTCCGATACAACCCATGTTCTCGCTTCTGCTCTTGTTTACTGCATTAAGACAATGCGATTCAAACTGCTATATGCTACGGTAGTTGAACCCTTATCCTCTGCATGACCTGTCATTGCCACAGTAACTAGATGAAACCCACTAGCATGTGTAGGAGTTGATTGAGCCATGTATGTGATTCCTACCTTGCTATGCCTGCTATGCTTAGAGTTGTGTCAGGTCTGGTTCATCTGGGTGATGGGCCAAAGTGAAATGCTCATCCCGGTAATGTGAGGGATGTGTTGAACATGTTTTGGTAAAGGTATCGATGAGAGGCCATGTAGGAGTACATGGTGGGTTGTTTCATTGAGGCCGTCCCTAAGAACTGAGATCTGTATGTGTGATTTAAGATGCAGTTACTACCGTACATTGGGACCGAAACCAATGGACCCTCTCGGCTTCTTAGTCACCCTAGTACTCTGTCCAGGAGTTGCAAATAGTTTCTGGTGCTTGTAGGCTATGTGTTGGCGGCCGTGCGTGGCGCTGACCCTACGGGTGGGCTATGTTGCGGTAGGTACACCGTGGTGCGGTGTACCGAGTCACCCGTTTGGTGTCTCGGGAACCCTGTTCACATCGTTCGGGGCCGTATGTGGAAACCTCGGCCGGACTCCCTGCGGATGGAACCTCGATAGGCGATAAACCTGGACTAGAGACTTAAGTGTTTAGGTAGGCCGTGGCCGACACCCTCGCTGGGCTTCCGCTTGAAGGTTGCCGAGTACATGTCGTGTAAACAGCGGTAAGTGGTGAAAGCGTGTATGAAGAAGTACACCCCTGCAGGGTATTAAACTATTCGAATAGCCGCGTCCGCGGTAAAGGACTACTTGGTTGCCTATACAGTTCATAGACAAGTTAATGGGTACTAATAAAAGACTCAAGATAAGTGTGAGTACCGAGGATGTCCCTCTCGTAGGATGACGAGGGAGGATCCCCGGTGGAGTATTGTGTTGGTGAGTAGTGGACTCGTGTGCGAAAACTATTTTACTGGTGAAGTTCCGTAGGATAGCTTAGCCAAGAGTCAAAGCTGGCTTGCTGCATTAACCCCACCACCTTCTTGAGAATAAGCATGTATAGTAGGTTCTGATGTAAGACTTGTTGAGTACCTTTGTACTCATGTTTGCTTAATTATTGTTTTCAGACGACAACACCGCCCCCTCCGATGGGTTCTACGTAGACCTTGACGTCGACGAGTGACTAGCCACCCAGGTGGTGATCCTGGCCATGGAGGGCCCTATGTAGATAGACAGGCTTCGAGAAGCCTTCTTCTTTCTAGAGTCTGTACT
This sequence comes from Triticum urartu, assembly GCF_003073215.2. Classification (NCBI taxonomy): domain Eukaryota; kingdom Viridiplantae; phylum Streptophyta; class Magnoliopsida; order Poales; family Poaceae; genus Triticum; species Triticum urartu. The sequence goes on along the minus strand of NC_053025.1, from coordinate 64,380,313 downwards.
CAGACTAGTTGCTTCCGCATGTGCTTGTATGATTGTATGACTTGAGTGTCGGGTCATGTGACCCTTATCTGTATGAACATGTTATGTATGGCTCTCTGGAGCCTTTAAATAAAGTACTTGAGTTGTAGAGTTTTGTTGTGATGCCATGTTGTATGTACTCATATCGGGCATATTGTGTGTATGATTGAAATGCTTGGTATGAGTGGGATCCGACAATCTAGTTGTTTATCCTTGGCAGCCCTTCTTATGGGGAAATGTAGTCTAGTGTTCCTCGAGCCATAGTAGTCCGCTACAGCCCGGTTCACCGGAGTCCTGCTAGCCCAGCACTACTGCTCAGGGCACTTGACTGGACGGCATGTGTTTCACTTCGTTCCTATGTCTGTCCCTTTGGGGAAATGTCACGCGGTGATATCCGGAGTCCTGCCTAGCCTGCTAAAGCCCGGGTTCCCCGGAGTCCTGTTAGCCCAGTGCTACAGCCCGGAATCACTCGCTGATGACCGACATGTTCGATGTGATTCATGTATGCCTGTCTCCATAGGTCTGTGCCGCTTTGGGTTCACGACTAGCCATGTCGGCCCGGGTTCTCTGTCATATGGATGCTAGCGACACTATCATATACGTGAGCCAAAAGGCGCAAATGGTCCCGGGCCATGGTAAGGCGTCACCCGTGGGATACCGTGCGTGAGGCCGCAAAGTGATATGAGGTGTTACCGGCTAGATCGATGTGACTTGGAATCGGGGGCCTGACATCTTCATAGGCATTGGCCTTCTTCACATGCACCGGGCCTTTCCATAGGCGCTAGGCCTCGCTCAGGGATAGAACCTCCGGAGATGTTGAATGTTCTACGCATTCTGGATGGGTACCCTCTCCGGGGTCTCCAAGCGCGCGGAGCCAGGCCTGAAAACATGAACAACCTTGAATGGGCCCTCCCACATGGGAGAGAGCTTGTGCAGCCCCTCACTGGAGAGAACCCGTCTGAGCACGAGGTCCCCTACCTCAAGAGTTCTGGGGCGGATGTTGCGGCAGTGGTATCGCCGCAACGCTTGTTGATACCTTGCCGCTCATAGTGCGGCTTCTCAACGGCATTCCTCCCCCAGCACGAGATCCGTCCCCCGCATGGCGTCCTGCTGCGTCTCGTCGAACGCCAGGACCCGCGCGGAGCGACGCCTGACCTCGTGAGGGAGGACAGCTTCTGCTCCGTAGACGAGGAAGAACGGGGTCTCGCCAGTCGGCTTGGCCGCGGTTGTGCGGATAGACCACAACACGGACTGGAGCTCGTCGTACCAGCCCCTGCCACAAGCCTCCATCTTCTTCTTGAAGGTCCTGGCTTTGAGGCCCCTTATGACCTCCACGTTGGCTCGCTCGGCCTGGCCGTTGCTCCGGGGGTGCGCCACTGAGGCGTAGCATATCTTCGTTCCAAGGTTAGCACAATACGTTTTGAAGAGATTACAGGTGAATTACGAACCGTTGTCGGTGATGATGCGGTTAGGCACCCCAAACCGGCTCACGAGACCCTTGATGAACTTGACTGCGGAGCCTGCTGGGATGGTGCGGACAGCTTCAACCTCAGCCCACTCGGTGAACTTGTCCACAGCGACGTAGAGGTAGCGATAGCCCCCTGGCACCTGAGGGAACGGGCCTAGAATGTCTAGCCCCCAAACTGCGAACGGCCACGAGAGGGGTATAGTCTGTACACCCCCCCGCCGGCTGATGGATCTGCCTAGCGTGGAACTGGCAGGCCTCGCAAGACTTCACCAGCTCAACAGCGTCGCTGAGTGCTGTGGGCCAGTAGAACCCACTGTGGAACGCCTTGCCGACGAGGGTTCGCGACGATGAGTGGTGCCCACAGTCTCCGCCGTGTATGTCTGCCAACAGCTCCTTCCCTTGCTCTCTGGAGATGCAATGTAGGGACACGTCATTTGGTCGCTTCCGGTAGAGCTCCCCATCCTTGATGCAGTAAGCCGTGGCCTGCCGCGCTACACGCTCTGCCTCCTCCTCGCTCTCCGGCAGGGTCCCTTGCATTAAGTAGTTCTTGAGCTCCGCGATCCAACACCCTTCCTGAGGCTCTAACGCTAGGAGCAGGCGTGCCCCTAAAGCCGGGCCGCAGGCCGGAGCTCCCGAGGTAGGCGGCTGAGGGAGCTCCTCCCTTGGTTGCGTCGTGCTCGATAGTGACGGTGCCGCCGAGGGTTTGAAGAGCCGCTCCTCGAAGACGCCAGGCTCCTGAGGCAGCCGCCTGGATGTCCTCTTGGCAATGTCATCAGCCTCTTGATTGGTGCCGCGAGGCACATGCTACAACTCCAGCCCCCAGAACTACTTATCCATCTTGCGAACCTCAGCAAGGTAGGCTTCCATGTGCTCATCCTTTGGTTCATATATCTTGTTGGAGAAGTTGACGAGGAGCTGCGAATCGCCCCTGATGGTGAGGTGCTTTACCCCTAAGGCGATTGCGGCTTTCAAGCCTGCTATCAGGCCTTCGTACTCTGCTATGTTGTTGGACACCTTTTCCCCGTGGTGGAAACAGAGTTGCACGGCGTAGTAGAGTTTGTCCTGAGTGGGGGATACGAGCACTGCGCCAGCTCCCGCGCCATGTCGGGAGAATGCCCCATCGAAGTACATGACCCAGCCGTCTGGTGCCTCACTTCCCGGGGAAAGTGATCGGTCCTCGCCTACCTCGAGACCCGGTGCTTCTGCCCATTCTGCCACGAAATCCGCAAGTGCGGCTCCCTTGATGACTCTGGTCATACTGAATTCTAGCTGAAATGCCTGTAGTTCGATGTTCCATTCAGCGACTCTTCCAGCTGAGTTGGGGCTCCTGAGTACCCTTTCCAAGGGGTATGCTGAGACGACCTTGATGGGATGGCCTTGGAAATAGTGTCGCAGCTTGTGTGAGGCCACTAATAGCGCGAGGAGGAGTTTTTGAGGCATGGGGTACCGCGCCCTTGCGTCCCATAGCACCGTGCTGACGAAGTACACGTGATGCTCGACAAGGTTGAGGGTGCTGGCGCAGCTTGCACCCTCCAGAGGTCGAGGCGTCTCCTGAGATGGTGGAGCCCCCAGTGCTTGGTCGCTTCAAGAGGCCTTTCCTGCCCCGGGTGCGTTCTCCTGCTGCGGCTGTTCCACTCCGGCTGCGGTCGTGGTCCTCGCGAGGCCCTCTTGGCTTTGCTTTGCTTCAGCCCGGACGGTGGCTGCGGCCTTGGTCCGACGCTCCTCCCTGACCGCCACAAGGGCTGCGCTAGCGGAGTAGGGGGTGGCCGCAAGGTAGAGCACCAGGGCCTCCCGTGGACGCGGAGCTACCATCACTGGTGGGCTGGTAAGGCACCTCTTGAGATCTTGGAATGCCTTGTCGGCCTCTTCACTCCATTCGAAGGGGCCCTTCTTCTTCATCAACTTGAATAAGGGCAGCGCTCGTTCCCCCAGCTTGGAGATGAAGCGCCCTAGCGCGGTTACATGCCCAGTGAGCTTCTGCATCTCTCTGAGGGTCCTTGGCGGGCTCATGTCTTCGACTGCTTTGACCTTATCTGGGTTGGCCTCGATGCCCCTGTGGGACACGAGAAAACCCAGGAGCTTGCCCGAGGGGACCCCAAACACGCACTTCTCTGGGTTGAGCCGTAGGTCCACTTCGTTGAGGCTCGCAAAGGTTTCTTCCAGGTCTTGTATCAGGGTTTTTGCCTCCCGGGACTTCACCACAATGTCGTCGACGTAAGCTTCAGCGTTCCTCCCGAGCTACCGGCCTAAGGCGATGTGCATCAGCCGCTGAAAGGTTTTGCCTGCGTTGCGCAACCCAAATGGCATGCACGTGTAGCAGTACACTCCACATGGGGTCAGGAAAGCCGTTTTTTCCACGTCTTCTACCGCCATCTTGATCTGGTGATAGCCTGAGAAGGCATCTAGGAAGCACAATAGGTCACACTCTGCGGTAGAGTCGACTATCTGGTCAATGCGGGGGAGCGGAAATGGATCCTGTGGGCAGGCTTTGTTGAGGTTGGTGAAGTCGACACACATGTGTTCCTTTCCTCCCTTTTTTGGCACAACGACCAAATTAGCAAGCCAATCTGGGTAACGGACCTCGCGAATAACTCCTGCCACTTCTAGCTTCCGGGTCTCCTGAACGATGAAATCTTGTTTCTCAGTGGACTGTCGCCTCGCCTTCTGCTTCACGGGGCGCACGTTGGGGCACACGTTAAGGTGATGCTCAATCACACCCCTCGGGACCCCTGCTAACTGATCAAGTTCCCATGCGAACACCTTCTTGTTCGCACGCAGGAACCTCACCAGGGCCTTCTCCTGCTCGGGCTCGAGGTTGGCTCCTATGGTGAAGGTAGCGTCAGTGGACCTGTCCTCGTCGACCGGTACTTGCTTGGTTTCCGCCTTGTCTTGGGTGAACAACTGCTTCTTTTTAGCCGGCGCAGCCCCCTTGGGCTCAAGGGCGTCGGTGCTTGTGGGCTACGCCACCACGGCCGCCCTGAAGGCAAGCTTGAGCGCCTGCAGCGCATCCCTTGTGTCTCCTGACACGGTAAGGACGCCGCTGCTTCCGGGCATCTTCATGAGGTTGTACGCCGGGTGAGTTGCTGCCATGAACCGGGCCAAGGCCGGATAGCCGAGGATGGCGTTGTAGGGGAGGCCGATGGGGGCGATGTCGAAGTTGATCAGCTCTGTGCGGAAGTTGTCGTGGGTGCCGAAGGTCACCGGGAGGCGGATCTGTCCCAAGGAGGCAGTGGAACCGACTCCGACACCCGAGAAAGGCCTGCTAGGCAGAAGCCGGTCTAGCGACACGTGGAGGAGGCTGAAGGCCTCCACCGAGAGCACGTTGAGGCCGGCACCGCCATCGATGAGGGTCCTGGTGACGGCCACCTGGCAGATGGTGGGGGTGCACAACATCGGGAGCGCGCCCGAACCGATGGGGTGATGGGGTGATCATCCGAGTCGAAGGTTAGATCGGCCTCGGGCGCCACCCAGCCCGGGGGGGCTTCTCAACGCTTGGGGGCGGTGCTGATCCGGCGGGTGAACGGCTTGACGTGGCGGCTCGAGGGTGGTGCGTGTGAGCCACCCAGGAGAGCTGGGATGACGGGCGGCACTGGTGCGGCATAACGGGCGAGGAAGAGGTCGCGCAGCTCCTCCAAGGAGGTCCCAGAAGCCGTCGGCAGGTGGAGGAGCCATGCATGCGGGTCACCGGCAAGGGCCATGGGGAACCATTTGGCCATCACTCGGTCGTCGCCCCCGACTTTGAGGACGGCCTCCTCATACGCTAGCAGGAAAACCAGCGGATCCATCGCGCCGTTGTAGCGCGGCAGCGTCTCAGGCTTGAATTTCTGCGGTCACTGCACCTGTCGCAAGGTGGGGTCCAAGGCTCGGAGCCCCCTGGCCCCAGTGCCGGCAACGGTTGCCGGAGCGGGCGGTGCGTTGTCTACCATGGGGGCGAAACGCGATGTTGGTGGAGAGCGCGTCGTCGAGAGGGAGAACTCCGGCGCACCCCCTACCTGGCGCGCCAAATGTCAGATTTAGGGTTCCGGCAGACCCTTAAGGTTCGAACTGTGGGGTGCGCACAGAGATCTTTCCACTACCGACTCGCGCTTCTATGGCTCACAAGAAATCTAGGCTGGAAAGAAGAACACACAGAGGACACGAGGTTTATACTGGTTCGGGCCACCGATGTGGTGTAATACCCTACTCAAGTGTGTGGTGTGGTGGATTGCCTTGGGGGCTGATGATGAACAATACAGGGGGAAGAACGGCCTCGCGAGAGGTGTTCTTGAGCTGGTGTGGTATGTTCTACTTGGTCCCGGGTCACCTTCCCTCTATGGTGGCTAGTCCTACTTATAGAGGCCCTGGTCCTCTTTCCAAAATGTGAGCGGGAAGGGCGCCAACAATTGGCCATTTTGAAGGGGAACATCTAGTACAAGTTATCCTGGCTAAAGGTGGTCTTCGGCTGCCAAAAGCGCTGGTGATGACGCCGTCTTGGGCTCCACGATGACCTCCGTCCTACCGCTCTGCTGGTCTTGGTCTCGTTGCACCGGAATGGTAACCTTTGTCCGATGCCTTGGACTGTGCTTGTTCCCTTTGCACCGAAGGGGAAACAAGGACACTGCACAGGCCGGTGCCCGCCTGGTGCCCGCCTGATCTCGATCGTCATGGCTTGCGTCACGGGCTCCTCGCGAGGTGCCCCTGCCTTGATCTCTCCGCCTCCTCATGAGCCTTCCTGATGAGGTTGCTCCTGAGGAAGCTTCCTATCGTACGCCCCGCAGGGCTTGGCCCCTCGCGAGGGTCTTGAGTTTGAGCTGATGAAGCTGGGCCACACTAGGCCCCCACTCGAGCCACGCCGCAGGCCGCAGGTAAGCAAGTCTGAGGACCCCCGTTCCCAGAACGCCGACAGTGCTCTTGGATGTTTTCAGGGCATATGAGTATATATAGGCGAAAGAAGTAGGTCGGTGGAGCCACGAGGGGCCCACGAGGGTGGGGGCGTGCCCTCCCCCGTGGGGCGCGCCCTCCTGCATCGTGGCTTCCTTGTTGCTTCCTTGACGTCCACTCCAAGTCTCCTGGATTGCGTTTGTTCCAAAAACGATCCTCGTGAAGGTTTCATTCCGTTTGGATTGCGTTTGATATTCCTTTTCTACGAAACACTGAAATAGGCAAAAAAAAACAACAATTTGCACTGGGCCTTCGGTTAATAGGTTAGTCCCAAAAATAATATAAAAGTGCATAATAAGCCCATTAAACATCCAAAATAGATAATATAATAGCATGGAACAATCAAAAAGTATAGATACGTTGGAGACGTATCAATTTCCTAATTCTAAAGCATGCTTGGTTTGCATAACTGGCTTTTCCATGTGGTTCGAATTAATCTGCTGGACCTGCAATGTATTTATTTTCTCATCAACATATTTTACTTGTAGTATGCCAACTCTCACTTAACCTGATAAATAACTACCTTATGTGTCTTGCATGGAAACAATGGGAGGCATTAAGGCTTACCATCGTGGTTTGCACATACATGGTCCTTTGGCTAATAGCACATTATTGTGCAATTTTAGGAACCATTCTAATATTTAGTTTTTTAGTAATTTGGTCTTGCACATGTAGGTCCTGCTGTCAGAGCTTTAGATCCATTGTTCAACTCATTTTGCATATGGGGAAATGAGTTGTCCATAAAAAAACTCAGAAAGATTGTTAATATAAATAAACTAACGACGAAAAGCAACAAGATCATTGTCTGCATAGTGAAGAAGACATCAGTCAACTACAATATGGTACTAACTCTTATACCTTGTTTTTTTCTTCCTTTGCGTCATTTTAAAATTTAGAGAAGGTATTTATGCAAAACTTTGTTGTCATGCCTTTCCAAAGCAGTTCACTGATGATTAGCTCTCAAACCACCTGTATGGTCAAGAGGCGAGGAAGGTATTCATATAACACCCACGACACAATATGGAATTCTTCCTCAAGAGGACGAAGGATGGGTGGTTAATCATCCACAAGCATTGGCCTAAAGTTGCGACGAAGTTCAAAATCATTGAAGGCTCAATATCCGCCTTCCGCTTCAGTAGTTTTCCAGATGAATCGAGATTCATCTGCCTATCTACCGTCGATGATGCTAATTTCCAAAGGTTTTAGATGTTGCATGTGAAACTCGGTGGTGTTGTGTAATGGGATTGCTATATGCCTATATGGTGTAACTGAGTGTTGAAGCTATATGATGTTTTACTCTGATGTATTTCAATTATGAATCCTGGTAGCCGTAATACGAAAATGAAATATATTGTATGTCTGGTATGAAATGTCAATTTGATTATTAAATGCATTAAAAACAATATGCATGCTTATTGGGTTTTTCTATTGCATGCAGTTATTGAGACAATCCCATGGGCGATGACCTCAGACAACCCTCATAGTTTCTAGAAAGTAGGCATGTTGGATCAATGAACAATCACACATGACTTCCTCCGGACAACTGTTTGCATTAGGCCACCTTGCACAAACATTTTCACATAAAAAGTGTGTGTGATGGACAACCTATGCCATACAATTAGGCATCGTGCGTGATACATTCAATGATGCAAATGATAAAATTATAAATACTGCCTGTTATGGCAACACTATCACAGACGATGTGATGCGGGAAATTATGTGTGATGTACGTACGAACAGAAATGTTTGTCTGTGATTCACTGTGTGGGACGCTAAGAACATCTCACACGATTTCACCCATATAATTGTTTGCGACGGCTCACCCGATTGCACATGAGCTCTTTTTGCCATACGTGTGTGACCGATGGAACTATCGCCGGCAATTTCTGGGTCAAGTGGGATGGACTCCCCCTATTGCACACATAGGCAAGGCGTTGGTTTAAAACTTCGTCGCGGGGAGGGGGTAAAAACTATTTGTATAGAACCTACCTGCACTAGTGAATCTTTACTGCAAATTCACATGACTTACAGCAACAGGCTTTCTTCCATGTCCTCAAGAATGTGATGGAACTGATCACAAGTCATCAAAATGAAAATGTTCACGGGAGATGAAAAATGATGGAAATCTTAAAGTAGAAATCTTGCATCAAGTAAACACTAAAGAATCAACTTCTAAACTTCAATTAACAATAAGAAGTGATCATAATAACCAAACTACACCAATTGCACATGGATTTTGTTAATGGAGACAAGTTTCGGCATGTTGTTCTATTGAGGATCATGTGGATGACAATGCTACCAATGTTGGCTTGTTGTTGGTGATGATAAAGGCATTGATTCCCTGGAGGTGCCAGAATTAGCAAAATCACCACTATGAGAGAGAAACTAAGGTGCTCTAGAGGCGTCCACCGCCTCATAAAATCATGGGAAAGCTATGCCGTGCTCTTAGAGGAAGAATAGGTACTTCACTTTTAAGGAGATGCAAAGGGGAGATTGGTGGCCCTCATGCAACCCACAAAAGTTTCTTAAGGAGAGGACGACCTGGCTTTGCCGTGTACCCCCGGTCTCCCCTAGGGGTGGCCCTCTGGCTCCTCAATCCTTTGATGTATATGTTTGCGTAGTATTTTTTGGATTTCCTCTATGAAAGTGCACTTTTCCGCTGAAAATTCTCCTGCCTATGTTTGTCTACAATTACAAAGGAGTAGAGTTTAAAAGTAGAAACCATGGCTAAATATGTATAGTATAAGAGCAATTTATCTTATGCAATAGTGATGCAAAAATGCATGTATCATTGCGTTGACTGATAAGAGGAGCTAGGAGGAAAATGTGGAGCTAGGATTACATAATCAGGGGAGGGGCCACGACCGAACAAGGGTTATACTTGTGTTAAAACTACTTATTCTCTATTTTGACTATATCACTAGTAATGCAATCTTCAGTCCTACAACTATGACTCCTAATGTCCCATATAAATTTTCTAGCATTGGGTCAGGCCAGCCTATTTTTTTATCTGAAAATTAAAGACCGCCCCGACTTGAATTGTCTTTCGGACTGCGCAACGAGGCATGGACCCAACCTGACTCGGCTAGGATTTATGGGTCGGACTAGGGCCAGGTTGTGTATGTTGTGACACTTTTTTTAACAAGAATATGGTTGCCAAGCTATTACCCGAATCTTCAATATTCTTGCCTTTGGTTATAAGTATAGATTTTCTGTACAAATAATAAATTAAGGGGTATCGATTTTGATTTCTAGGAAATCGAAAATAATGAAACAAAATAAATATACAGATATACACAGAAATCTAGTAAAATTTTGAAGAAGAGCATCAATGCATAGATCGATATCCACATTATATTTGGTAGAAATATAAAATTTATATTAATTTAGAATATTTTCCGCGATACGAATCGATTTAGTCTACATTATGCTTAGGGAGTCATTAATGGACACCTATCATACCGCCCTTCTAGAATCTCACGAGGTTACGTTACCACAATGGATGAAACGGCTTTGGACCGTATAGACATTTCCGTCGGTCGGATGGCCTTTAAATACCGACGGTCCTGGTTGATCTGCACCACAAGACGTCGAGGTTGCATTCGTATCGCCATCTAGCTATAATGTTTTCATCGAATGTTGTGCTCGCAAGCAAGGAGAAGAACTGCCCGCCAAAGGTATTTCCTACGGAATAGATCATTTAGCATTCTATTTACCTATTCTAATTTAATTTTTAGATGTACAATGTCTAAAGTCGAGCGTGGGTTCTTTGACACAATTGGTATTGAATTGCTTTGTTGTGGAGACGATATTGCATTTACCTATCTCCCCTAAGCAAGCTTTAAGATCTTAGATTTGTTTATTTGCTATTGGTAGTGTTGTTGTTGATTCTATAGATCTGATTGTGTTGTTGTGTCCAAAATAATAAAGGTAGTCAGATAAAGTTATTATCGTTTAATTGAAGTCATTTCTCCATAGGATCAAACATCACTTGATTTCCCATATTAGTTGAAGATCTTGTTAGATTTCAGTATCTAATGGAGTAGATCGGAGTTTTTTAAGTTCACTTATAAATCAACTTCTCTCTGAGTAATAGGTTTTGGCTTTGCTTACTTTAGAGGGTCAGTGCTGCTCTGGTTTTCATCCAATGGATGTTTAATGAGATGTGTGTTTTCATCTATAAGGTTTAGAGGCAATATATGAGTTATTGGTTTCTCTCCTTCGACCCAGCACATATAGTATCCTCCGTTGCCACATTTTATTAACAAAACAAAATACAATGGGGCCTCGAAGTTAGTTTTGTGTTGTAATATGATAGTTGAGCTATTTTTCTCATTCCATTTGAAAATTTTCCACTATTGTCAGTTCCTTGCCAGTTGGGATTTCAGTAAATTCTAGAGCCATGGCATCACAATTAATGTAAACAAACTAGTAGCAACATACTTAACCTTTTCTACGTTTAATTCTATATACATGCTCTTTGTGAGTAGTCAATTGTAATGGAACTGAACTTTATTTTTAAGCGTAGCAGAATTATTTGGGAAGTTTATGCAATAAAACTACACACTTACTATAGACATAATTGTTAATCATGTGCAGTTTCCCTTCGTATTCCCTTTTTATATTCTGTTTTAGATTTTTAAAAACATACACGTTAATAGTTTCTAGAAACCTTATAACGTATTAAAGGATTTTGTTTTACTACTATTTACTTCTTGCAGCTATTGATCCGTACGTCGTAATGTTTTTGACATGCTATTTCTTTTAAGCAGGTCGCCATGGTTGGAGAGTGGAAACCACAAAACGGCCAAGTGCATGATGAGATCGACCCCAGCATCCCAACCGATAACAAAGACTTCATCCGCAGCAACACGGGCACGATGGATGATGATGACGATGTTGCTACCGCGGATGAAGCTATTACCGGTGCCGGGAGTGCTAGCAACACGAGGAAGAGGGGCAGGCATGCAAACCGCCAAATTCGGGAACTTGAAGCGTATGTATAAACATGCACTTAATATACTGTAATTTTATAGATCCAAAGACGATATGAACCAATCCTCTCTGGTGATGTGCAGCATGTTCCAGCATTGTCCCCACCCCGATGAGAGTCTACGTATGGCCCTCGGCGAGAAGGTGGGCATGGATCCTCTTCGGGTCAAGTTCTGGTTCCAGAATCGACGCAATGCAAAGAAGGTACGGGCCGGTCTTAACTTTCGATTGATGTTTGCCACAAGATTTGATCAAGTACTAATCCCTTTGAAATGGCTAAATGCAGAACCAGAATGAGCGTCAGCAGAACATGGTGCTCCGGACGGAGAACCTTATGCTAGCAGAAGAGAATCGAGCCATGAAGGCGGCGATGCTGAAGAAGACGTGCCCCACATGCAAAGGCCCGATGGTGTTCATTAAGCCGCTGACCCCGCCGGAGCTGCTACGCCTACACATGGAGAACGAGAGGCTCAAGGCCGACCTCCTCCGCAGGACGGCCTACCTCCACGGCGTCTCTGCTGGGACTGCAGGCCCGTCACGGATCCTCTGCGATCTCAACGTCGACCCCGTGGCGCCGCTGCCGCCACGCCAGGACGATCTCATGGCGGACACCGTGGGTCACTGTGCTCCCGGCGGCTGCGCATCCGCAGCCGGCAGCGGCCCGGAGCACGCCGCGCTTGAGAGGCACGTGCTCGCCGCGCTGAACGAGCTCATGATGCTGATGAAGCAGGGCGAGCCAATGTGGCAGCCGGCGGCCCTGGGCGGCGAGGTGCTGGACCACCAGCTGTATCGCGCGACCACGGTCCCAGGCTTACTCGAGCTCCCCCCGCCGGGGTTCACGGCGAATGGCACTCGGGACACTGGCATGGTTATGTGCACTGGAACCGACCTTGTCCGCATCTTCATGGACGAGGTAACATGACACACCTAGTGCTACCATATGTCTCATCCCGTAATTTCTCTTTTACTGTACATATGATCGACTTGTCCCTGTGCTGTGTGTGTTCTGACTTTTGAGCTGTTGGCAGAACTGTTGGCTTGAGACGTTCCCCGATATCGTGTCAAGTGTTTCCGCCAGCAACATCGGCCGCGGTTGTATCTGCCAAGGGGGGGTCATACTGGTAAGTTCCGCTGCAAAATAGCTCTCCTCTCATACTAGTAGTTGGTTATATGGGTTGCGTTACTAAAAAAATCCGTTCGATCGCAGCTGAATGCAGGCCTTAGGGTGCTGTCGCCAGGGGTGTCGAGTTGCAATGTGAAGTTCGCGAGGCAGTGCCAGATGATAGAGCAAGGCGTTTGGGCCGTGGTGGACGTGTCTCTTGATGCCCATGGCACATCTGAGCTCAGAGCATGGGACACTGGCCTGCCGGGGGACTGCCGGGTGCTGCCCAGTGGGTGTCTTATCAAGGACATGAACAATGGCTACTGCAAGGTACTCTCATCTCTACACGCACTTCAGGAATGTGGACCATACATATCTTGTAGTATAATATATATTGAGAATTTTCGTAATTCCTACTGACATATTGCTGCAAACAAGTAGTAATATGATGGATATATCATATACATTGTGCCTTGCGCATTCGTTCCAGGTGGCAATGATCGTGAACGCGGAGTACGACAAGGGCTTCATGCCGGCGCCGCTCCACCCGCTGCTGAGATCAGGGCATACCTTCAGCGCACGCCGCTGGCTGACATCCCTCCAGAGGAGGTGCGAATTCCTTGCGCAGCGCTTGAGCCCCGCCTATGGCATCAGCAGGGCAGGTGAGTCACGAAACCCCAACACCACACCATCCACCCATATACATGCATCCAGTCCAGATGATCATGCAATTCTGAAACATTCACGGCAGGTGGTGCCATAACGCCCGAGGGGCGAAACAACGTCCTGGAGCTGGCACGGAGGATGACGGAGAGCTTCTATGCGGCCATCTCTGCGCCCAGGGGCGAGGCGTGGCGCAAGATCGCCGACTGGCGCGGCCGCGACGAGTCTTTCCAGCTGGCCATGCACGTGGTGACCACGCTCGCTGCGCCGGGAGAGCAGGCGGCCGGGCCCGTGCTGTGCGCTACGACGACGGTGTGGCTCCCCGAGGCACCGCCGCAGCGCGTGTTCGACTACATCTGCGACGTGGAGCGCCGTGGCGAGTGGGACGTGCTGCTTGCCGAGGGCGCGCGCGTGCAGGAGGACGCTTCCCATGCCACGGCCCAGTTCCCTCTCGGCGGCGTCTCCATCCTTCGCCCCGCTGTAATGGTTTGCATCCGAGCTTCAAACATTCTTATCGCTACTTCGATCGGTCCGCATTGTGATCGATCGCACCAATGTGGATGGATATCTGACGGTTGGCCATCTGTTCTTCGAATTGCCGCAGGGTCGTGGTCGTGGTAGAGCCAGCTGCAACAAGAAGCTCATCCTGCAGCAGGCCTGCGGCGACGCGCCGTGCATGGTGGTGGCGTACGCTCCGATTGACGCGGGAGAGCTCAAGGACGTGATGCATGGGGGCAGCCGTGCCTCTCTCCCCCTGCCGCCCTCCGGGTTCGCCATCCTTCCTGACGGCGTCGGCGACATGCAGATTGATCCGCTTGATGCCAACCCCTCCGCGGCCGACCCCATAGACCACCAGAAGAACCGCGGATCTCTCGTCTCTGTCCTGTGGCAGACACGCCTGATTGGAGGGAACCTCACCGCACAGACCGTCGACAACGTCGGGAATAATGTCTACGGTTCCATCATGAAGATCAAGGACGCCGTCCATGCCAAGAGGGTTATCACCGTCTGATGCGCCTTCTATCATCTCCGTTTCATAATCAGAATAATCACTCAGATGAGAGACTGAGAATAAATTTGTGGACTTCGTTATAATTTTTATTTCAATAATTACTACATTGTAGACATTGAACTGCACCAGTGGGTTGTTTGTTTTCCAAATGAATTTGTGAATCACTTTGTTTTTCTTTGGATATTGTCTTTTCTTTCGTTGACAAAATGCCAACAACGCACTTTTCATTGCATTTTTGTTGTTGTCTTCGCTCTCCCTTTTTTTGAGTAAAATGCACCGTAAGTCCTAAAAGTATTCGAGGTGTGAAAATGCACATCTGAATCCTACAACTAAATAAACTGTCCACTGCGAGTCCTAATTGTGGGTGACCAAGTCCAATGGCGACTTTGGCCATAGCCATGTAAGCAGAGCCGGTTTTGGCAGCAATGACCCCACCCAGAGCTGTTGGGAATATTTCATTTACCCCCTTGGGCACTATAGATAACCTTTGTTCCTCCTCCAGCCCGTCTCTTCTCAACTCTTCTCTCGCATCCACCATGGCCTCTAAAAATGTGATATGTTCACAAAAAATAGATGCAGAACATTGAGAGCAATAAGCTTACGTCACGACAACAATAAGGTCTACACCAACATGATCATTGAGAACAAATCTACATCATCATGATCATACACAAGTTTCTAACATCTCAAATAAGGTCTAAATTAAGGTTTCTATTACAATAGAACCACACACAAAAAGATCAAAGATGTGCAAGTAAACCAGCAGCAACGGCTTCATGCATGAGGTTTCGCTACACACATCTTGTCTTCTCACCTTCTCCTATCCAAGTTACTTCTTTTCTGCAATACCCTTTGCCTTTCCCTCCGCCTTCTTCTTTGCTGGTGGAACTACCCACAACGGCCTCGGTTGTGGCAATGCATCCCTTGTGTTAGCAATGAAGCTACACTCAGGGAAAGGGGCTAGTGGAATCTGAGGTTGTTCTGTAGTTTGTGAAGCCTGTATGAGCACAATTCATGCAATTGATTTGAGTTCATTCACAATTAGTTGCACACACTATATGAAGAGAGATTGAGCTCGTTCAAAATGTGCAAATAAACCAACAATTGTAGGAGCTTACACTTTCCAACATTAGATCTAACATTGATAATATTTGACTTCCATTTTCACCAATGCTTGTTGTACCAGATTCCTCGACAACAAATAAGAAAGTATCACAATAAATGAGCAATTACCACACATGAGTAAATGGAAACAGAAAATAGCAATTAGCACACCTGAGTAAATGTGACATCCCTCTTTACAAGTGGCTTTCTCTTGTGATTTTCCTGTAGGTGATCTTCAGCTTGTACATGCGTTTGTTCTGTTTCTTGTCCACCTCTTCCAAGCTCTGGGCATTTTCTTTTGTTGTGGTCAGGTTGGTTGCACACACTACAATGTTGCACTGTCCCGGCTCTTGTAAATTTCCCATTTTTTCATCAGGTGCCTTTCTCCTTTAGGTGGGAGGCCTTCCTACTTTCTTAGTATACAGGTGGCATCACTAATGCAACATTCATCTTTTGCCACTTCTCGAATCTCTGCATGACATGATCACCTCATTATAGCAAAGCTTGATATTGGCTCTGGACTTATCCTCTCATGCCTAAAACAAGTAATGATATGGTGACAAGGAATGCATGTCATCTGCCACTTCCTGAAACGACATCGTTGTTTCAAAATGTCAACTTAGTACTACCCTGTTGTGACAGTGAAAATTCCTTTGCCCGCTTCCATTTGATAACAGTTGTTGGCCAAGTCTTCTAGTTTGAAAAGTTTCCTTTTTCTAATTTTAGGGCAAAGTGGGCTAGGCATCTCCTCAATTTTTTCAATTTTTGTGGCAAACCTAGTCATTAACTGACTTTTGATCTTTAGAAACATGCTTAGCACAGGCATCTCTCTAGCATCTAGAATGTATCTATTTAATTTTAGAAGAAAAAGATTTAATTTCTCATGAACAGGCACACATTCTCTAATTAATTTCTCAAGTACAAGCACACATGCTCTAATTAATTCTCAAGTACAAGAACACATGCTCTAATTTATTTCTCAAGTGAAAAATACATGCTCTAACTTCATGTCTCAAGTAAAGGGATACAAGAATGCTTACTTGTTAAGCACTTTGTCGGATCACGGGTTCCGGCAGACCCTTGAGGTTCAAACACTGGGGTGCGCGCGAAGGTTTTCTCCCTATCGATCCACGCCCTAACTCTCTAAGATCTTGCGGACGGACTCGACGAACTCACAACACAGAAAGACACAAGATTTATACTGGTTCGGGCCACCATTGTGGTGTAATACCCTACTCCAGTATGGTGATGGTGGATTGCCTCTTGGGCTGATCATGAACAGTACAAAGGGAAGAACAGCCTACTGAGGTTGAGGTGTTCTTGTGCTTGGTGAACTTGTGTGGGTGGGATGCCTCTCGATCTGATCTCGATCTCCTTGTGATGAGGTCGATCCTCTCCCCTGTGGTGTCTAGTTCTACTATTATAGGCCCTGGTCCTCTCCCCAAATATTGAGCGGGAAGGGAGCCAACAACGGCCAATTTGAAGGGAGACAGCTAGTACAGCTTATCCTGACAAAAGGTGGTCTTTGCCTGCCAAAGGCTCTGGTGGTGACGCCGTCCTGGGCTCCATGGTGACCTCCATCTTGCCGTCCTTCTGGTCTTGGTCTCGTTGCACCAATATGGAAACCTTTGCTTGATGCCCCGGTACTCTGCGCCCGCGCTTGCCCCCTTGGCACTAAAGAGGAAGCAAGTACACTGCGCGTGCTGGCGCCCGCCTGGTCTCGATCGTCATGGCTCACGTCACAAGGACCTCGTGAGGTTTGCCTTGCCTTGATCTCTCCGCCCCTCGTGAGCTTGCCTGGCGAGGCCGCTCCTGAGGAGGTCTTGCGCCGTCCGCCTCGGGAGGGTCTTGAATGCCTTGTTGATGAAGATGGGTCGTACAAACCTGCCAGCCCAGCCATGCTATGGGCCGCAGGCAGGCAAGTCTGGGGACCCCCGTTCCCAGAACACCGACAGTAGCCCCCGGGCCCAAGGTGCGCTCGGGCTTGGCTTCGAGGCGAAGCCAAAGGGTCAAGCACGGAGTGCCGTGGGCCCCAAAAGCCTGCGGCCTCGGTTGACGCGTGGCGGTTGATTGGACGTGGGTGTCTCCGCTTCCCCACGCTGCCTCGGCAACTGCCTAACTTGACAAGTTCCTGCGGCATGCAAGGAAAACCATCATTACCTGTGATCGTGGGGGTGCTGGTTGGCCTTCTCTTGCTATAAATGGGGAGGGGGGCAGAGCCCCTATCGCCCATCTCTTCCCATTCCATCTGCTTCTTCCTCCTCTGCTCCACCACCGACTCCAATGGCGCCGTCAAAGAGGTTCTCCTCCACGGAGAAAGGAAAGGCCCCTCGCGAGGGGCCCGACTCCCCGGCGCCTAAACGGGGACGCGGCCGTCCCCGCAAGCACACCACGACTCCCGCCGCAGCCCCCTGCTCCTGGGGTGGCACCGCTGCGCGTGGCGGGGGTCTATCCGGTCGCGGCAGCCCCGTCGATGAGGGCCGTGGTTGCATGGGCTCTGTTGGGGATATTACTACTGGACGTAAACCGACCAGGAGTAGCCGGGTTAACTATATGAAGATTAGAAGCCCATGAATACGTGAGGATGGTGGCGCTTTACGAAGGCCCAAGGCCCAAAGGCGGGTTAAGGCCTGTAGATGTAAACCGACTTTCTCATGTAACTTGCATTGTAAGATAGGAAGGATAGAGACCGAGTTGGACACATTGATGATCCGGCCTCGGGACTCTATAAACCGACGGGCGTCGACCTATGTATATAAAGGGACGACCCGGCGGCGGTTTAGGGACAACACACAACAACAACTCGAGAGCCAGGCAAAGCGGATTCGCTCCCTGATCATCGAAACCCCAGCAATTCCATTACAACTAGACATAGGCTTTTACCTTCATCGTAAGGGGACGAACTAGTATAAAACTCTCGTGTCCCTTGTCCGGTTTAACCCCTTTAAGCTAACCCGTAGCGATGGCTCCACGACTAAGTCCTTTCATGAGGACATCTGCCGTGACAAAACCACGACAGTTGGCGCCCACCGTGGGGCTATCGCATGATGGTTTCGAGTTCTTGAAGGGTAACTTCGAAGGGCTCAAGGGATACGCTGTGGGCTGGATGACTAAAAGTCGTCGCGGCAAGCTCTACATCGACGATGCAGGATGGGGTCCCGAGGTTGGTTCAATTGAATATGGATATCAGGTCCCCTTTGGCGGAATTCACGTCTTCATCGGAAAGATCGGTGAACCGGGCCTTGAGCTGGACACCTGCACCGACATCATCGAGACGGCTCAGCGTGCAAGCCCTGCCCAGGTTCAGCCTACGGCAAGGCATGTCTTCGTAGGTGTCATTCATGGAGCGGAATACGAGGATGGATCGGCATCTGATGGAGAAACCGTTGTCTGTTCCGACGATGAGTCTTCAACTGGAGAGACCAAATCCCTGTACCAACTACCGGATGGCCAGATTAGTGGAGGCTCTGATGGCAACAGTATTCCGGACCCCCTTGATCTGCCAAGCCGGGTCGCGGTCTTCATGGCCGGTACACAACCAGCGCAACACTCTTCTACCGCCGCAGCAATGATTCCGGTTCAGCAACGGCAACGCCAGCGGGAGCAGGAGGCTCTGCACCGCCTCCGGCTCAGGTTTTGTCCGATCTGTTTGACACTTTAGCAACATTACTAGCAGCGGAGGTGGACGCGGCAAACCGGGATCACCACAACGCGGAGATTGTAAAGGTGAAGGATCAGATAACTCAGGCTAAAGTGGACCTGGTAGCAGAAAACGCCAGGATGGCTATAGAATGGGCCGAGTTAGAAGCTCAGGCCTACCGGCTTAGACTGGATCAGAGTGCCTCAGGTGAGGTCATGAGGAGGAGATACCGGCCGCACCTCCCGCCAGGTTATGAGCCAAGAAATCTCGTCAACACTCCAGGAGCAGGAACCACTAACCAGCCAGTGGTAAACCGAACTGAGGCACCGGTAACAGGAGCGCCGACTCAGCCGCGCATGATGGACCCGCCTCATTAGAGCAACATTGTGTCACAGTGCGTTCCGACGCCCCCGGGGCATTACTCCAACCCGTTGGATAACATTGTGGCTGCCGCTTCACGATTGGCAGCTCTTCCGATCGAAGGCGAGTCACCGGTGGCGGTTGAGACACGACGGGCAAGGGAACTCCTCCAAACGGCGTTAACCCAGTAGCAGGCTTATTCGCATAGTCGTGAGAGGATCCATTCCACCCGCCATCCAAGCCGGAGCTACAACAGGCATGTTGATGAACCGGCTGTGTCTAGTAGTGCACGACACCGTAATCCGGCGGGTGGTGGTGCTAATGCACAAGATGTGGTGGATCATGGCCGAGCACGTCGAGAGGCCGAGTTAGCAGCTTAGCACGCAGCTCGTCAGCCTACCCCGGTTCGTCCGACCACCTCAGTTGAGCCAGGTGTGGTCTTCAGTTCTTTGGGGGTACCATGCCTCAACCCGACTTTACGTAATGTGCGACTGCCCAAGGATTTTAAGGGCCCTTGTAAGGTGCCCAATTACATCGCCGATTTGCCCCCCGAGTCATGGGTTGAGAGTTATGAGATGGCAATGGAGATGCTAGATGTGGATGAAGCAGTGTGTGCTAAGTATTTCACCATGATGTTGGAAGGAACGACACGTACCTGGTTAAAGAGTCTACCACCTAATTCCATTGCGTCATGGGCTGAGTTAAAGAGCCGGTTTATCCAGAATTTCAAGGATACATGTTAGCATCCCATGTCAATTGTGGACCTAGCCGCTTGTGTTCAAGAGGATGGGGAGTCTACTACCCATTGGGTGAAGCGAGTCTCAGCTATTTTGCATTCATCAGACCACATCAATGCAGATATAGCAGTTTTGACGTTGGAGGGCAACTGCCGGTTCATGCCATTAAAACTGAAGTTGGGAAGGCTCAAATGTCACTGCAATGACATGTCAACGCTTATGGCCGCTTTGGTTAAATATGCCGATTCAGATAGTAACAAGGACCCTGATTCTGAAGAGGACAAACCAGGGGAAGGGAAAAAGAACTACAGTGCCAAGGGGCAGCAGCATAACCCGGCAGGTCATGGGAACAATGGTAAGCGCAAAGCGTACAATAGCCTGGACTTTGTGGCTAACACCAACGCCCAGGATAACGGTCAGCGTCGTAAGGGCAAACCGCCCCAGAGGGGCGGAGGGTCAGGCCCCAATCTGGAGCGCTTGTTAAATCAACCTTGTCCAAAGCACAGATCGAAGGAGAAGCCAACCTCGCATCTTTGGAAGGATTGCTTCATCATGCGAGGATTCAAAAATTCCAATATGTTTCAATATGACAATGGCCCGCCCGGCGGTTCAGGAGGCGGTTTTCATGGGCCGGGTTATGGAGGCGGCAGCTCCGGTTCAGGATTCCAAGGGAATAAAACCGGACATGGCAATCAAGGTAATCAGGGCAATCAGGGAGGTTATAACCATCAAGGGAATCAGCAGCAGCAACAGTTGGGTTATGAGAGCAATCCGAAGTAGTTGAATAGTGGGCAGTATCATGTCTTTACCACTAGCTTGTGTAAGCGTGATCAGAAGCATCACAAAAGGGCCATGAACTCTGTTGAACCGGCGGTGCCTCAGTATTTGCGCTGGTCTGAACAACCCATTTTATGGAGTCGGGAGGATCATCCGCCCCGGGTTGATAATCCGGGTCATCTGGCCTTAGTGGTGGCTCCTCATGCCGGGGGCTACAAGTTCACCAAAGTGCTTATGGATGGAGGGAGCAATATCAATATCCTTTACTATGATACCTTCCGTCGCATAGGGCTGACAGACAAGAGACTTAAACCGTCGAACACCGTCTTTCATGGAGTGGTGCCTGGTAAATCGGCGTACCCAGTTGGCAAGATAGCCCTAGAGGTGGCTTTTGGAGACAATCATGATTCAAGATCAGAAAATTTGACTTTTGAAGTGGTGAAAATCAAGAGTCCATATCATGCCTTGTTCGAAAGGCCGGCTTATGCTAAGTTCATGGCGAGGTCGTGTTATGTTTATCTGCAGCTTAAGATGCCGGGTCATCAGGGGACCATCACGGTACATGGGAGCAGGAAGATTGCTTTAGAATGTGAAGAAGGGGATGCGGCTTATGCTGAGTTGGTTCGTGCCACAAAGGAGCTGAAATTTTATAAGGACTGACGGTGTCCTGGACTAGGGGGTACTCACCACGTCAGCTCCCGATCTGTTAGATTGGGCCGAGGACCCCCATGGCTGTATACTCATGGGCCAGTTCGGACAGTTGCCGCATACAAGGAAGATTCCACAAGACTTGGCGATCAAGACAAGGACTCCTCCCCACCGGCGTTTTCGGCTAGGACTCTTGTTATCCTAGGCCTCTGGTGCATTATATAAACTGAGGCCAGGCTAGTCGATAAAGATATACAGACAATCATACCATAGGCTAGCTTCTAGGGTTTAGCCTCTCCGATCTCGTGGTAGATCAACTCTTGTAATACCCATATCATCAAGAATAAATCAAGCAGGACGTAGGGTTTTACCTCCATCAAGAGGGGGGCCCGAACCTGGGTAAAACATCGTGTCCCCTGCCTTCTGTTATCATCCGCCTTAGACGCACAGTTCGGGACCCCCTACCCGAGATCCACCGGTTTTGACACTGACATTGGTGCTTTCATTGAGAGTTCCGTTGTGTGATCGGCAAAAAGGTCGATGGCTCGCCTGCAGATCAACTGCGACTTCAGCATCTTCGTCACCAGCTCGACTGGACACCTTGGTTCGACCAAGAACTGCGCCCCGTGTTCAGATCACCATGTTCGGACGAGGGCCTTCATCAAACATCAACTCCGATCTCTATTAAGATCAGGGAGGAATCATCCATGGAGCTCGAGGGCTCAACGTCAACATTGCCCTCGGGCGGCCGTGCTGTTTTTATGAACAGCGAACTTGTATTCGCCGTCATCGCCTCCTCGAGCATTGGTTTCATGATTGCTTCAGTGGAATAGTGCAGAATTACATCTACAACAGTCATGCAAAATTTCGTCGAGTTCCGATGGAGGAATTTCCGACAATCTACGATATACCAGAGCCCTGTCAAATCTGGACGGGAATCTGGACGAGTTTAGGGCGTGGTCTCCAGAGCCCAGCTAGGAGGTCCTTTGGAAGGTCCAACCGTTCATCTACTGTAGAATTCCCATATCTAGCACCCCTCCAAAGTTCAGCTCGATCCGACGGTTCAAGCTCCGGAA
Source organism: Triticum urartu (assembly GCF_003073215.2). Taxonomy (NCBI): domain Eukaryota; kingdom Viridiplantae; phylum Streptophyta; class Magnoliopsida; order Poales; family Poaceae; genus Triticum; species Triticum urartu. The sequence goes on along the minus strand of NC_053025.1, from coordinate 64,357,796 downwards.
ATCTTCCAATGAGTGGACCAATTTTCGGATCTGTTTTCTGCGCGAATACGGATCCGACCTGAATTCATGTTTCTTTATGAACATGATATTGGACAACCTTTTAGAGGAATTCTCTTCTAGGGTATTGTGCGTTTTTTTAAACACGTGCCCATAAATTTTTAAGCCTCCCCTGAGGTCATCTTCATCATCATGCTAGTGTCAAACCAGTCCGGCTATATTGCTCCAAGGCTGCCGACCTGCGCTAGACACGTCGTCACTTTGTTGAGCCGAGTTCAACTTCTTCGAATCATCATATCGGCAAGCCGAGCAAGAGTCCGGCATCGCAAAGGATAAATCATCACCAACATCGCAGCCCCACGGATTACACGGAGCGGGCATACCGGCATCGCCGCACGGTCACTTCATCAAGCCGGCATCGACCATGTCATGACCTGCATCGGCAGGGCCGCACTATTGCTTCTTCAAGCTGGTATCCGTCACGCCGGCCTACTTCAACTCATCGGCTGACATCGAGGCTTCGACATCTCGGCTGGACCGGGGGCATCACCATCTCTTCATCAACCTACTCCGGAGACTTCGACGTCACTAGCCGACCAGCTCCGTCACGTTAGCTGGACCGAGGGCTTTGCCTCGGCGAGCCAACCTTTGCCAGCATCGCCATACCGTCGCTTTATCGCCCATCAGGCAATGGGTGTGCGGATCGAGTCCCAATTTCCGGAACCAGGTGCTATTAATCCTAATATTTTTTGCTTGTTCGGTTCATTTTTCCCAAGGAATTATTACTCTGGTTTGTTCCATCATCTGTACACAGGTCTATCAAATGATGGCCGCACTAACGACGGTTGCGTGGTGGTCCGGTCAGTTTCCGTACATAGTCCGGCGAACGCCGCATCCGGAACTCGGACCAACCTGTGAATTCAGGCTTTGCCACACCTTTACCGCATCACGCCGACGCCCTGCATCGACATTGACTTCGGCGCCAGGCCATATTTCTTTTATTACTCACTTTGCATAAATTATTTATTATGCAACATTTTTATCATTATTATTATCTCCGATTTGCACTATTTTTTGTGCACAGGAAAATGATCCAGTCGGACTATATCCTTTGGCGTCACGTCGGCTGGACGGGGGGCTTCGTCAACACTTCATTACCCCATGCCGGGGACTTCGGCATCACTCTGCCGGCCTACATTGATCGTGCTATGTCACCACTTCGGAGTGCCGAGCTCTTTGCTCCTCCACCTCGGGACCGGCTTGGGGGATAGAACCTTGTCCCGCATCAAGCTCGGACCGCGTCGTCAATACCGAACACATTAACCAGCTAAGTTGCCTTCATGCTCCAAGTTTTAAATTTTTAACTTGTGTTCGGTTCGACCAAGCATTATACTTTTTTGGAAAAAAGTTGCTTGTAAAAAATTTCCTTGTCCAAACTTTGTTTGTGACGCACAAATTCAAATACCCCGTTTGTTTGGGGGCTTCCTTTATGAAGCTTTTCCTCTTGCATATGATTATACTTGTACGGCTTCGTTCCTTGTTCGTGTATTACGCCGCAATATGCACCATATTGGCTTAAGCGATTTGCAAGCTGGGTTGCCTGGCTCCTGTGCTTACCCCTACGTTCCCAATTGTTCGGCTAGGGAGTAAAGGGAGCACCTCTGCGATTGTCATGACCGGGTCCTCCGAGCTCTGACCTCAGACTGGGTGAAGCCGAAAGCTAGCGCTCTTATTGTTTTCAATCATGGTCGGCACATAACGGAACTCATGAGTACAAAAAATCTATTGCACAAGTCTCATAGTAATAATGAGCACCGAAGAAAGGTATCGGTGGGGGTACTATTTTCTTCGAAGATGCTTCTTACACTTCGCCTGTAATATAGCATAAGTTCCCTGAGCGCGCTTTGTCTGTTACAGCCTTATGGACGGTTGCCTGGTTATCGGAAACACTGTCGATATTCTCGACAGGTGGAGTACATAACACTTTTCGGTCCTTGACCGAAGAGGGAGAAGTCGACGGTCGGTTAAGACGCGTTTAAAGTTCGGGTGAACAAAGATATGATATTAGTACTTCGGTACATACAATCATTATACATAAAATTCTTTTACCCAAGTCACTTGGGGGCTCTTAAATTTATATGAGCCGTTTTATAATAAGTGTTCTTCTTCTTAGTCGTTGCAAAGTTTTTATTACTATTATTATTTATCACTCCTTTTTTCGACACGAGCGTGTGGTCACTAGCCGGGGAGTCTAATTTCTCTCTCAAAGCCGCGAGAGTTTAGTTTGCTAAACTGGCCTAATGAGAAGTACTCCGCCCTCGGGATAGGTGGTTGAAGCCGTAGGCTGACCCGCTTGAAGTCTTAAGATATGATGTGTCATGTTAAAGCACGATAGAAGCACTCTTTTTTTTCTAAGACCAATTTTCGGATTGGCACCGAACACTTGACCTTGTTCGGACGTCATGTTTTTACTGACATTTTTTGGTTTTCCAAGCTTTTGGCATTGTTAAACTATTTGTGTGTTTTCAGCACAAGTCTCGCAGTGCAGCGCCAGACACCTTTAGAGGTTCGGCAAAAACATTCTCAGATATTGCTATATATGTATCGGTTGTGTCTTCGGTCCATAGTTGGGTTGCCCGGCTCCTGCGCTTGCCTCCTATGTTCTGCTTTGTTTGGCTAGCTGTGCAAAGGGATAACCACTGCGATTGTGCTTCCAGCTCACATGGTTAAGCACCTCGGTGGAGAAAGCCAACAACTGACTGTCACAAATAAGTGTAAATCGGTCAACGATCCGATGACTGTGTTAAATGATGGGCCATTCATAACATTGGTCGAAGTGTTTACGGCTTGACCTCGACTGTCGCCGAACACTGCCGGGGGCTAGTAACTGGCCTCCCAAACTAAATCCTCAATATTTTGCTCTTACATTAGAGCTGAGGTTTCATGATCATGCTTAGCATGACAACCCAAAGAAAGGAACTGATAGCGGGACTATTTTCTTTGGAAGACATTTCTTATGTTAAACAGTAATATAACATATCTCTTTGCGTACCTTTGTTTATAAAACCGTATGGCCAGATTGCCTTGTTTGTCGTAAATCTTTGCCCTCATAAAGGCTTTATAAAGTAGGACAGACACTCCTCGGCTACTGGCCGAGGAGGTGCAAGCCGATGGTTGGTCAACAAAGTTTTGTACAATGCGGATCCGAGAATTCATGACGTAAAGTACTTGGATACATAGTCATTACACATAATTTATGATTTTACTATGGGTATCGATCCTTAATTCGGCCACCCGTGCCCACATTAAGGCACGGGGGCTACTGGGCTTTGCGCTCATTATTTACAAATATTAAAGGGGAACATCGATCCCCTGATCTGGTGTTGCCACCCGACCAGTGTCTCGGGGGCTACTGCATTGCCTATTCAATGCAGAAAACTCAAAAGGCTCAATGTTCGGCTTGATCGAACTATGGGAAGCGCGTCTTCGAACAGCAATAAGTACCATCTGGACCTATCTGGCATCAAGCTATATATCACGGCGACTTCTCACGACCCTCTCTTAGGGGCCCGTTCGCCGATCACTATTATCTCTAATATATTACACTGCGTTTTTATTCCTATGTATGCTGCCGAGCTAGGAGTTGATCCTCAGGCCGATTTCGCGCATCGACCTGAGTCTCAGGGGCTACTAGGAACATCGGTTTTATGCTTGCCTTCAGGTGCATCTCGGGTTTTAGACCGATACACACCTTGAGGGCTACTGGCTATATATCTGGGCAGAGAATAAATTGCACCAATAAAAAATATTGACAAAAAATCGGCCCACAATCGGGGTGGTGCACCACCTCGGAAGCAGTCCGGCATAAAGCTCGGTGCTAGTGGCTGGCTCCATAGAGGGCATTTCCGGTATTAAGCTCGGCTAAACTCCTTCAACTTTTTTGAACCAAGGTGATATGACACCTCGGATATAGTCTGGCGTCGGAGCTTGGACACAGTCCGGCGTTGGAGCTCGGATATATTTCGGCGTTGGAGCTCGGATACATTTCGGCGTTGGAGCTCGAAAGCAGTCCGGCATTGGTGCTCAGCTGCAAAAAATACCTCGAATGCAGTCCAGCGTTAGAACTCGGACGCAAGAGGACACTGCCTCCCTGGAACAACTTCAAACCCGAGGTGTGGCATAAAAATAATAAGGCATTGATAAAGGCCGGAAACTTAAAGGGGCTCCTCAGATACCCGACATGTAAACTCGTCGAATGTATTTCGGCAATCCTCAAGATCGAAGATGAGAAGATTTGTTGAACCAGTTTTCAAGACCGACAACCAAAGATGAAGAACAGTTTGGAAGAATCGAGGAGCGTCCCTAACTTGAAGACCGGTTCAGGGGGCTACTGACGGTGTCCTGGACTAGGGGGTACTCACCACGTCAGCTCCTGATCTGTTAGATTGGGCCGAGGACCCCCATGGCCGTATACTCATGGGCCAGTTCGGACAGTTGCCGCATACAAGGAAGATTCCACAAGACTTGGCGATCAAGACAAGGACTCCTCCCCACCGGCGTATTCGGCTAGGACTCTTGTTATCCTAGGCCTCTGGTGCATTATATAAACCGAGGGCAGGCTAGTCGATAAAGATATACAGACAATCATACCATAGGCTAGCTTCTAGGGTTTAGCCTCTCCGATCTCGTGGTAGATCAACTCTTGTAATACCCACATCATCAAGAATAAATCAAGCAGGACGTAGGGTTTTACCTCCATCAAGAGGGCCCGAACCTGGGTAAAACATCGTGTCCCCTGCCTCCTGTTACCATCCGCCTTAGACGCACAGTTCGGGACCCCCTACCCGAGATCCGCATGTTTTGACACTGATAAGGACAATGTTGATCCGGCGGATATGACTTCTCTGAAAAATCCAACTATAGAGCATGATCTGGCGCTGAAATTTAAATCGGCTGCAGACACTAAAACGGTTGATTTCATTCCTGGTGATTCATCTCAGCAGTTCAGTATTAGCGCTAACCTGGATCCAAAATAGGAAAGCGCGCTCATCGAGTTCATCCATGAGAACCGGGACATCTTTGCATGGAAGCCTTCTAACATGCCAGGTGTACCGAGGGAACTCGCCGAGCACACCCTTAATATAGATCCTAAGTTCAAACCGGTCAGGCAGTTTCTCCGCCGCTTCAATGAAGAGAGGCGAAAGGCTATTGGTGAGGAGGTAGCCCGGCTTTTGGCAGCAGGGTTTATCATGGAGGTTTTTCACCCTGAGTGGCTAGCTAATCCGGTGCTGGTACTTAAGAAAAACGACACTTGGCGGATGTGTGTGGATTACATAGACTTGAACAAGGCCTGTCCAGCTGATCCCTTTTCTCTCCCGCGTATTGATCAGATTATTGATGCTACGGCGGTATGTGACCGATTGTGTTTTCTGGATGCTTATTCTGGTTATCATCAGATTAAAATGCCAGTTAAGGACTAGGAGAAGACAACTTTCATAACTCCCTTTGGAGCCTTCTGCTATGTGTCTATGCCTTTCGGGCTCAAGAGTGCCCAGGCGACTTATCGGTGTTGTGTTCAGAATTGTCTTCATAAACAGATTGGGTGCAATATTCATGCTTATGTGGATGATATTGTGGTGAAATCTAGGAAGGAGGAAACATTGATAGAGGACTTAAGGGAGACTTTTGATAACCTCCGGGTTTATAAGATGATTCTTAATCCGGCTAAATGTGTCTTTGGTGTTCTGGCAGGCAAGCTCTTGGGTTTTCTGGTGTCAAACAGAGGCATTGAGGCTAACCCGAAAAAGATCTCAGCCATCACGTCCCTGGCTAAACCGGCATGTATCAATGATGTTCAGCATTTGGTGGCCCGGATTGCAGCTTTAAGCCGGTTTATCAGCCGCCTTGGGGAGAAGGCTATTCCTTTGTATCATATGCTAAAGAAAACGGATGATTTCGTCTGGAGTGAAGCGGCCGATAAAGCATTTGAGGATTTGGAGAGACAGTTGGCCGAGCCGCCCGTCCTTGCGGCTCCGGTTGATAAAGAGCCCTTATTGCTATATGTGGCTGCTAATGCCCAGGCTGTTAGTGTGGCTATTGTGGTGGAACGCAAGGAGGCCGGAAAGGAGTCTCCGGTTCAACGACCGGTTTATTACATCGGTGAGGTGCTTATTGAATCAAAGCAGAGGTACCCGCATTGGCAGAAGTTGGTGTATGGAGTTTTCATGGCAAGCCGGAAGCTCAAGCATTATTTTCAAGGTCCATCACAGTGGTTAGTTCCGCCCCTCTGGGAGATATCATCCAAAACAGAGAGGCGACTAGCCGGATTGCCAAGTGGACTATTGAGCTTGGACCTCACGGGATAAAATATACGCCTCACACAGCAATCAAATCACAAGCACTTGTGGACTTCATTAATGATTGGACAGAGTTGCAGGCACCGAAGGAGAAGCCAGATAACACATACTGGACTATTCATTTTGATGGGTCCAGACAATTGGAGGGCTCGGGGGCTGGAGTCATATTAACTTCCCCATGAGGTGACAAGTTTTGTTGTGTTCTCTGCTTAATGTTCCCTTGTACTAACAATGCAGCTGAATATGAGGCCTTGCTCCATGGCCTTCGGATGGCTAAGGAGATGAATTTAAGCCGAGTTAAGTGCTTGGGTGACTCAGACCTGGTGGCTCAGCAGGTATCTGGCACTTGGGATTCTAAGGATCCACTCATGGCTGCATATCGATGAGAGGTGGACATAGTGGCCGGTCATTTCAAGGGTTATCAAGTTGACCATATAGACCGGCGAAGGAATGAAGCGGCGGACGCTTTAAGTCGTCTAGGCTCTCAGCGTAAACCGGTGCCACCTAATGTCTTCCTCGACGTACTTCATAATACATCGGTCAAGATACCCACAGAAGAGGAGTTGGCTATTCCTGACCCGGAGGCCCAGTTGGTAGCGGCTCTTCATGTTATACTGGATTGGACAGTCCCATACCTGGCCTATATGAACCGGGGTGAGTTACCAGGCGATGAAACCTTGGCCCGGCAGATAATCCTGTGATCCAAGTCAATGACCATTATTAATGGGGAGTTACATCGTTACAGCGTGACAGGGGCGATTCAACGTTGTGTGTCTCCTCAAGAAGGTTGTGAGATTTTGCGTGAGATCCACAAAGGAGATTGTGGTCACCACGCAGGTTCAAAATCCTTGGTGGCTAAGGCTTTTCGTCACGGCTTCTATTGGTTGACGGCTCATGCTGATGCTGAGGATTTAGTAAAAAGGTGTGCCAGTTGTCAGAAATTTGCACGCCGCGCTCATGTTCCGGCTCAAGAGTTGAGAATGATTCCAATCACTTGGCCGTTTGCAACTTGGGGGCTAGATATGGTTGGACCCTTTAAGAGGTCCAAGGACAAAAAGACCCACCTGTTGGTGGCGGTTGATAAGTTTACCAAGTGGGTAGAGGCAGAGCCAGTCAGTAAGTGTGATGCAGCCACGACAGTCCAATTCACCAAAAAGGTGATATTCTGGTTTGGTTTTCCACACAACATTATAACTGATAACGGTACTAATGTGTCCAAGGGTGCTATGGAGGAATTTTGTCAACGTGAGCACATCCGGCTTAATGTAGCGTCAATGGCTCACCCTCAGTTTAATGGTCAAGCAGAGAGGGCAAATCAAGAAATTTTGAGAGGTATTAAACCCCGGCTTATGGTTCCTTTAAACCGGACACCGGGTTGTTGAGTGGAGGAGTTACCTTCCGTATTATGGAGTATCAACACCACACCAAACAGATCTACGGGTTACACGCCTTTCTTCATGGTTTACGGAACATAGGCGGTTCTCCCTAGTAACATCCGTCATGACTCGCCCCGTGTGGCGGCTTACGTTGAAGCTGAAAATGAGAAGGCACGTCAGGACTCACTGGACTTGTTAGATGAGGAGCGTGACCCCGCAGCGGCGCGGTCGGCGATTTATCAACAAGATCTCCGACGTTATCACAGCCGCCAGGTTAAGACCAGAACTTTTCAAGAGGGCGATCTGGTGCTCTGGCTCATCCAGGATCAGGCTGATATGCACAAGTTATCCCCACCTTGGGAAGTAACTTTTGTCGTCAGCAAAAATTTGCACAATGGGTCATACTACCTTATCGATGTTCAAGAGCACAAAGACTCACGTAAATCAGAGGAGGAGACCCAGCGGCCGTGGAATATAGCTCTTCTTCAGCCTTACTATACTTGAGCCACAGGCTCTTCTTATGTACATACTTATGACAATGTATATATTATATAATAAACCGGAGCCTCAGCTAAAGCGGGGTATCTGTTGTTTTTTACATCGTGTGTGGTTACATGGGAGCTTCTACTTATAAAATGGAGTTCTACTAACCCGACTTATAAAGACACGCAGATATACAGGGAATCACTAGGGGGCTTGGTCGTATTCGAACCATAGCTACGCCTCTTGATCGGTTTAAGGCCAAACAGGGAAATCACTAGGGGGCTTGGTTGTATTTACACCATAGCTACACCTCTTGATAGGTTTAAAGCCAAAAAGGAAATTATGTGGAACCAAAGAGAGTCTGTTGCAAAAAGCACAACTCAAACATAGGTACCCACTGAGCACAACTCCAATATTACTTGGGGGCTCCTTGCTTCTCAAAGAACAACGAGCTTGCACCCTTGTAATAGGCTATCAAGCCAGGCTTGGAAGCCAGGTGTATTCACCTAAAACCCCGGGTTTTCCTGCCTCTTTAAGTAAGCCACTCCATCCAGGTAAACCTGGTATGACCCATCAAATGTTTGACAAGTCAATCTCATAGACCCTGAACTTGTCAAAGTTAAAACGATGATTGGTTACAGATTGAGGTCCATCTTAAAAGACTTTGAAAAATGGTTTAACTCAGCGGCCTGGCAGCCCATGAAAAGCCTCGATTTAGGGCCTGGCAGCCCATGAAAAGCCTTGCCTATCTTTTCTTGTATTTGTTGCAAATGTTTTACCCTTTTTTGATAAGGGATTTATGAATATTTTCTGATAAACCGGTGTATATTACAACCCGTCGTGTCTTTCAACGCTCAGTTGTCAGTACATGATCAGTTCTAAACTGGTAGTAATTTGACCCGGTCTGGTTTTGACTAGAAGTCACCAGAATTATATGAGTAAACCGGTGTTTCTCGTAACCCGGTACGGTTTTGATACGAACCGGCAAGAATGAAAGGAGTCATCAATACTCCAGATTGGTGTTATCACCCTTATTATCCCAACAGTTGGACAGCCAACAAGATATATCACAGGTATCATCTATTTTATATCTGGGTATTACAGTCGTGATTATACATCCAAGCTCTATATATATTTGGGCATCATGACCCGTCCAGTGGTAAACCACTAGGACACTTTCAAGTTCTTGTATGCAGGAACACGTTAAATAAAAGCCGCACTGGACTATGCATATAATAGACCCCAAAGGCATGGCGAGTTATCAGTATCACGCAAAATAAATATGCTCGATGGCATAGCAAGCGAGTGTTTTGAACTAGCCTATTACAAGGCGTTTTAAATGCTCACCAAGAATAATTGTTTCAATAACAAGTGGCAGACTGCGACAGCTAAACTGGCCACCAGTTCAAGATTCATCACCAGGACGACTTGAAGATTGCGTATCATCTCGAGTTGGTGTATCTTCCTCCTCTATACCGAGTGGCTGGAAATCAATTGTTGTCCAATCGATTCCGGTTAACGCTTGGAATATGGCTTCTTCACTTATAAGAGGGGAAGGATCAATGTTAGGAGCATAAGTGTGCTTATGGATTGGCGGAACAAGATCTTCTACATCATGAATCGGCGCGGACTGTCTTTTCTCCTCAACATCATAAACCGGTTGATAATGAGATAGATCTGTGTCATCCGCCAATTTGCTTTCTATAGGCCGCATTTCCTTTGTCAGCCTTCGGAGATCATCGTTGTTGAATTCTGTGCCATCTTCCTTCACGCTGGGGTAGCCTTGACCGATATCTGCCGGTTCAAGATCTGGAATCCACGTCTTGGACCGGATTAGAGCGGTCAACGCACCTGACCTTGCGGCTGATCTCTTCAGTTCATCCAACCGAGCAGGCAGCATGGCCAGCTTTTTGATGGTTTCCTTTATCAACGCTGGAGGAGGTTTGTTATAAGCTGCAGTGCAAATGGCTCGCTGGGATCTAGAATACAGCTGTTCTATCAAAGTGTAGGCTACTTTAAGCTTCATCCGCATGTTGGAGCCCAGATGAGTAATGCGGGTCCGTGTCATGGTAAAGCATCAGTAAACCGGCCTTTGATAAGATATTATGGATTGGAAAAACTTCATATGAGGATACTCACCAAATACAACACAGGTCATGGCATTAATCTACCGCTTTAAGCCGGTCAGTTCTTCAACCACTGGCTTCAGGGCTGCTTCTGTGTCTTCGGCCTTCTTTGTCAAACTGGCCTTCTCGGCATCCCAATCTGCATGTTCCTTCTTAAAATTTCCCTTCAACTTCTCCATGGCTGCTAAGGCTTTAGTCAGTTCCTCCTTGGCTTTGGAAGCCTCCGCTTGCTGAGACTTGATGTTTTCTTGAAGATCGGCGGTTTGGGAGTCCTTTTTGCTTAGTTCAGCCTATAAAGGAATGACATATCATCAGTGGGATGCATATATTTGAAGTACCAAGCACATAACAAGTTATGCACTTTGTACTTGGGGGCTAATGTCTATTTTCTCTGTTATCAGAAATTTTTGCAAGTCCCAAATACAATGCAAACATTATCTTTGGCACTTGGGGGCTAATGTACATTTGTTCAAATCGGAGCATTGGTTAAAGTCCCGGTTCACCTTGGAAAGATAAACCAGCCCTTGGGGACTACACAGATGAAAACTACAGGAATACAATGTTAAAGTACCGGTTTATTTCAAAGGATAATCTGATATATGGAGGATAAGTATGCAAGGGTTGAGATATTACAAAGTCCCGATTTATGATTGCTATCATAAACCGACCCTTGGGGGCTACTAGAGTTGGTATTTGCAATTGGACTTAAGAAAGGAAAAGTTATGTCATTACCTCATAGCGCTCATTCATCAGATTCACCAAACCGGCTTCATAATCACGGTTTGTGTGCAAACGGTTCAGAAAGCCAGAGTGGAGTTCTTCAGCACTCAAGTGGGCATAGCTTGATAGACCGGTGCTCCACTTGCCCTTCTCCATGGCGGCACGTTCTTCTTTGGCACTATGTTTCGCCAATATAACAGGATGGCCAGGAGAGGTGTGGCCAATACCGGTAATGATAGCCTCATCTTCTTGATCTTCAGCGGGCCTTTTCTGGAGTCGATGGAGTATTAGTAGTCTTCACTGGACTAGAAGGTCCGTCATCAGCCTGGATTGAACTTGCCGGTTTATCATCTGGCACAGCGGTATCAACTTCTACTTGTTCATCAACATTGTGATCTTGAGGGGGCGGTTCATCAAATGTGGCTTCAGTATTTGGACCATCCGGTTCAGTAGTCAGCTCCAGTTCAATCACCACATGATCGTCCGACGAGTTATTCACCCTGGCCTTCTTACTGGGTCTGGCCTTGGCTCTAAAAAAAGAACATATGCAAAGGTTAGCATAGCATATAAAGTGTGAAACATCAAAAGATTGGGTTGAAATACTTACCCAGCCATGGTTTTAAGAGGAGGGAGTTGTGTGGCCGTGGATTCGCCGGATGAAGAAGGAGCTGTCACCTGATAATTCAAATTGGACGGATTAAGAGGTTGTCGGAAAAAGCCTGCCTTGGGATAAGAAGTGTCAGAAGTGGGTGAGACCTCGGGTCAGCGTTTTCGAACCGGGTGTTCGGTAAACCGGTCGAGGTGACCGTTTGGCCGCTGTGCCTGGTTGTGCAGCGAGCCTCATGCCGCTGCTTCTTCAAAAGAAATTTTGGGTCCAAGTGAGCAAGAGGATGAGAAAATCTTATTTTCCGGACTGCTTGACGGATTTTTTGTGTTGGCAGAGAGTCTGAACCGGAGGAAAGGATAATTACCTCTGCAACATCAGCTTGGCTGCCCTCAATGTCCTCCTTATAAATATCATTGTCAATGAGATGCATAAAAGGTGAACCAAGTGAATCAAGTTCTACCTCCGCTTCCGGTTCATCTGGGTCGTCGTCAAGCTCTAAACCGATGGGTTAAGGTGCCTTCCTTTTTGTGGTTTTCTTGACGGCTTTCATTTTAGGACGAGAAGGCTTCACCGCTTTCTCCTGAGGTTTCTTTTTCCAGAACGGGTCATCACCCTGCTTAAGAATGGGCAGAGGGTATTCAAAGATTGCACAGTCCAAAAATATCAGCTGTAAAGCGGAAGCACAGACAATACTTATAGCGGGCGGTTTGTTTTGCGTGTAAAAGGGACTTAACCCGTTCTTGCTGTAGACAGCTTCCGGTTCGTTCAACATTTTCTTCACATACTCAGTGACTTCTTCATCTGTTAGCTGAATATTGATATGACGTTGAGAGTCTTGTACGTCACCAGTATACTCGCACATTAAGCCGGAGCGGCGACTTAACGGCAAAATGCTCCAGGATATCCAGCAACGGATGAAGTCCACGCCTATTAAACCGTTGGCCAGGAAGGCTATAAGCTTGGCGAGTTGAGGTGCATACGAGGCCCGTTCCTGGGCACTTAGTCGTTGCGGAAGTGGATGAGTATTAACAAGCTGGTGAGCACAATAACCCGGCAGAGGGTTCTCATCTTCGGGAGAGGTGTCTCTGCAATAGAACCAAGTTTGGTTCCACTCCTTTGGGTGACTGTGAAGTTTGGCATGAGGAAACTCAACTTCTTTCCTTTTCTGAATAGAGACGCCGCCAAGTTCAGTATTGGGTCCGTCTACCAATTCAGTGCGCCGGTTTAAATGGAAGAAATCCCGGAACTGCTCGATAGTTGGTTCTTCTTGTAGGTACGCTTTACAAAAAACTTGAAAGTTGCATATATTGGATATCAAGTGGGGTCCGATATCTTGAGGGTGGAGCTGAAAGCTGGCAAGTACATCTCGAAAAAACTTCGATCCGGGCGGTTTAAAGGCCATGGCCTATATGATCAACAAACACCACTACTTCACCCTGCTTGGGGGTAGGAGGATTTTTCGGCCCAGGAACTCACCACCGGATTTCGTTTTTCTTCGGTAAGGTGCCAATTTTGACCATTCCGTTCAGTTGCTCCTCAGTAACCCGGGAAGGGACCCAGTTATAGGAATAGAACAATTTGGCCATTGCAAGCGAAGAGCTGGGAAGAAAATAATTGCTGGTTTATGATTCATTAATGATGATGCATAAGGTGCAACATGTTGAGGGAAAAGGAATCCAAGCATGTGAAATTGGTAAATCGGAAGAAGTTATAAACTATCGATGACAGAGTATTTATGAATTGTAAAGCAATGAACGGAAGCTGAGGTATATGCATACTGTTAAACCGGAGTATAAATAAATCGGCGGTTTAAAAGGGGACTAATGGTACCTGCCGGATTATCATACTTCAAAAAGTTAAACCGCCTATATTGGTGTGAAGGGTACAGATCTAAAAATACCTAAGTGAGGGAAACAAGTTTCAGAGATTTATATGGTGATTTCAGATCTAAGGGGTGACAGAAAATTGGAATATATTCAAACCTAAAACCTTCAGGTGCTTAACTAGTTCGTCAAAATCAGATGAGTTGTTGTCTATGTAAAGGAGTGATCTAATAAGGAAGGGTGAGCTTGTGGCTACGGTTGCGCAAGGGCTAAAACAGATCTAAGACTAGCTACGATGCTACTGAAAGCACAAGTGCTCCCTAGGTGGTTTTGATAATTGATGACAACAAATCTCTTGTTGGACTAACATTTCTATCTAGCATGTTTCAGATAAGTTCAACAATGGAGTGGCATGGACTAAAGGTTGTGGGAACTCCTTCAAGATGCTAAGGACAAAGGATTGGCTAAAGCTTAAAGCTCAAGACTCTTCATCTTACATTTTAGTGATCCAAGATCACATTGAGTCCATAGGAAAAGCCAATACTATCAAGGAGGGATGAGGTGTTGCTTAATGAGCCTCTTGCTTCATGTGCTTAATGATATGCTCCAAAAATCCTCAGCTACTTTCCCACTTCCACATATGACCTAAACCCTAAGCCAAACTCGGTCCTACTGATTCTTCCTATCCGGCGCCACTGAGTTTCACTTGTCATAAGCCACTGCCAAACCCTAATCAGTTCGGTCTCACCGATGGGATCTCGGTCTCACCGAGATGGGCTTGCAAACTCTCTGTTACCCATTGCAATATTCTCGGTTCCACCGAGATATGCAATCGGTCCCACCGAGTTTGCTTGGCCAAATCTCAGTTTCACTTATTACCCAAATCGGTCCCACCGAGTTTAAGTAATCGGTCAAACCGAGTTTTGGATTTACCCTAACCCTAGCACATCGGTCCCACCGAGTTGATACAGTTGGTCCCACCGAAATCTCTAACGGTCACTAGGTTTACATTTTCGGTCCGACCGAGTTTGTTGATTCGGTCCCACCGAGATTGGAAAACTGTGTGTAACGGTTGGATTTTGTGTGGAGGCTATATATACCCTCCACCTCCTCTTCATTCAAAGAGAGAGCCAGCAGAACACATACACCATTCCAACTCATATGTTCTGAGAGAGAACCACCTACTCATGTGTTGAGACTAAGATATTCCATTCCTACCATATGAATCTTGATCTCTAGCCTTTCCAAGTTGCTTTCCACTCAAATCTTCTTTCCACAAAATCCAAATCCTATGAGAGAGAGTTGAGTGTTGGGGAGACTATCATTTGAAGCACAAGAGCAAGGAGTTCATTACCTACACACCATTTGTTACTTCTTGGAGAGTGGTGTCTCCTAGATTGGCTAGGTGTCACTTGGGAGCCTCCGACAAGATTGTGGAGTTGAACCAAGGAGTTTGTAAGGGCAAGGAGATCGCCTACTTCGTGAAGATCTACCACTAGTGAGGCAAGTCCTGTGTGGGCGATGGCCATGGTGGGATAGACAAGGTTGCTTCTTCGTGGACCCTTTGTGGGTGGTTGCTTCTTCGTGGCCCCTTCGTGGGTGGAGCCCTTTGTGGACTCGCGCAACCGTTACCCTTTGTGGGTTGAAGTCTCCATCAACGTGGATGTAGGATAGCACCACCTATCCGAACCACGGGAAAAACATCCGTGTCTCCAATTGCGTTTGAATTCTCCAAACCCTTCCCTTTACATTCTTGCAAGTTGCATGCTTTACATTCCGCTGCTCATATAATCTTTGCATGCTTGCTTGATATGTATTGTGTATGTTGAAATTGTGCCTAAAACTCCACTCAAACCGAAAAGGCTTAAAAATTGCAACTTTAGCACTAAGTGTCTAATCACCCCCCCCTTTAGACACATCTACTTCAAGGTCCTACAAGTGGTATCAGAGCTTTGGTCTCCATTGCCTTGGTTTAATCACCATTGGAGGAAGATGGATGTGTCTACATTAGGGAGTCTTAGACATAGAGTGCCTATTCTTGATGGAGAGTATTTTCATGAGTGGAAAAATGAGATGTTTGTAATCTTCAATCAATATCATTTGAACAAGTATATTGCTAGCCCTTATGCACCTCATATTGATCCTTTGCATCCTACCCAAGATGAAGATATTGACATGATTCGCAATCTTAGAACTATTGAGCTCATCATTAGAGGATTGCCCAAGAATTTGATTGCTAGTTTGCCTACTCTTAATTGTGCCTATACTATATGGAAATTTCTTGAGCAACGATTTCCCGATCATTCCTTGAAAACTTTGGATGAAATTCTCCATAAGTCTATTGCCTTGAGTAAGATGAAATCTAGTGAACCTAGTTTTGGTAATTGTCTATTTGAACTTACCAATCTTAAGCATGCTAAAGGAGATGTTGGAATCATTAGTGATATCATGTTCGAAGCTATAAGAATTCATAAAAGTGACCACTTTGATGATCATTTATCTAATGAATTACCCTCTCTAGGAAATGATGAGTCACAAGATCATGATGAACATGCATACTATGATGATGATGATGATGATAGTGACTTCGATCTTGATGATCCAATGAGACATTTTGGTCTTATGGAAAATCTTCGGGGATATGAATCAGGAGGAAAGGAATGGGTTCTTGATAGTGGATGTACTGATCATATGACCGGAGATGAAGATATGTTTCGTGAGCTTGCTGAAAATGACGGCCCTCGAAAATATGTCACCTTTGGTGATAACTCAAAGGGTAAAGTGGTTGGCCTTGGTAAGGTGGCCATCTCACATGATAGTTCCACTCAAAATGTCATGCTCGTTGAATCACTCGGCTACAACTTACTTTCAGTATCCAGACTTGCTGATTTCGGTTTGAATGTCCTATTTACTGAAGTAGATTGCCAAGTATTTCGTCGAGACAATCATAAAATGGTCTTTACGGGTATGCGTAGAGGTGATCTTTACATTGTCGATTTCTGTAAAACGACGGCCAGTGAATTGTAATACGACTCACTATAGGGCGAATTCGAGCTCGGTACCCGGGGATCCTCTAGAGTCGACCTGCAGGCATGCAAGCTTATTAAAGGAAATCATATCCTTGGAGTTAACGATGTCATATTTGATAAGGATAGACTTTGCAGTGCTTGTCAAGCAGGTAAACAGGTTGGAGGAAGGCATCCCGTGAAGAACATCATGACCACAAGAAGGCCACTCGAGCTACTTCATATGGATCTTTTTGGTCCCAATGCCTACAAGAGTCTCGGTGGAAATTCTTTTGGTCTAGTTATAGTTGATGATTTTTCAAGATTTACGTGGGTGTTCTTTCTTAATGACAAGTCGCAGGTCCAGAAGATCTTCAGAAACTTCGCTAGGAAGGCCCAAAATCAGTTTGACGTGAAGATCAAGAAGGTTCGGAGTGACAACGGAACGGAGTTCAAGAACGCAAATGTGGACACCTTTCTTGACGAAGAAGGGATTTCACACGAGTTCTCGGCTACGTACACACCTCAACAAAATGGAGTTGTTGAGAGGAAGAACCGGACGCTCATCGAAATGGCAAGAACGATGCTTGATGAATACAAGACGCCGAAGCACTTTTGGGCAGAAGCGGTTGAGACAGCTTGTCACGCAACAAATCGCTTATATCTTCACAAGCTACTCGGCAAGACGGCATACGAGCTTCTCACCGGTAACAAACCCCAAGTTGGATACTTTCGAGTATTCGGCTCAAAGTGCTACATTCTTGATAAGCATCGTCGTTCAAAGTTTGCTCCTAAATCTCATGAAGGTTTTCTACTTGGTTATGGCTCAAACTCTCACACTTACCGTGTCTACAACAATTTCACCCGAAAGGTTGAAGAGACGGTAGATGTGAAGTTTGATGAATCTAATGGCTCGCAAGTAGAGCAATTGCCAAATGATGTAGGAGACAAAGACCCTTCAGAAGCAATTCAAGACTTGTCCATTGGCAAAATTCGTCCAACGGAAATGAAGGAGAGTACTTCATCCATCCAAGTGGAAGCTTCTACTTCACGACAAGGTGAACCAAGAATTGACACGGAAGCATCCACAAGTGGGACACACCAAGATGAAGAAAACAAGGAAATACATCAAGACGAACATCGACAACCTCCTTCTCCACCACGACAAGAGAACGACAACGTCAACAATGAAGAAGACCAAGAAGAAGATCAAGATGAAGAAGATGTTCAACAAAGACCCAAGCAAAAGCTCTCACGAGTTCGAGCAAGAATTGCCAAAGATCATCCCGTCGAGCAAATCCTCAATGATATACAAACCGGGAGAATCACTAGCTCAAAAACTAGTTTAGCTAACTTTTGTGAAAACTATTCATTCATCTCTAGCATTGAACCTATGAAGGTTGAAGAAGCATTGGAAGATCCGGATTGGATAAACGCTATGCATGAAGAGCTACACAATTTTGAGAGAAACCAAGTTTGGACATTGGTTGAGAAGCCCGACAACAACCACAACATCATTGGTACCAAATGGGTGTTTCGCAACAAGCAAGACGAAGATGGACAAGTGTTTCGCAACAAAGCACGTCTCGTTGCCCAAGGATACACACAAGTCGAAGGTATGGACTATGGTGAGACATATGCTCCCGTTGCTAGACTTGAGTCCATTCGCATCTTACTTGCCTATGCTAATCACCATAATATCACCTTGTACCAAATGGACATTAAAAGTGCTTTTCTAAATGGTGAAATAGAGGAGGAAGTTTATGTCAAACAACCTCCCGGCTTTGTCAATCCTAAGAAACCAAATCATGTTTACAAACTTCACAAAGCTCTTTATGGTCTTAAACAAGCTCCTAGAGCATGGTATAAATGCTTGACCAAGTTCCTTACTACAAGTGGTTTTGAAATTGGTAAAATTGATTCTACTCTTTTTACTAAAAGGGTTAATGGAGAACTATTTGTATGCCAAATTTATGTTGATGATATCATATTTGGTTCAACTAACCCTCTCTTTAGTGAAAAGTTTGGAAAGCTAATGTCAGAGAAGTTTGAGATGTCTATGATGAGTGAACTCAAATTCTTTCTCGGTTTGCAAATCAAGCAAACTAAGGAAGGTACATTCGTCTCTCAAACAAAGTACACCAAGGACTTATTCAAGAAGTTCAATATGCAAGAATGCAAAGGTATGTCTACACCCATGCCTACTAGTGGACATAATGATTTGACCAAAGATGGTGAACCGGTTGATCAAAAGGTTTATCGCTCTATGATTGGTTCATTGTTATACCTATGTGCTTCACGTCCCGATATTATGCTAAGTGTGTGCATGTGTGCACGATATCAAGATGCTCCTAAAGATTGTCATCTTAAGGCTGTGAAAAGGATAGTGACATATTTAATCCATACACCAAATTTTGGCATTTGGTATCCTAAGAGGTCTTCTCTTGATCTTGTTGGCTATTCCGACTCGGACTATGCCGGAGACAAGGTTGATAGAAAGTCCACTTCGGGTACTTGTCAATTTCTTAGTAGATCTCTTGTGTCTTGGTCTTCCAAGAAACAAAACTCGGTATCCTTATCCACCGCCGAAGCGGAATACATTGCCGCTGGTTCATGTTGTGCTCAATTACTTTGGATGAACCAAACTCTTAAAGATTATGGGATTTATGTGAAACATCTTCCACTGCTTTGCGACAATGAAAGTGCAATCAAAATTGGTCATAATCCTGTACAGCATTCTCGAACTAAGCATATTGAAGTTCGTCATCATTTCATTCGAGATCATGTTGCTAAGGGTGACATCAATCTTAAGCATGTTCGCACCGATAAGCATTTAGCGGATATATTCACTAAACCACTTGATGAGAAAGTGTTTTGCAGGTTGAGAGGAGAATTGAACATCATTGATGCTTCGAAGTTGGAGTAGAAACTCCATTGGATACATGCAAGACATGAGCTTATGACTAATCCATGATATATCTCTTATGATAACTATCTTATGTCTTGGATATATTTGCACCTTGCATGTTGTCTAACCCATGTAGGTGCTAGGTTGAATCTAATTCCATGAGATTGCGACTCACTCACATCTTGAGCAATCTCTACATCACCAAGACTCTACACAATAGTGGTTGAAGACAAGGAAGCACAAAACCATTCAAACATATCCTTTGACAAATTCAATGTTAAGCTTCATGATTGTCATTTTTGGATACACAAGTGCTCTTCCTTGCAAGAACTAACCCATGTAGGTAGATGAACTCAAACTCCAAGTGGTGCTCCCAACTCTTGATGAGCTACATCAACCTTGAGCACCCACACAAGTTCAACTACATGAGCAAGAACCACACCACCACCCAAGGTATGTTATTCCATCTTAGAGAAGCTTTACTCCAAGACATGAGTCAAAGCAACTCAACAAGATGTGAATACATCAAGATGCTTAAACGAAAAATGGTAACCTCATTTTGAGCTTAAACGATGAGTATGACCTATGATCAAGTGTTCTCACTTGACTCCTAAGTCAATATACTCTAACATAGGTGACTATGTCACCGCCCAACTCTAGATGAAGCTCTCTTGTGTTCTTTCTTTGTGTTATTGCATTTGTCTCATGCATGTTTAGTTTCTTTCTCTTTTTTCCAAAACAAAAAAAACTTCATCTAGATCTTTCAGTTTCTTCTCTTTTCTCTTTGTTTTTGTTCTGCATTTTCTGCATTCAATTCCTTGCAAATCCTTCAGGTAATTCATTGCAAATCTTTGTGAGATCCTACATGTCTAGTGAGCTGAGGTGACAAGTGTTTTTCTCTGTGTGAACTCGGTTTCACTGACTTGTAATTTTCGGTCCAACCGAATCTTTTCGGTGCCACCGAAACATACCACTCGGTGCCACCGACTTCGCAACAGGAAAAACAGTTTGCCACTTGTTCTATATTTCTTCTGATCCAGCTCTACTCAATGAATCTTGTCCTCTACAAGCATCACAGTTTTATCCATTGCTTTGTGCTGAGTCTCAAGGACCAAACCTATACGACGGATTCCAGAAAGCCCTTCTTGGAAATTGATGTCAAAGGGGGATTGAGAGATCACGTCAAAGCTTGTAGGAGAGAGAGATCACATCAAGGGAGAGAAAAAGTCTCAAGGACCAAACCTATAAGAGAGAAAGTATTAAGGGGGAGAGAGAGACTTCCAGGGGGAGAGAATACTCAAGGATCCCAGATGCTTGATGCTTGATGTTCAAGAGGAGAGATGTCACATGTCTTTTTAGGGGGAAAGACATGTTCATTTGTATCTTTCAGCTCTGATTTTCTGTTCCTTATCTTCTCCCACTATCCCATGTAAGATTCAGGGGGAGCAAGACACCTAAGGGAAAGAAATCAGTCAAATTCATCACATATCTTTATTCTTGGGGACATGTTGAATCCAATGTGGTACCTTGTACTCACTCTCTACATGTCATCCTAGTCTTGGTATTCTTGTGGTTTCTTTTGTTTGCTCTGGATAGTGGATGTACCTGTGTTATCTAACTTTGTTTGTGCAGGTTCATTCCATCCTAAGCCAACTCAAGACCACAAGGTAAGTATATGCATCAAAATCATGAGTATGAGGAGTTCTTGCTTATGTACATACTGTTTGCAAGAAGGACTCATGAGCATGAAGGAACTTTCCTTGATAATCTTTTGCTCTGATGCATATGGCCAAGATACATGTAACACATTGCCTACTCTGTCATGGTTATGCTCTCACATGCCTCTATATTTCATATTTACATGAGCGCATACATGTAAGGGGAGCCTATGCTTGTTACATGTCCTTCCAAAGCTTTACTTGTTGTTCTTTATATCTTTATCTAAAGCTTTGATGTATGTTGCCATCAATTACCAAAAAGGGGGAGATTGAAAGCACAAGTGCTCCCTAGGTGGTTTTGATAATTGATGACAACATATCTCTTGTTGGACTAACATTTCTATCTAGCATGTTTCAGATAAGTTCAACAATGGAGTGGCATGGATTAAAGGTTGTGGGAACTCCTTCAAGATGCTAAGGACAAAGGATTGGCTAAAGCTTAAAGCTCAAGACTCTTCATCTTACATTTTAGTGATCCAAGATCACATTGAGTCCATAGGAAAAGCCAATACTATCAAGGAGGGATGAGGTGTTGCTTAATGAGCCTCTTGCTTCATGTGCTTAATGATATGCTCCAAAAATCCTCAGCTACTTTCCCACTTCCACATATGACCTAAACCCTAAGCCAAACTCGGTCCTACCGATTCTTCCTATCCGGCGCCACCGAGTTTCACTTGTCATAAGCCACTGCCAAACCCTAATCAGTTCGGTATCACCAATGGGATCTCGGTCTCACCGAGATGGGCTTGCAAACTCTCTGTTACCCATTGCAATATTCTCGGTTCCACCAAGATATGAATCGGTCCCACCGAGTTTGCTTGGCCAAATCTCAGTTTCACTTATTACCCAAATCGGTCCCACCGAGTTTAAGTAATCGGTCAAACCGAGTTTTGGATTTACCCTAACCCTAGCACATCGGTCCCACCGAGTTGATACAGTCGGTCCCACCAAAATCTCTAACGGTCACTAGGTTTACATTTTCGGTCCGACCGAGTTTGTTGATTCGGTCCCACCATGATTGGAAAACTGTGTGTAACGGTTGGATTTTGTGTGGAGGCTATATATACCCCTCCACCTCCTATTCATTCGAAGAGAGAGCCATCAGAACACACACACCATTCCAACTCATATGTTCTGAGAGAGAACCACCTACTCATGTGTTGAGACCAAGATATTCCATTCCTACCATATGAATCTTGATCTCTAGCCTTTCCAAGTTGCTTTCCACTCAAATCTTCTTTCCACAAAATCCAAATCCTATGAGAGAGAGTTGAGTGTTGGGGAGACTATCATTTGAAGCACAAGAGCAAGGAGTTCATTACCTACACACCATTTGTTACTTCTTGGAGAGTGGTGTCTCCTAGATTGGCTAGGTGTCACTTGGGAGCCTCCGACAAGATTGTGGAGTTGAACCAAGGAGTTTGTAAGGGCAAGGAGATCGCCTACTTTGTGAAGATCTACCGCTAGTGAGGCAAGTCCTGTGTGGGCGATGGCCATGGTGGGATAGACAAGGTTGCTTCTTCGTGGACCCTTTGTGGGTGGTTGCTTCTTCGTGGACCCTTCGTGGGTGGAGCCCTTTGTGGACTTGCGCAACCGTTACCCTTTGTGGGTGGAGCCCTGTGTGGACTCGCGCAACCATTACCCTTTGTGGGTTGAAGTCTCCATCAACGTGGATGTAGGATAGCACCACCTATCCGAACCACGGGAAAAATATCCGTGTCTCCAATTGTGTTTGAATTCTCCAAACCCTTCCCTTTACATTCTTGCAAGTTGCATGCTTTACATTCCGCTGCTCATATAATCTTTGCATGCTTGCTTGATATGTATTGTGTATGTTGAAATTGTGCCTAAAACTCCACTCAAACCGAAAAAGCTTAAAAATTGCAACTTTAGCACTAAGTGTCTAATCACCCCCCCTTTAGACACATCTACTTCAAGGTCCTACAGCTACCAAGAAGGACAAGGAAGAACAGCTCTAGAACTTCGATGAACTCTGGTGAATACAAAACCCTAATGGAGAAGATCTAGGGCGGAAAGAGAGAGGGCTTACCAGTGTTACAGGAACGGAGGAGATGCGTCGCACTTGTCTGGTCCAGTCAGGTCAATGCAGCGGTCGACGGTGATGCAGAGGCAAAGCTTGATGACAACGGCGGCGCTCGAGTGCAGGGGCGTCGCGAGGAGGAAGAAGAGATGAAGAGGCAGTGGAGGAAAAGGAAAAGGGGCCTCAACCCTATTTATAAAGCGAAGAGATAAGCGACAGATGCGGAAATCGAGGAGCTCAAAAATGGATATTTAATAAGGTTGTCGGCTCGATGGTTGGATGCTCATTAATAAAGGGCAGGGCCTTCTCCAGAAATTCGAGGCCCCGGGACAAAAATCAAAATTGGGCCCAAATTTTTTAAAATTCATATTACGGAAGTAATAATGTATCTAAAGCATACTCTCGGCTTATTATATAATTTCAGGTATGTTTTATTATGCATACAATATTTTGACTTATATCAAATACAAATGCTAAAATATAATAAAAGGGCACTAAAGTAATAAACTAACCTCATGTTCTAGCAAAAAGCAAAATCCATCTAGTATTTCTTGAAATGAGATCTTCAATATCTTCATACTAATCTTCTCCAAGACAATATGGGGAGTTTGATTTTCAGAATTTAACGGAAATTCTTTCACAACAAATCTGTCAAGAGCACCCTTTTGAGATTGAGCTTGCGCTACTAACTTTTGCCTTTTTCTTACGCTTTTTACAACCAGAATCCTGCTGTCTGTTTCTCGAAGACATAACGAGGATTGAGAAATAAACGACATCCTGTTAAACATAAAAGTGCCTAATAGTGTGAATAAAAAATATAAAGGCATCTACAACTGATAAAGAATTAACTTAATTTCGTCCTACGCCTATTCTAGCACCGTGGATAAATAAATTCGTTACCAAATATCTAATCCAAGAACAAATTATGTCCTCCTACTCGGCTACTCATAACCTAGGTCAGAGAGATCAAACTTAATTAAGTACTATGTAGTGACGACAAATAAGGATAAAATTAAATAGACGAAATAGCGATACCTGAGCACCGGGCAGTCGCCGATGGTGGAAGGCAGCATCTGGGCGACTGGCGAAAACCGCGGAAAGCAGCCGGACGGCGTCCTGGGCGATGGCGGAAGGCAGCAGACCGCCGCTGATCGATTGGCGGAAGCCAGAAGTGTTAGCGATCCATATACATGGATTGATGGATAAGCACTTAACCGCCTCGTGGCTCATGGGCTGAGGTACGTTTACTTAGCAGGCTAGCCATTAGACTAATGATATATTAGCGTTACCTAGCTATTTGGGGGCCCCAATATTTTGGGGGCCCTGTGAGGTCGCCCACCTCGGCCTGCCTTGTCGACGGGCCTGATAAAGGGCATCTTCGGCTTCAACGAATAGGTGATATCATGGCGGTTTACTGCGGACCTGAAGGATGACATCACGGCGGTTTACAAGATCCATGCGAAGGTGTCAGGGTAAGAATTTTTCTAAGTGTTGAAGATTGACATGAACAAGTTCAAATAAATCTGGGGCCTAATGTTGGGGATATTACTACTGGATGTAAACCGGCCAGGAGTAGCCGGGTTAACTCTATGAAGATTAGAAGCCCATGAAGACATGAGGATGGTGGCGCTTTACGAAGGCCCAAGGCCCAAAGGCGGGTTAAGGCCTGTAGATGTAAACCGACTTTCTCATGTAACTTGCATTGTAAGATAGGAAGGATAGAGACCGAGTTGGACACACTGATGATCCGGCCTCGGGACTCTGTAAACCAACGGGCGTCGACCTATGTATATAAAGGGACGACCCGGCGGCGATTTAGGGACAACACACAACAACAACTCGAGAGCCAGGCAAAGCGGATTCGCTCCCTGATCATCGAAACCCTAGCAATTCCATCACAACTAGACGTAGGCTTTTACCTTCATCGTAAGGGGCCGAACTAGTATAAAACTCTCGTGTCCCTTGTCCGGTTTAACCCCTTTAATCTAACCGGTAGCGATGGCTCCACGACTAAGTCCTTTCACGAGGACATCTGCCGTGACAAAACCACGACAGCCTCCCCGGCCACGCTTCCACTCAGCAAAGGTGTTGCCGGAGTTCGTTGTCTGGTCGGTGGATCCGGCCGGTAACTGGCTCCAGCTTCCGCGCTTCTTCGTCGATGAGCTGCCGGCCCCTGGTCTAGGCGGGCTCTGGCTGCACGCGGACGGTTGCTGCAGTAGGGCTTCCTGCATCGCGGTAGAAGTCTCCGCCGCAGGCAACATAGCTCTGGCCCGTGGTTGGCAGATGTTCACCCGCCCGCGCGGCCTGGGCAAGCGGTGCACCCTCCATTTCAAGTATGATGGTGATGCGACCCTCTACGTGAGGGTGTTTGGGGAAGATGGTCGTCGTGCCGGGTGCTGCCCCGAGACGAACGACGGCGAGGAGGTGCTCGATCTCGGCGATGGCCGCGACGAGGGCGAGCCCGCCGGCCGCGCCTCGTCCAGCTACGGTGGCTCTTATCTTGGTGAAAGCTCCAGTAGCGGTGGCTACGACCAGCGGCCACGCCACCGCGCTCCCTTCGAAGGTGGTAGCGGGTCATCCCGTCGTCGCGCCTCCGTGAAGTGCGAGGAGGGATCCGACTAAGCTCGGGACGTCGCTGGAGGCCTGCCCCTATGGTTCAATGCAACACCGCTTTTGCTTTGTTCCTCTTTTCTTTCCTGCATCCAAATGAAACCAGTATGGGCCCAGAGGGGCGTGTATCAAACTGTGACTCATTACTCATTATGCTATGCTTGTTATTTCTGTGTTGTGTCATTATTTTGTGTGGAGATAACTTAGCCTGGCGCGTTTGGGGCATCTTCTTCTTCACGAGGCACTTGTTTCCTTGTGCCTGTCTTTGCTTAGTGGTTGCTCAGGAATTGCAAAAATTCGTTAGGAGGCTCGCTAGGAGACTTATCGCTCACCCGAGCCTTGACCCAGCACTTCATATCGCGGTACCCGAGGGGCACAGATTAGGAGAGATGCGCCGGCTCGCGGGCTCGAACGAGGGTGCCTCGCGAGGAAACAGACCGAAGGCAGAGAGAAGGACCAATGAAGGAGGAAGAAACCCTCGTGAAGGCACCTGCCTAGCCCTCTCGTGAGGTTTGCGAGAGAGAGAACATAAGCGAACTAGATTCAAAAAAGGCGGCAAAAGGCGACAGAACCAAATCAGCAAGGAAAACAAGAAGCAAACTTCCATTAAGAGAAGGCGAGCCAACTATGGAAAGCAAATGAAAAGACGTGTCCGGCACCTAGTCTAGTCTTCGACGTCTTCTCACCGGCGCGGAGCTAAGTGCTGCCACTAGGCGTGGGAGGGAGCCCCCGAGGCCCGAGGGCGGCTCTCCGGAGACTCTGGGGCGTGTACAGCCCCACTCATTATTACGTGAGTGTCACGGGCGGCGATTCTTCACAGGCACCAGGCCTTCTTCACAGGCACTGGGCCTTTCTTCACAGGCACAGGGCCTTGCTTCACAGGCACTGGGCCCTGCTTCACAGGCACTGGGCCTTGCTTCATGGGTAGAACTTCCGGAGGTGCTGGATGTTCTAGGCGTTCTGGATGGGCACCCCGTCCTGTGTCTCCAGGCGCGCGGCGCCAGGCCTGGAGATATGGACGACCCTGAACGGGCCCTCCCACATGGGTGAGAGCTTGTGCAACCCTTCCCTGGAGAGGACCCGCCTCAGGACGAGGTCGCCTGCCTCGAGCGTCCTGGAGCGGACGATGCGGCAGTGGTACTGCCACAGCGCCTGCTGGTACCTTGCCACCCTCAGTGCAGCTTCGCGGCGTCATTCCTCCCCCAGCACAAGGTCCATCCCCGCGTGGCTTCCTGCTGCGTTTCGTCAAACACCAAGACACGTGCGGAGCAATGCTTGACCTCTTGAGGGAGGACCGCTTTGGCTCCGTAGACAAGGAAGAATGGGGTCTCGCCCGTCGGCTTAGTGGCGGTGGTGCGGATGGACCACAGCACGGACTGGAGCTCGTCGTGCCAGCCCCTGCCGCAGGCCTCGAGCATGTTCTTGAAGGTCCTGGTCTTGAGGCCTCTCAGGACCTCCGTGTTGGCGCGTTCATGTCTGCGTTCATGAGGCCCTTCTTTTCCAGATTTTGTGCTCCTGAAACCTTCACGAGTAGAATTCCAACATGCCTCTTTGACGCGCTGTCAGTACGGAAGCCATTAGGAACAAACATTTTCTAGAAACAACACACGAGCAACCACAGAGTGATCAAAACTTTACTTTGGGGGATCCATTTTAGGGACTTGTTGTGTCTTTGGCCGCAGCAGACACATGCTAGCGACTTCCTTCTTGATGGTCTCCTGCAAATATGTAGAACAACAATGAGACATTTTTAGTGAAGGGAATGAAACAGAACAGCTTGAGAGATGCAGCATGACTGCAGTGAGTGAAGACACCTAAAAACAACAACGAATATAGGCTCCTGGCATCTAAAAACATGGCCGCCGGCCGCGCGCTGTACCTCCGGTCGCTGCGGGCCACAGGCACCGCGCTGCTGCAGTTCGCCGCTGTCGAGGCCGACAACCCGCACCCGCGCCCTCCCCGCCACCTCCACCTCCCCCTCAGTGAAGTTCCCGTGGGGATGGACACGGTTGCACAACTCAAATCAACAAGAGCAGACCAATTCCTCTCTCGATCCTCTCACAGATGCTTGTATCAATCGGACTGTAACAGAGTAGCAGAGTGTATAAGTATGATGTTCTAGGGTTTTGGATGGGGAACTGAGTTGATGCCGATGCATAGGTGAAGGAATCACTCCATCTATCTATCTTTTTCTACTCAAACAAATCTGGTTCGCCGTATTAGATTACATTGGATTAGATGGATCTGCTTTTTAGCTGTGCATACTCGTTCCCTGCTTCTTGCCTCACATGTCACATCCTTCCCCTCTACTTCATCACTTCTTTGCACAGGATTCCATGGACATACGCCCACATGTTGCTTCATGGTCTGCGTTCCAAGATTAGCACAGTATGTTCTTCTTCAGCCTGGCCATTGCTCCTGGGATGCGCCATCGAAGCGTAGCAGATCTGCGTTCCAAGGTTAGCACAATATGTTTTGAAGAAGTTACTGGTGAACTGCGAGCCATTGTCGGTGATGATGCGGTTGGGGACCCCAAAACGGCTCACGAGGCCCTTGATGAACTTAACCGCAGAACCAGCTGGGATGGTGCGGACGGCTTCCACTTCCGCCCACTTGGTGAACTTGTCGATCGAGACGTAGAGGTAGCGGTAGCCTCCTGGCGCTCGAGGGAATGGGCCCAAGATATCCAGCCCCCAAACCGCGAACGGCCATGTGAGCGGTATAGTCTGGAGGCCCTGAGCTGGTTGATGGATATGCTTGGCATGGAACTGGCAAGCTTCGCAGGACTTCACCAGCTCAGCTGCGTCGTTGAGCACCGTGGGCCAGTAGAATCCACTGCGGAACACCTTGCTGACGAGAGTCCGTGATGACGAGTGGTGTCCGCAGTCCCCGCCGTGTATGTCATTCAGCAACTCCTTTCCCTGGTCCCTAGAAATGCAACGCAACGAAACATCATTTGGTCGCTTTCGGTACAACTCACCATCCTGGATGCAGTATGTCGTGGCTTGCCGGGCCACATGCTCTGCGTCCTCTTCCTTCTCCGGTAGCACCCCTCGCACTAGATATTCCTTGAATTCCTTGGTCCAACATCCTTCTTGAGGCTCGAGCGCCTAGAGCAAGTGAGCTCCTGAGGTTGGGCCACAAGCTGGGGCTCCTGTGGCAGGCGGTTGTGGGAGCTCCTCCCGAGGCCGTGCCATGCTTGAAAGTGGTGGCGTCGCTGACGGCTTGAAGAGCCGCTCCTGAAAGACGCCAGGCTCTTGGGGCTGTCGCTTGGATGCCCTCCCGGCGATGTCGTCAACTTCCTTGTTGGTGCCACAAGGCACATGCTGCACCTCCAGGCCTAGGACAGCCGGACTATATCCTTTGGCCGGACTATTGGACTATGAAGATACAAGATTGAAGACTTCGTCCTGTGTCCGGGTGCGACTCTCCTTTGCATGGAAGGCAAGCTTGGCAATTCGGATATGTAGATCTCCTGCCTTGTAACCGAGTCAGTGTAACCCTAGGCCCTCCGGTGTTTATATAAACCGGAGGGTTCTAGTCCGTAGGACAACAACAATCATACCATAGGCTAGCTTCTAGGGTTTAGCCTCTACGATCTCGTGGTAGATCAACTCTTGTAATACTCATATCATCAAGATCAATCAAGCAGGAAGTAGGGTATTACCTCCATCGATAGGGCCCGAACCTGGGTAAACATTGTGTCCCCTGCCTCCTGGTACCATCTGCCTTAGACGCACAGTTCGGGACCCCCTACCCGAGATCCGCCGGTTTTGACACCGACATTGGTGCTTTCATTGAGAGTTCCACTGTGCCGCCACGGTAAGGCTTGATGGCTCGTCTTGTTGTCAAGGACAACATTACCTCGGGGGGAGCCCTGGCTGTAGGCCAAACTCTTCGACTAGGCGGCTTCGTCATTACCGCCCGTTCGGTCATCGCGCCGACGATGACTTCTCATGTCATCAAAAATAGCCTCCATGTCGGCTCGGGATTGGCCGAGCAGATGGATCCAATAGAGTTCTCTTCTCTAAACAAGCTCTTGGATCGCATCGCCGCCCTAGGAGTCGCAACGGACTATGATCAGATCGGGCTTAAACCCGACCAAAGGGAGATTAACTTTCCGCCGGTCACCCATCAGATAGCGGTGGTGGAGGAGCAATGTAGCAATGCTTCCTCTATTTTGAGGACAAACTATGTCCGGATTCCCGAGCTCTCCGAGCCGGATACCCGTCCACGGGAGGACATGGCCCAAGCTTCGAACCTAGAATCAGACAGCGGGCCAGAACTATTGGGCAACATCCCGGAGCCCGAACTGCCAAGCTCGGAAACTCCTCCGCCCCTGGGTATCAGATCGGGTCAGGGCTTAGACCTAAATCTACCCACCCACCCAGACTCAAGTGATCTTTCCCACATTAGACAAGAGCCCCAAGAGACGGTACATCACTATTGGGCCAGATTCCTTCTTGTAATGAGCAAGGTCAAGGACTGTCGCGAGGAAGACGCAATTTCATTCTTTTGCAAAAATTGCATGGACAAGGGAATCCTCAACGCCATAAGCCGTTGTGACATAGCACAGTTTGCTGACTTAGCGGCCATAGTACGGAAGTACTGTGCGATGGAAAGCGCCTGGAAAACCCAAACCAAATTCTGGGACCCTCCGGCTCTCACTAAACCCCCCGTCCGAACTAAAAGGGTGTACTCTCGTAAGTCACCCGATCCAATTACAAAGAAACAAAAGCCCACTACAGGGCGTAGAACTGTATTGGAGGGATGGCTCAATGGGCCATGCAAAATTCACAGTACAACGGATACCA
Organism: Triticum urartu; assembly: GCF_003073215.2. NCBI lineage: Eukaryota > Viridiplantae > Streptophyta > Magnoliopsida > Poales > Poaceae > Triticum > Triticum urartu. The sequence continues at coordinate 64,327,212 of NC_053025.1, read as the reverse complement.
TGCCAACACACAGCCTTAGAGCATGTTGGATACTCCGGCAGGTGTCCAAGAGCGGCAAGGATATCCTCATCAACAATACAACAGAGTACCATCCCGCAGAAAATAACAATACAATATTGACAGTCTTCGAGACCTTCGCCTCAAATAATAGGCGCAAGCGAACACTCCACAGCCTTGCCGAAGTCTGCCACGTTGTAGCAATAAATCCATGGAACGACATGGCCATAACCTTCAATGCCAGTGACAAACTTCAATTCCGAATAGCCCGAGCACCAGCCGCTTTGGTCCTTAGTCCAATTGTGGACGGCTTCCGGCTTACTAAAGTGCTCATGGACGGTGGCAGCGGATTAAACCTCATCTATGAGGAAACTCTTAGCAAAATGGAAATAGACAAGAGCCGCATTGAGCAAAGCAGCACGACCTTCAGAGGAATCATCCCTAGTCGGGAGGCACGATGTGCGGGAAAAATCACACTAGATGTGGTATTCGGCACGTCGGAGAATTATAGGTCCGAAGAAATCACATTCCAAGTGGCCCTGTTCAGTAGCGGATACCACGCCCTTTTAGGGCGGGAGGCATTCACGATCTTCCAAGCTATACCCCATTACGGGTACATGAAGCTCAAAATGCCCGGGCCCAATGGAATCATCACTCTGGCTAGTGATCCGAACATAGCACTCCGCGCCAAAAATAAAACCGCCGCACTAGCCCTCGAGGCGTTATCCGAAGCCCTTGTGGCCAAAGAACTAAATGCGCTGCGCTCCACGGTGGACAGGGACGACGTGATACTCGACAAAAGACCCAAGTCCACCTCTTTTAAACCAGCGGATGAAATAGTCAAATTCCACCCAACGGACCCTACAAAAACAGCATCCATCGGGGCACAACTGAACCCCAAAACAGACGCCGCACTACGGGAGTTCTTGCGTGAGAATTGGGACATCTTCGCGTGGCATCCTTCAGACATGCCAGGAATCCCACACAGGCTGGCCAAGCATAGCCTTAACATTCTAAAGGGGTTCAAGCCGGTCAAGCAGACTCTTTGACATTTCTCTGAGCCTAAGAGACAAGCCATGGGAGAAGAGCTAGCCAAGTTACTCGAGGCCGGATCCATTAGAGAAATAAAACATCCGAACTTGCTAGAAAACTTGGTGATGGTACCAAAGAAGGACAAATCCTGGCGCCTATGTGTCGATTTCAAGGACCTTAACAAGGCTTGCCCCAAGTATCCCTTCCCCCTCCCCCGCATCGATCAAATTATCGACGCTACCGCACGACACGACTCATTGTGCTTCCTCGACGCATACTCCGGATACCATCAAATTAAGATGGCGGAGCCCGATCAAGCCGCAACCGTATTCATCACTCCATATGGCCCCTTCTGTTTTAACACCATGCCTTTCGGGCTCAAAAACGCCGGTGCAACCTATCAACGCATGATTCAGACATGCCTGGAAACACAAATCGGCAAAATAGTGGAGTCATACGTAGACGATGTGGTCATTAATACAAGACACGTCGAGTCCTTAATAGACGACTTGAGCCTCATGTTCGACAATCTCCAAACATATGACATCAAGCTCAATCCGGAAAAATGCATTTTCGGCGTGCCCGTCGGAAAGCTCTTGGGCTTCATCGTCTCAAATAGAGGAATTGAAGCAAATCCGGCTAAAATCCGTGCTTGGTCACAGTTGGCTATCCCAACAGATCTCAAGCAAATCCAGAAGTTAACCGGATGCGTGGCTGCCTTAAGCCGCTTTATCTCCCGATTAGGGGAAAAGGCACTACCTCTTTATCGCCTTCTTCGACGCACCGAACACTTCGAGTGGACAGATGCGGCCACGGCCGGATTGGAAGAAATAAAAGCCGTATTGGCCACCAACCCAATCTTGGCCGTGCCGAATGTCGGCGAACCAATGTTGTTATATATAGCGGCAACACACCAAGTTGTAAGCGCAGTGCTCGTCATCGAACGAGAGACGAACGGACATAAGTTCCCGCTTCAAAAGCCGGTATACTACGTATCCACCATCCTCACTCCATGCAAATCACGGTACCCACATTATCAAAAGATAGCATACGCGGTCTTCATGACATCCTGGAAACTACGACACTACTTTCAAGAATGTTCAGTTACGGTGGCCTCCGTCCCCGATCGTTTGGGGGTACGTGGATATATATAGGAGGAAGAAGTACGTCGATGGAGCTTCGAGGGGCCCACGAGGCAGGGGGCGCACCCCCTACCCTCGTGAGCACCTCGTGGCTTTGTTGACGGAGGGTCCAAGTCTCCTGGATCTTATCTGATGAGAAAATCACGTTTCCGAAGGTTTCATTCCGTTTGTACTCCGTTTGATACTCCTTTTCTTCGAAACCCTAAAACAGGCAAAAAACAGCAATTCTTGGCTGGGCCTCCGGTTAATAGGTTAGTCCAAAAAATAATATAAAAGTGGAAAATAAAGCCCAATAATGTCTAAAACAGTAGATAATATAGCATGGAGCAATCAAAAATTATAGATACGTTGGAGACGTATCAAGCATCCCCAAGCTTAATTCCTGCTCGTCCTCGAGTAGGTAAATGATAAAAACAGAATTTTTGTTGCGGAGTGCTACTTGGCATAATTTTAATGTAATTCTTCTTAATTGTGGTATGAATATTCAGATCCAAAAGATTCAAGACAAATGTTCATATTGACATAAAAATGATAATACTTCAAGAATACTAACTAAGCAATTATGTCTTTTCAAAATAACATAGCCAAAGAAAGTTCATCCCTACAAAATCATATAGTTTAGTCATGTTTCATTTTCGTCGCACAAGAATACTATCATCATGCACAACCCCGATGACAAGCCAAGAAATTGTTTCATACTTTAGTAATCTCAAACCTATAAACTTTCACGCAATATATGAGCGCGAGCCATCGACATAGCACTATGGGTGGAATAGAATATAATGAAGGGGGGTTATGTGGAGAAGACAAAAAAGGAGAAAGTCTCACATCAACGAGGCTAATCAATGGGCTATGGAGATGCCCACCGATTGAAGTTAATGCAAGGAGTAGGGATTGCCATGGAACGGATGCACTAGAGCTATAAATGTATGAAAGCTCAACAAAAGAAACTAGTGGGTGTGCATCCAACTTGCTTGCTCACGAAGACCTAGAGCATTTATAATACAAGCCAAGTTTTATAATGAAAAATTCCCACTAGTATATGAAAGTGATAACATGAGAGACTCTCTACTTATGAAGATCATGGTGCTACTTTGAACCACAAGTGTGGTAAAAGGATAGTAACATTGTCCCTTCTCTCTTTTTCTCTCATTTTTTGGCCTTCTCTTTTTTATGGCCTTTCTCTCTTTTTTTGGGTCTTCTCTTTTTTATGGCCTTTTTTTATTTATTCCTCACTTGGGACAATGCTCTAGTAATGATGATCATCACACTTCTATTTATTTACAACTCAACGATTACAACTCGATACTAGAACAAAGATGACTATGTGAATGCCTCCGGCGGTGTACCGGGATATGCAATGAACCAAGAGTGACATGTATGAAAGAATTATGAACGGTGGCTTTGCCAGAAATACTATGTCAACTACATGATCATGCTAAGCAATATGACAATGATGAATGTGTCATGATGAACGGAATGATGGAAAGTTGCATGGCAATATATCTCGGAATGGCTATGGAAATGCCATAATAGGTAGGTATGGTGGATGTTTTGAGGAAGATATAAGGAGGTTTATGTGTGAAAGAGCGTATCATATCACGGGGTTTGGATGCACCGGCGAAGTTTGCGCCAACTCTCAATGTGAGAAAGGGCAATGCACGGTACCGAAGAGGCTAGCAAGGGTGGAAGGGTGAGAGTGCGTATAATCCATGAACTCAACATTAGTCATAAATAACTCACATACTTATTGCAAAAATCTACAAGTCATCAAAAACCTCGGCACTACGCGCATTCTCCTAGGGGGATAGATTGGCAGGAAAAGACCATCGCTCGTCCCCGACCGCCACTCATAAGGAAGACAATCAAATAACACCTCATGTTTCAAATTTGTTGCATAATGTTTACCATACGTGCATGCTACGGGACTTGCAAACCTCAACACAAGTATTTCTCAATTTCACAACTACTCAACTAGCATGACTTTGATATTATTACCTCCATATCTCAAAACAATCATCAAGCATCAAACTTTTCTTAGTATTCAACACACTCATAAGAAAGTTTTATTATTAATCTTGCATACCAAGCATATTAGGATTTTAAGCAAATTACCATGCCATTAAGACTCTCAAAGTAATCTAAGTGAAGCATGATAGAACAATATTTTCTATAAAACAAATCCACCACCGTGCTCTAAAAGATATAAGTGAAGCACTAGAGCAAAATTATAAAGCTCAAAAGATATAAGTGAAGCACATAGAGTATTCTATCAAATTCCAAATCATGTATGGCTCTCTCAAAAGGTGTCTACAGCAAGGATGATTGTGGTAAAATAATAAGAAAATACTCAGATCATAAAAGACGCTCCAAGCAAAACACATATCATGTGGTGAATAAAAATATAGCTCCAAGTAAAGTTACTGATAGAAGTAGATGAAAAAGGGGATGCCTTCCGGGGTATCCCCAAGCTTTGGATTTTAGGTGTCCTTAGATTATCTTGGGTGTGCCATGGGCATCACCAAGCTTAGCTCTTGCCACTCCTTGTTCTATAATCCATCAAATCTTTACCCAAAACTTGAAAACTTCACAACACAAAACTTAAAGTATAAAACTCGTGAGCTCCGTTAGCGAAAGAAAACAAAAGACCACTTCAAGGTACTGTAATGAACTCATTCTTTATTTATATTGGTGTTATAACTACTGTATTCCAACTTCTCTATGGATTATAAACTATTTTACTAGCCATAGATTCATCAAAATAAGCAAACAACACACGAAAAACAGAATCTGTCAAAAACAGAACAGTCTGTAGTAATCTGTAGCTAGCGCAATATCTGGAACCCCAAAAATTCTAAAATAAATTCCTGGACGTGAGGAATTTATCTATTAATCATCTTAAAAAAGAATTAACTAAATAGCACTTTCCAATTAAAAATGACATCAGTTCTCGTGAGCACTAAAGGTTCTGTTTTTTACAGCAAGTGCAATCAAGACTTTCCTCACGTCTTCCCAACGGTTCTACTTGGCACAAACACTAATTAAACACAAAAAACACAACCAAAATAGAGGCTATATAATTTATTTATTACTAAACAGGAGCAAAAATCAAGGAATAAAAATAAAATTGGGTTGCCTCCCAACAAGCGCTATCGTTTAACGCCCCTAGCCAGGCATAACAAGCAAGAATAGATCTAGGTATTGCCATCTTTAGTTTTCAATTTTTTAGCGGAATCAAGCACGAATACGGGAGGTTCTTTAAGTTTCCCTTCATATTCTAAATTTTTAGATCTAAAGAATCCAACCGCTTATTGCAAAGGGTAATCAACATATTCATGCGGTGAATATTGCCACTAATGTTCTTAAGAGGTTCAAGAGATTTCTGCAAGATTTTAGTAACTTCACAATTTTTTTCAAAAACTTGTGTCTCTTCCTGAGTAGGATGAGGCCCCTTTTGTTGAGGTAGTGTTCCCACTATACCTTGTATAATTTCAAGTGCAATATGGGGATCGATTTCAATAAAATTGCCTTTGGCAACGCAATCCAAGAGTTGTCTATGAGACATATTTAATCCAACATAAAAATTGCGAAGCAAAATTCTCAGACTTATTTCAGAGGTACAATTACGATGAGATTCCATTATTCTCAACCAAGCATCTTTTAGGTTTTCTCCTAACCTTTGTTTAAAGTGAAAGATTTCGAACTCAGGGGTCAACGGAGAAGATAAGGGACTAGCCATAACGACAAGCAAACAAACTAACACACGAGAAAACAAGAGCAAACGGGCAAAAGAGGCAAATAGGGAAGGAGGATAGAGAGAGGGTGAATAAAACGGCAAGGGTGAATTGGGGGGAGAGGAAAACGAGAGGCAAATGGCAAATAATGTAATGCAGGAGATAGCGATTGTGATGGGTACTTGGTATGTTGACTTTTGCGCAGACTCCCCGGCAACGGCGCCAGAAATTCTTCTTGCTACCTTTTGAGCACTGCGTTGGATTTCCCTAAAGAGGAAGGGATGATGCAGCAAAGTAGCGTAAATATTTCCCTCAGTTTTTGAGAACCAAGGTATCAATCCAGTAGGAGGCTACGCTCGAGTCCCTCGTACCTACACAAAAAAAATAGCTCAACGCAACCAACGCGCTTAGGGGTTGTCAATCCCTTCACGGTCACTTACGAAAGTGAGATCTGATAGAGATAATAAATAATATTTTTTTGGTATTTTTGGTATAGAGATCCAAAGTAAATAAAGTAAAAGCAAAGTAAAAGCAAAGCAATAATAAAGTGATGGAGATTGATATGATGAGAAAGAGAACCGGGGGCCATAGGTTTCACTAGTGGCTTCTCTCAAGAGCATAAGTATTCTACGGTGGGTGAACAAATTACTGTTGAGCAATTGACAGAATTTAGTATAGTTATGAGAATATCTAGGTATGATCATGTATATAGGCATCACGTCCGAGACAAGTAGACCGAAACGATTCTGCATCTACTACTATTACTCCACTCATCGACCGCTATCCAGCATGCATCTAGAGTATTAAGTTAAAAACAGAGTAACGCCTTAAGCAAGATGACATGATGTAGAGGGATAATTTCATGCAATATGATAAAAAAAACCCATCTTGTTATCCTCGATAGCAACAATACAATACGTGCCTTGCTTCCCCTTCTGTCAGTGGGAAAGGACACCGCAAGATCGAACCCAAAGCTAAGCACTTCTCCCATGGCAAGAACAACCAATATAGTAGGTCAAACCAAACTGATAATTTGAAGAGACTTGCAAAGATAACCAATCATACATAAAAGAATTCAGAGAAGATTCAAATATTATTCATAGATAGACTTGATCATAAACCCACAATTCATCGGTCTCAACAAACACACCGCAAAAAGAAGATTACATCGAATAGATCTCCACGAGAGAGGGGGAGAACATTGTATTGAGATCCAAAAAGAGAGAAGCCATCTAGCTACTAGCTATGGACCCGTAGCTCTGAAGTAAACTACTCACACTTCATCGGAGGGGCTTGGATGATGATGTAGAAGCCCTCCGTGATCGATGCCTACTCCGGCGGAGCTCCGGAACAGGCCCCAAGATGGGATCTCGTGGATACTGAAAGTTGCGGCGGTGGAATTAGGTTTTTGCCTTCGTCCCCGATCGTTTGGGGGTACGTGGATATATATAGGAGGAAGAAGTACGTCGGTGGAGCTTCGAGGGGCCCACGAGGCAGGGCGCGCCCTAAGGGGGCGCGCCCCCTACCCTCGTGAGCACCTCGTGGCTTTCTTGACGAAGGGTCCAAGTCTCCTGGATTTTATCTGATGAGAAAATCACGTTTCCGAAGGTTTCATTCCGTTTGGACTCCGTTTGATATTCCTTTTCTTTGAAACCCTAGAACAGGCAAAAAACAGCAATTCTGGGCTAGGCCTCTGGTTAATAGGTTAGTCCCAAAATAATATAAAAGTGGAAAATAAAGCCCAATAATGTCTAAAATAGTAGATAATATAGCATGGAGCAATCAAAAATTATAGATACGTTGGAGACGTATCAACTGCCCTTCGACATCATTCATGACTCACCTCAAGTGCGCATGTACGAAGAGAAAGAAGCCGAGCTTGATCGGAAGGACAGTTTGGTCGCCCTGGAGGAGGAGCGTGACGTGGAAAAAGCCCGCTCCGCATTCTATCAGCAACAGGCTCGGCGGTATCAAAGCAGAGAAGTACGGGCCAAAACTTATAACGTTGGCGAACTCGTTCTACGCCTACCGGAGAAGAAAAAGGACAAGCTCAAGCCCAAATGGGAAGGTCCCTTCGTTATTGACAAAGTTCTGACCGGTGGAGCGTACCGTCTCCAGGATGCATCGGACAATCGACTCGAGCCAATCGCGTGGAACACAGCCAGACTCCGAAGGTTCTACGCGTAGTGCCGGACTCTGTGTTCATCTCCTTACCTCCGTCAATTTTTTATCTATCTGTTATCCGTCTTTTCTTTCTTTCTTTCTTCCCTTTTTCTTCACGGCCTTAAAAGGCTAAAATATGTCTTGACTACACAATCCTGACACGCTAGGCATGCTCATTATACCCGGGGGCTTCTTATACAGAAGCTTAATATAACTATGTCCCGGGCTCTATGCCCCCCGCACATGTGTTACTTTTCCACACGTACCTTTTCTTTGCCATTATGTGCATCGATATGACTTAAGTTTTGGCCAAGCTGGGTTTTCTGGCTTTTGTGTTTATGCCCTACGTTCCCGATAATTCGGCTAGGGCATAAGGGGAGCACCTCTGCGATTGTTACTGCCGGGTCAGCCGGATGTGTACCTCAGACTGGGTGAAGCCGAAAGCTAGCATTCTTAAGGGAATATTTGGCCGGTGAACAAAAGATGACTTTTATTTATTGTAATACATGCCCCCAGATGTTTATATCCTGTGTCTCCTCTCATAGTTTGGACATGCACATTAATGCATGCATACCCAGGGAAAGGAACCCTTAACGGAACTATTCTCCCTGGAAGATGTTTCTTGCTATCCATGTAATATAACATAACTAGTTGGGTACTTGTCTCTTCAAGCACTTATGACCCCTACGCATGGTTTCCACACGTACCCCGGTTTTTACATAACTGAGCAGGTATTCGGATACACTCCGGGCTGTCGGGTCCGGAGGTTGAAGCGAAAAGGTCCGCCATGACAAATTATTTACATTTCGGCTAGGGACAATATATGTCACGTGAAGTGCACAGTCACTTAGACTGACTAAATTCTTCTTCTATACCATCCAACAGGCTGTCTAGCCTACAATCCTGTTGGGAATACTTTGCGGCTAATTTCACCTGGTCATACACCAAACTGACGGGGATCTCTTTCCCATTAGACCCCACAGGTCTGACCTTGGCCATGTGGTTCGGGTCAGCCTTGGTATATCGCGTCTTCACCATGGCCCAGGCTTCCCTGGCACCTTGTCGGCAGGTTGATATCTTCCATAATCGGAAGCGCCGCCGCACTCCCTTGAGCATCTCTACAAGCTCCCCCATGCCTCCTGGCAGGGAGGCGGATGACCACAAGGCTCGGGCAATGCCCTGCATCACCTGCCGAACTTGTTCGTGCAGCTGTGAGAGCTCTGGCAGAAGATCACCCGCAGACCCGGGCATCTCCTCTGCGGGACGACCCGTCAGCATACCTACATATATAACTCTGTTAGCCGGTTTCTTCGCCGAACTCTATAAAAGTTCGTTCAAGCACTTACTAAAAATTCCGCGTCGAAGCCTCTTATTCTCCTTTACGGAGTCAGCAAGCTGGGCCCGAACATCTTTCAGTTCAACGCCCAGTCGGGTATTGGCATCTTGGAGATTGTTTTTATCCCGCCTAACCTGCATAAGCACGCGCTCGCCAGCCTTTAACTGTCCTTGAGCATGTTGCTCATCCCCTCGCACGACCTCCGGATTCACTCCGTGATCATCTGCAGAATCTATTGTTAGATTTGCATGCATGCCGAATACTAACCGGTACATGTCAATCTTTTAGATAGAACCAAGTGTTACTAGATGGGGCCTTCTCGGACTCCTTCATTGCGGCAACTGCGGCCTGTAGCTGGGCTTTGCACTCCTCCAGCTCTTGAGACAACTGGGTATTCTTCTCCGTAAGAACCTACGCAAACAATTATCCTTAAATCAGTTGTGCCAACTGTTTCAAGTTGTCGGGTTTCGGGTTCCGGCAGACCCTTGAGGTTCGAACACTGGGGTGCGCGCGGAGATCTCTCATGCGAACTAAGATTAAAATCATGAACAACACAAGAGACACGAGGTTTATACTGGTTCGGGCCACAGTTGTGGTGTAATACCCTACTCCAGTGTGTGGTGTGGTGGATTACCTCTGGGGCCGATGATGGACAGTACAAGGGAAGAACAGCCTCACGAGAGGTGTTCTTGAGCTGGTGCGATGAGCTGCTAGGGTGAGTTCAGTCGCCTCTTCCTCTCTCTCTCTGCAATGGTTCTACCAGATTTCCAGCCGTCCCCTCCTTCTGTGGTGGCTAGCTCTATTTATAGAGGCCCCGGGCCTCTCCCAAAATAATGAGCGGGAAGGGCGCCAACAATTGGCCATTTTAAAGGGGAACATCTAGTACAAGTTATCCTGACCAAAGGTGGTCTTCGGCTGCCAAAAGCACTGGTGATGACGCCGTCTCGGGCTCCGCGGTGACATCTGTCCTGCCGTCCGGTTGGTCCTAGTCTCGTTGCACCGGAATGGTAACCCTTGCCTGACGCCTTGGCCTGTGCTTTCCCCCTTTGCACCAAAGGGGAAACAAGGACGCTGCGCAGGCCGGCGCCCGCCTGGCGCCCGCCTGGTCTCGATCATCATGGCTTGCGTCACGGGTTCCTGGCGAGGTACCCCTGCCTTGATCCCTCCGCCTCCTCGCGAGCCTGCCTGATGAGGCTGCCTCTGAGGAAGCTTCCTGTCATCCGCCCCGCGAGGCCTGGCCCCTCGCGAGGGTCTTTGAGCTTGAGCTGATGAAGATGGGCCGCGCTGGGCCCCGCTTGAGCCATGCCGCAGGCCGCAGGCAGGCAAGTCTGGGAACCCTCGTTCCCAGAACACCGACAGTAGCCCCCGGGCCCAAGGCGTGCCCGGGCTTGGCCTAGTAAGAAAACGAAAGGGCAAGCGCGAAGCGCCGCGGGCCCTATCAGCCTGTGGCCTTGGGCGCCGCATGGTGACTGATTGGACGTGGGCGACTGCGCTTCCCCACGACACCTCGGCGACCGCATGACTTGATAAGTCCCTGCATGCAGAGAAACCGGTCACGATTACCTGCGATCGTGGTGAACGGCGGTTGGCCTCCTCCGGCTATAAGTACGGGGCTGGGCGACCCCCTTCGGCCCGTCCCTCCTTGCTGCTCCTTTCCTTCTTCTCAATTACTCGTCGCTCCCATGGCTCCAAAGAGATTCTTGGCCGCGGAGAAAGGAAAGGCCCCCCAGGCTGGGCCTTACTCCCCCCCCCCCCGGCCAAGCTCGGCCGAGGCCGCCCTCGCAAGTATACCACGGTCCCCGTGGTGGCCTCCCGCGGCCATGGAGGCGGTTCCTGGCGCAGTGGTGAGCGCCCGGTTGCCGACGGGGGGCACGCCGTGGGTGTGCGCCCCCCTAGGCCACGCTTTTGCTCTGCGGAGATGCTGTCGGAGTTCGTCGTGTGGTCGGCAGACCCATCCAACACCAGGCTCCAGCTCCCCCATTTCTTCATAGATGAACTGCCGGCAGCGCCCGGTGCGGCTTCTGGCTCCAGGCAGACGGATGCTGCAGCAGGGCCTCCCGGGCGTCGCTGGAGGTCTCCGTTTCTGGGAACGGGGCTCTGACATGCGGCTTGCAAACGTTTGCCCGCACGCGTGGCCTGAGCTGGCGGTGCACCCTGTACTTCAAGTTTGATGGCGACGCCACCCTCTACGTGAGGGTGTTCGGGGAAGACGGTCGTCGTGCCAGGTGTTGCCCTGAAGACAACGACCGCAGCCGCCTGCCCAGCCCTGGCTCTGACCAGGATGAAGATGGCGACTAGCGTACAGGCGGCGGTGCTCGGGGTTCGCCAAGCTTCGGCAACCCCCTCTCAGGCAGCAGCTCCTCCAGCGTGGCCGCGACCAGCCTCCTCGCCGTCGCACCCGCTTAGGTGAAGGTAGCGGGTCAGCCCGCCGTCGCGCCCCGGTGAAGTGAGAGGAGGGATCCACCTGATCCCCAGGAGCAGCTCGAGCCTTCGTTGTGGGTTGGCGCAGGACGAATCGTGCCCGTTTTGTTTTCTTCCTTATCCTGCGCAAAAATAGTAAGTAATGTAGGGCCCTGCGGGGGCGTATTAGAACTGTTGCTGTTTAACCATCGTGTTGTTTCCGCTATTTCTGCTCCATGTTTTCGTGCCGCGCTCCCATGTGCGGGAACTATTTTAGCTCGGTGGGGCTTGGCGCGGTCCTCGCCTCCCGAGGCCGTGGGCTCCTCGTGCGCTTCGTGCCCTGCAAGGATCAGTAGGAGGGGTAACTTATGGTCTTAGTTGTGCGGGCGATCGGCCCAGGTCCTGCGCTTGTGTCACGATGCCCGTGGGGCACGGACTGGGAGGGGTGCTCCCGCAGAGGACTCGGATAGGAAATCTCCAAACAATCGGGGCAGAAAACACTCGCGAGGGCACCCGCGATCCTCCCTCGCGAGACTTCGAGAGAAAACGAGGCGAGCGAGCGAGAAAGACAAAGAGCCACAAGCCAGGAACGTCAGCAACTCCAATAAAAACTTCAAACGGGAATAAACAAGCCAACTGCAGAAAGCAAATGGGAAAGCCGCGTCCGGTGCCTATTCTAGTCTTCGACGTCTTCTCACCAGCGCGGAGCTAAGTGCTGCCACTGGGCGTGGGCGGGAGCCCCCGAGGCCCGAGGGCGGCACTCCGGAGACTCCGGGGCGTGTACAGCCCCACTCATTATTACGTGAGAGTGTGACGGGCGGCGAGCTTCACAGGCATTGGCCTTCTTCACAGGCACCGGGCCTTTCTTGAAATGCGGCAGCTTCACAGGCATTCACCTTCTTCACAGGCTCTGGGCCTTTTCCAAAACGCAGCGGCTTCACAGGCATTCGCCTTCTTCACAGGCACCGGGCCTTTTCCAAAACGCAGCGGCTTCATAGGCATTCGCCTTCTTCACAGGCACCGGGCCTTTTCCAAAATGCAAGCTTCACTGGCATTCGCCTTCTTCATAGGCACCGGGCCTTTTCCAAAATGCAGCGGCTACACTCAGGGGTAGAACCTCCGGAGATGTTGAATGTTCCATGGGTTCTGGATGGGTACTCCCTCCGGAGTCTCCAAGCGCGCGGAGCCAAGCCTGGAAACATGAACAACCTTGAACGGGCCCTCCCACATGGGAGAGAGGTTGTGCAGCCCCTCCCTAGAGAGAACCCTTCTTAGCATGAGATCCCCTGCCTCAAGGGTCCTGGGCGGATGTTGCGGCTGTGGTATCGTCGTACCGCCTGTTGATACCTTGCCGCTCGCAGTGCGGCTTCCCGACGGCGTTCCTCCCCCAACACGAGATCCGTCCCCCGCATGGCGTCCTGCTGAGCCTCATCAAATGCCAGGACCCGTGTAGAGCGACGTCTGACCTCGTGAGGGAGAACAGCCTCCGCTCCGTAGACGAGGAAGAACGGGGTCTCGCCAGTCGGCTTGGTCGCTGTCGTGCGGATTGACCATAGCACAAACTGGAGTTCGTCGTGCCAGCCCCTGCCACAGGCCTCCAGCTTCTTCTTGAAGGTCCTGGCCTTGAGGCCCCTCAGGACCTCCGCGTTGGCTCGTTCAGCCTGGCCATTGCTCCGGGGGTGTGCTACCGAAGCGTAGCATATCTGCATTCCAAGGTTAGCACAGTAAGTTTTGAAGAGATTACTGGTGAATTGCGAACCATTGTCAGTGATGATGCGGTTAGGCACCCCAAACCGGCTCACGAGGCTCTTGATGAACTTGACTGCCGAGCCTGCCGGGATTGTGCGGACAGCTTCCACCTCGGCCCACTTGGTGAACTTGTCCCCAGCGATGTAGAGGTAGCGATAGCCCCCTGGCGCCCGAGGGAACGGGCCCAGAATGTCCAACCCCCAAACTGCGAACGGCCAGGAGAGGGGTATGGTCTGCAGACCCCCCCCCCCCCCCCCCCCCCCCCCCCCCGCAGGCTGATGGATCTGTTTAGCGTGAAACTGGCAGGCCTCGCAAGCCTTCACCAGATCAACGGCGTCGCTGAGTGCTGTGGGCCAGTAGAACCCGCTGCGGAACGCCTTGCCGACGAGGGTTCGTGACGACGAGTGGTGCCCACAGTCTCCGCTATGTATGTCCGCCAGCACTTCCTTTCCTTTCTCCCTGGAAATGCAATGTAGGGACACGTCATTTGGCCGCTTCCTGTAGAGCTCGCCATCCTAGATGCAATAAGTCGTGGCCTGCCGTGCCACACGCTCCGCCTCCTCCTCGTTCTCCGGCAGAATCCCTTTCATCAGGTAGTCCTTGAGCTCTGGTATCCAACATCCCTCCTGAGGCTCCAACGCCAGGAGCAGGCGTGCCCCTGATGCCGGGCCGCAGACCGGAGCTCCCGAGGCAGGCGGCTGAGGAGGCTCCTCCCTTGGTTGCGCCACGCCTGATAGCGACGGCGCCGCCGAGGGCTTGAAAAGCCGCTCCTCAAAGACGCCAGGTTCCTGCGGCAGCCGCCTAGATGCCCTCTTGGCAATGTCGTCAGCCTCCTGATTGGTGCCGCGAGGCACATGCTGCAGCTCCAGCCCCCAGAACTATTTCTCCATCCTGCGGACTTCAGCGAGGTAAGCTTCCATGTGCTCGTCCTTCGGATCGTATATCTTGTTGGAGAAGTTGACGAGGAGCTGTGAATCGCCCTTGATGGTGAGGTGCTTTACCCCTAAGGCGATCGCGGCTTTCAAGCCTGCTATCAGGCCTTCGTATTCTACTATGTTGTTGGAGACCTTCTCTCCGTGCTGGAAGCAGAGTTGCACGGCGTAATAGAGTTTGTCCAGGGTAGGGGACACAAGCACTGCGCCAGCTCCTACACCGTGTCGGGAGAACGCCCCATCGAAGTACATGACCCAGCCATCCGGTGCTTCACTTCCCGGGGAAAGTGATCGGTCTTCGCCTGCCTCGAGACCCGGCGCTTCTGCCCATTCTGCCACAAAATCTGCAAGTGTGGCTCCCTTGATAACTCTGGTCGTGCTGAATTCTAGCTGAAATGCCTGTAGCTCAATGTTCCATTCGGCGACCCTTCCAGCTGAGTTGGGGCTCCTAAGCACTCTTTCAAGGGGTATGCTGAGACGACCTTGATGGGATGTCCTTGGAAGTAGTGGTGCAGCTTGCACGTGGCCACTAGTAGCGCGAGGAGGAGTTTTTGAGGCATGGAATATTGTGCCCTTGCGTCCCGTAGCACCGTGCTAACGAAGTACACGGGATGCTCGACGAGGTTGAGGGTGTTGGAGTTGCTTGCGTCCTTCAGAGGTCGAGGCGTCTCTGAGACGACGGAGCCCCCGGGGCTTGGTCACCAGAAGAGGCCTCTCCTGCTCCGGGTGCATTCTCTTGTTGCGGCTGTCCCTTTCCGGCTGTGGTTGCAGCCTTCGCGAGGCCCTCCTGGCTCTACTTTGCTTCAGTTCGTACGGTCGATGCGGCCTTGGCACAACGCTCCTCCCTGACCGCCACCAGGGCTGCGCTGGCGGAGTAAGGGTTGGCCGCAAGGTAGAGCACCAGGGGCTCCCGAGGACGCGGGGCTACCATCACTGGCGGACTGGTAAGGTACCTCTTGAGGTCTTGGAATGCCTTGTCGGCCTCTTCAGTCCATTCGAAGGGGCCCTTTGTCTTCATCAGCTTGAAGAAGGGCAGGGCTCGTTCCCCCAGCTTGGAGATGAAGCGCCCCAATGCAGTCACATGCCCGGTGAGCTTCTGCATTTCTCTGAGGGTCCTCGGCGAGCTCATATCTTTGACTGCCTTGACCTTCTCCGGGTTGGCCTCGATGCCCATGTGGGATACGAGGAAACCCAGGAGCTTGCCCGAGGGGACTCCAAATACGCACTTCTCCGGGGTGAGCCATAGGTCCACTTCGTTGGGGCTGGCAAAGGTTTCTTCCAGGTCCTGTATCAGGGTTCTTGCCTCACGAGACTTCACCATTATGTCATCGACATAGGCTTCAGCATTCCTCCCGAGCTGCCGGCCTAAGGCGATGTGCATCAGCCGCTGAAAGGTCACGCCTGCGTTGCGCAGCCCAAACGGCATACACGTATAGCAGTACACTCCACACGGGGTCAGGAAAGCCGTCTTCTCCACGTCTTCTATCGCCATCTTGATCTGGTGATCGCCCGAGAAGGCATCCAGGAAGCATAATAGGTCACACTCTGCGGTGGAGTCGACTATCTGGTCGATGCGGGGGAGCGGAAATGGATCCTGCGGGCAGGCCTTGTTGAGGTTGGTGAAGTCGACGCACATGCGCTCTTCCCCCCCCCCTTCTTTGGCACGACAACAGGATTAGCCAGCCAATCGGGGTAGCAGACCTCGCGGATAACCCCTGCCGCCTCTAGCTTCCGGGTCTCTTGAACGATGAAAGCCTGTTTCTCAGTAGACTGCCGCCTTGCCTTCTGCTTCACGGGGCGTACATTGGGGCACACGTTCAGGTGATGCTCAATCACTTCCCTTGGGATGCCCGCTAACTGATCCAGTTCCCACACGAACACCTTCTTGTTCGCACGCAGGAACCTGATTAGGGCCTTCTCCTGCTCAGGCTCGAGGTTGGCCCCTATGGTGAAGATGGTGCCAGTGGACCCGTCCTCGTCGACTGGTACCTGCTTGGTTTCCGCCTTGTCTTGGGTGAACAACTGCTTCTTTTTAGCCGTCGCAGCCCCCTTGGGCTCAAGGGCGTCGGTGCTAGTGGGCTGCGCCATCGCGGCCGCCCTGAAAACAAGCCGGAGCACCTGCAGTGCATCCCTTGTGTCTCCTGACACGGTGAGGGTGCCGCTGCTCCCGGGCATCTTCATGAGGTTGTACGCCGGGTGAGTTGCTGCCATGAACCGAGCCAAGGCCGGATAGCCCAGGATGGCGTTGTAGGGTAGGCCGATAGGGGCAATGTCGAAGTTGATCAGCTCCGTGCGGAAGTTGTCGTAGGTGCTGAAGGTCACTGGGAGGCGGATCTGTCCCAAGGAGGCGGTGGAACCGGCTCCGACGCCCGAGAAAGGCCTGCTGGGTTGGAGCCGCTCCGACGGCACGTGGAGTAGGCTGAAGGCCTCCACCAAGAGCACGTTGAGGCCGGCACCACCGTCGATGAGGATCCTGGTGACGGCTACCTGGCAGATGGTGGGGATGCACAGCATCGGGAGCACGCCCGAACCAATGGGGTTGAAGGGGTGGTCCTCCGAGTCGAAGGTTAGATCGGCCTCGGGCGCCACCCAGCCCGGGGGGGCTTCTTGGCGCCTGGAGGCGGTGCTGATCTGGCGGGCGAACGGCTTGACGTGATGACTCGAGGGTGGTCCCTGGGAGCCACCCAGGAGAGCTGCGACGACAGGCGGCACTGGTGCGGCAAAACGGGCGAGGAAGAGGTCGTGCAGCTCCTCCCAGGAGGTGACAGAGGCCGTCGGCAGGTGGAGGAGCCACATGCGCGGGATGCCGGTGAGGGCCATGGGTAACCAATTGGCCATCACCCGATCATCGCCCCGGCTCCGAGGACGGCCTCCTCGTATGCCAGCAGGAAAATCATTGGGTCCGTCGCGCCGTCGTAGCGCGGCGGCATCTCGGGCCTGAACTTGCGTGGCCACTGCTCTTGCCGCAAGGCGGGGGCCAAGGCCCAGAGCCCCCTGGCCCAGTGTCGGCATCCGTTGCTGGAGCAGGCGGCGTGTTGTCTGCCATGAGGGCGGGATGCGATGTCGGGGGAGAGCGGGTCGTCAGGAGGGAGGACTCCAGCGCACCCCTACCTGGCGCGCCAAATGTCGGGTTTTGGGTTCCGGCAGACCCTTGAGGTTCGAACACTGGGGTGCGTGCGGAGATCTCTCCCCTACCAATCTACGTCCGATCCTCTCGTGCGAACTAAGATGAAAATGATGAACAACACAAGAGACACGATGTTTATACTGGTTCGGGCCACCGTTGTGGTGTAATACCCTACTCTAGTGTGTGGTGTGGTGGATTGCCTCTGGGGCTGATGATGGACAGTACAAGGGAAGAACAGCCTCGTGAGAGGTGTTCTTGAGTTGGTGCGATGAGTTGCTAGGGTGAGTTCCGTCGCCTCTTCCTCTCTCTCTCTGCTATGGTTCTACCAGATTTCCAGCCGTCCCCTCCTTCTGTGGTGGCTAGCTCTATTTATAGAGGCCCTGGGCCTCTCCCCAAATAATGAGCGGGAAGGGCGCCAACAATTGGCCATTTTGAAGGGGAACATCTAGTACAAGTTATCCTGACCAAAGGTGGTCTTCGGCTGCCAAAAGCACTGGTGATGACGCCGTCTTGGGCTCCACAGTGACCTCCGTCCTGCCGTCCGGCTGGTCCTGGTCTCGTTGCACCAGAATGGTAACCCTTGCCTGACGCCTTGGCCTGTGCTTGCCCCCTTTGCACCAAAGGGGAAACATGGACACTACGCAGGTCGGCGCCCGCCTGGTCTCGATCGTCATGGCTTGCGTCACGGGTTCCTCGTGAGGTACCCCTGCCTTGATCTCTCCGCCTCCTCGCGAGCCTGCTTGATGAGGCTGCCTCTGAGGAAGCTTCCTGTCATCCGCCCCGTGAGGCCTGGTCCCTCGTGAGGGTCTTTGAGCTTGAGCTGATGAAGATGGGCCGCGCTGGGCCCCGCTTGAGCCACGCCGCAGGCCGCAGGCAGGCAAGTCTGGGGACCCCCATTCCCAGAACGCCGACACAAGTCTCATGGGCTACTGATATACATAATTATTAGATTTTCTTACCCGTATATCCTTCACATACTGGTTCGTGGCTCGGGCAAGACCATTTTGAGCAGCTTGGATGTACGCGTCTCCTGAGTTGAAGGCATCGAACGCCTCTTGAGAGAAACAAGCGTCGTGGAGTACGGCCCGGCGACGCCTGTGATTCATGGCACTCTCCACTTTGGAATTCGTAGCGGACAGCCTATCCGCATCCTCTGTGGGAGGAACATCCAGTGTTGGCCCCATGTTAGCATCTCCCTGTAAGTCCGGCTCTGGAGCCCGGCTGGTGGAGGCTGGGCCAGCAGGCTTTCTGGATATGGTCCGGCGAGCGTTTTTCCTGCCAGGAACCATGGACGTTATTATATTTTAAAAGACTACAACCACGGAGCGGGGTTCTTTTTCATACCTCTACGACGGCGTCTCAGTCCTAACCGCCTTCCTTTTAAGCCTACCCGGCTTCGGTGCCCCTTGTTGGTGAGTCACTGCGGGTTCGGCATGGCGTCCCGAGGGCCTTCCCTGTAAGACACCATATGTGTGCGGTAGGTGAAGTGCGAAAAATAGGGATCCTTCTCGGAAGTTGGGACTCCGGTTTTACTTACATGCGATGAAGGGAGCAGTCCAGGATAATCGGCTATGATGGCAACCAAGGCACCGTCACAGCTTAACTGATAGAACGTCCTATCGATGAGCTCCACAAATGTGTCCGGATCTTCTTCGAGTCCGGTCGAGGGCCCGGTCTGGGTCCTCTGGTTGTGGAGACGGGCTGTGGACCTCCTTCACAGATTTTCGCAGTTCCTGCTATGAAATAGCAAGGTAAATACTTATGACAAAGAATGCGGGAAGGTCTGGAGTAGAAAGTAGCAGCTCACCCAGTTTGGGGGGTTGTACATGGAGAATCCATCCCGTGGCTTAATGCGGATGAACTCCTCTTCCTCTCCTTTGTATAAATCGGACAGTATTTTCGCTAGAGCAGCGATGGAGTCCGGTCCCTTACGACCGCAGCGGGTGGCATCGTCTTCTCCATTAAAGTGCCACATGGGTTGTCCCCGATATTGAAGTGGCTGCACCCCCCGCATTATACATATTGACATAACCTCGATTATTGTCAATCCTGATTTGGCCAGCGTTTTTATCCGGCCCATCAGGTACAGGACCTCTCTGTTATCTTCCTCCTGGGGGCTCCGAGAGCGCCAGCTGCGGCGTTTCTTCAAAGGGGCGTTATTGAACTCAGGAAGTCCCATTTGAATAGGGTCCGGAAGGGGGACGTCCTCCATATAAAACCACTCCGAAGGCCAGTCTTCGGATGTCTTCTTCGGAGAACCGGACAGGTATCCGGTCCTGGCGATGCGCCATATCTCGGCTCCGCCCACTTGATATATTGACCCCTCCTGTGTACGGGGTATGAGGCAGAATAGCCTCTTCCATAGCTCGAAATGAGCTTCGCAGCCCAAAAACAGCTCGCAAAGGGCAACGTAGCCAGCGATGTGTAATATGGAGGCGGGAGTAAAGTTATGCAGCTGGAGGCCGTAGAACTCCAGGAGCCCACGGAGGAATGGATGGATTGGAAATCCAAGCCCCCCTCAATAAGTAAGGGACAAGGCATACCCGCTCCCCATGGATGGGTTGGGAAAGCTCTCCGCTTGCTCCCCGCCGTTGTAAGTGGCAAGTCCGGCTCGAACGGGGACCATATACGTCGGAGGGAGAAACCCCTGGGTCTGTAACTCTACTAATTGGCTGTGGGGGACAAAACACTTCTTCCAATCACTTGGCTTAGGGCTACGGGAGCGAGAGGAGGAGCTGCGATGGTGGGCCATGATGGGATGGACTTTTTCCGGGCGCGCTCCGATGGATACTCACTGTGGGAGGATGGTGTGATCTGGATCTGAGGATCCCCGTCTCTTTAAATAGACGATTTACTCACATGGTTAGGGTGGAAAGTGTAAAAATACCCCGACTTCTCGCATTCGCTTAACACGTGGAGGATAGCCATTATTAGGCGCAGAAGCCAAGGAGTGAAACATTCATGGGAAGCCGAACACTACTCGACAGGTATTCGGAATTTGGAGAAGAACCCGTCTTGCAATGCCGAAGACAATCTGCGCGCCGGACTCATCGTCATTGAAGCCTGGTTCAGGGGCTACTGAGGTAGTCCTGGATTAGGGGGTCCTCGGACAGCCGGACTATTGGACTATGAAGATACAAGATTGAAGACTTTGTCCCATGTCCGGGTGGGACTCTCCTTTGCGTGGAAGGCAAGCTTAGCAATTTGGATATGTAGATCTCCTCCCTTGTAACCGACTCTATGTAACCCTAGCCCCCTCCGGTGTCTATATAAACCAAAGGGTTTACTCCATAGGACAACAAAAATCATAATCATAGGCTAGCTTCTAGGGTTTAGCCTCTACGATCTCGTGGTAGATCAACTCTTGTAATACTCATATCATCAAGATCAATCAAGCTGGAAGTATGGTATTAACTCCATCGAGAGGGCCCGAACCTGGGTAAACATTGTGTCCCCTACCTCCTGTTACCATCCGCCTTAGACGCATAGTTCGGGACCCCCTACCCGAGATCTGCCGGTTTTGACACCGACACCTACAGCTCGATGTTCCACTCGGCGACCCTCCCGGTAGAGTTGGGGCTCCTGAGCACCCTCTCCAACGGGTAGGCCGAGACGACTTTGATGGGGTGGCCTTGGAAATAGTGCCACAACTTGCGCGAGGCCATCAGGAGTGCGAGCAGGAGCTTCTGAGGCATAGGATAGCGTGCCCTCGCGTCCCGCAACACCGTGCTGACGAAGTACACCGGGTGCTCGACGAGGACCGGCGTGTTGGCGAAGCTCGCGTCTTGCGCAAGCTGGGGTGCCTCCTGAGGTGGTGGGACCCCTGGCGCTTGGTCCCTTGCGGGAATCTCTATGGTGTCATCCTGCCGAGCTTGGTCTTTTGTTGCTGCCGCTATGGCTCTTGCTGCGCCTCCCTGATATTGTGTCATCTCAGCTGGCGACGTAGCTTGGCGCGGCGCACTCTTGGTCTGGTGCTCCTCCCGAACCGCCACTAGCGCAGCGCTGGCGGAGTATGGGGTGGCGGCAAGATAAAGTACTAGAGGCTCAAGAGGCTGTGGCGCCACCAACACCGATGGGCTGGTCAGGTATCTCTTGAGGTCTTGGAAGGCTCAGTCGGCCTCCGGAGTCCACTCGAACGGGCCATTCTTCTTCTTCATCTTGAAAAAGGGTAAGGCGCGCTCTCCCAGCTTGGAGATGAAGCGCCCCAACGCAGTTACCCGACCAACCAGCTTCTGCATTTCCGTGAGGGTCTACGGCGGGCTCATGCCCTCAATGGCCTTGATCTTCTCCGGGTTCGCCTCGATCCCTCTGTGTGACACGAGGAATCCCAGCAACTTGCCGGAAGGAATGCCGAACACACACTTTTATGGGTTAAGTCGCAAGTTCACCTGGCGCGGGCTTTCAAAGGTCTCCTCCAGTTCTTGGATCAAGGTTCTCGCCTCCCGTGACTTCACCACAATGTCGTTGACGTAGGCCTCCGTGTTCCTCCCGAGCTGCCACCCTAAAGCGATGTGCATCTGCCGCTGAAAGGTCGCACCCACGTTGCGCAATTCGAAGGGCATGCAGGTGTAGCAGTACACCCCACACGGGTTCAAGAAGGTTGTCTTCTCTACATCTTCCACCGCTAGCTTGATTTGGTGATACCCTGAGAACGCATCCAGGAAGCACAGTAGGTCGCACTCAGCGGTGGAGTCGACGATTTGGTCGATGCGCAGGAGAGGGAACGGATCTTGAGGGCACATCTTGTTGAGGTTGGTGAAGTTGACACACATTTGCTCCTTCCCGCCTTTCTTCGGGACCACGACTGGTTTCGCCAGCCATTCGAGGTACCTAACCTCACGAACGGCGCCCGCCGCCTCCAACTTGCGGGTCTCTTGGACGATGAAGGCATGCTTCTCCGTGGACTGCCGCCTTGCTCGTTGTCGGGAGTCCAAATCTTGACTTGACCTTGTGTAAGCCTCCCCGGCAACGGCGCCATAAATCCTTCTTGCTACCTCTTGAGCACTGCGTTGGTTTTCCCTTGAAGAGGAAAGGGTGATGCAGCAAAGTAGCGTAAGTATTTCCCTCAGTTTTTGAGAACCAAGGTATCAATCCAGTAGGAGGCCACGCACGAGTCCCTCACACCTACACAAACAAAGAAAATCCTCGCAACCAACGCAATAAAGGGGTTGTCAATCCCTTCACGGCCACTTGCGAAAGTGAGATCTGATAGATATGATAAGATAATATTTTTGGTATTTTTATGATAAAGATGCAAAGTAAAGAAAGAAAAATAAACGGAAAAGGAAATAGCTTGTTGACGGAACATTAATATGATGGAAAATAGACCCGGGGGCCATAGGTTTCACTAGTGGCTTCTCTCGAGAACATAAGTATTACGGTGGGTAAACAAATTATTGTGGAGCAATTGACAGAATTGAGCATAGTTACGAGAATATCTAGGTATGATCATGTATATAGGCATCCCGTTAGAGACAAATAGACCGACTCCTGCCTGCATCAACTACTATTACTCCACACATCGACCGCTATCCAGCATGCATCTAGAGTATTAAGTTCAAAAGAACAGAGTAACGCTTTAAGCAAGATGACATGATGTAGAGGGATAAACTCATGCAATATGACATAAACCCCATCTTGTTATCCTTGATGGCAACAATACAATACGTGCCTTGCTGCCCCTACTGTCACTGGGAAAGGACACCGCAAGATTGAACCCAAAGCTAAGCACTTCTCCCATTGCAAGAAAGATCAATCTAGTAGGCCAAACCAAACTGATAATTCGAAGAGACTTGCAAAGATAACCAATTATACATAAAAGAATTCAGAGAAGATTCAAATATTGGTCATAGATAAACTTGATGATAAACCCACAATTCATCGGTCTCAACAAACACACCGCAAAAGAAGATTACATCGAATAGATCTCCACAAGAGAGGGGAGAACTTTGTATTGAGATCCAAAAAAAAAGAGAGAAGAAGCCATCTAGCTAATAACTATGGACCCGAAGGTCTGAAGTAAACTACTCACAATTCATCGGAGAGGCTATGGTGTTGATGTAGAAGTCCTCTGTGATGGATGCCCCCTCCGGCGGAGGTCCGGAAAAGGCCCCAAGATGGGATCTCACGGATACAGAAAGTTACGGCGGTGGAATTATGGTTTTGGCTCTGTATCTGGTTGTTTTGGGGTACATAGGTATATATAGGAGGAAGGAGTACGTCGGTGGACCAACATGGGCCCCACGAGGGTGGAGGGCGCACCTGGGGGGTAGGCGCGCCCCCTACCTCGTGTCTTCCTGGTAGCTTTCTTGACGTAGGGTCCAAGTCCTCTGGATCACGTTCGTTCCAAAAATCATGTTCCCGAAGGTATCATTCCGTTTGGACTCCGTTTGATATTCTTTTTCTGGGAAACTCTGAAATAGGCAAAAAAACAACAATTCTGGGCTGTGTCTCCGGTTAATAGGTTAGTCCCAAAAATAATATAGAAGTGTATAATAAAGCCCAATAATGTCCAAAACAGGATATAATATAGCATGGAACAATAAAAAATTATAGATACGTTGGAGACGTATGAAGCATCCCCTAGCTTAATTCCTGCTCGTCCTCGAGTAGGTAAATGATAAAAACAGAATTTTTTATGTGGAATGCTACTTGGCATAATTTCCATGTAATCCTCTTAATTGTGGTATGAATATTCAGATCCGAAGGATTCAAGACAAAAGTTCAATATTGACATAGAAATAATAATACTTCAAGCATACTAACTAAGCAATTATGTCTCTTCAAAATAACATGGCCAAAGAAAGTTATCCCTACAAAATCATATAGTCTGGCTATGCTCCATATTCACAACACAAAGTATTTAAATCATGCACAACCAGATGACAAGCCAAGCAATTATTTCATACTTTTGGTGTTCTCAAACTTTTTCAATCTTCACGCAATACATGAGCATGAGCCATGGACATAGCACTATATTTCGAATAGAATGGTAGTTGTGGAGAAGAGAAAAAGGGAGAAGATAGTCTCACATCAACTAGGCATATTAACGGGCTATGGAGATGCCCATTAATAGATATCAATGTGAGTGAGTAGGGATCGCCATGCAATGGATGCACTAGAGCAATAAGTATATGAAAGCTCAACAAAAAGAACTAAGTGGGTGTGCATCCAACTCGCTTGCTCACGAAGACCTAGGGCATTTTGAGGAAGCCCGTCATTGGAATATACAAGCCAAGTTCTATAATGGAAAATTCCCACTAGTATATGAAAGTGATATCATAGGAGACTCTCTATCCTGAAGATCATGGTGCTACCTTGAAGCACAAGTGTGGTAAAAGGATAGTAGCATTGTCCCTTCTCTCTTTTTCTCTCATTTTTTATTTGATTGGGCCTTTTCTTTTTTATGGCCTCTTTTTTTAGTCCGGAGTCTCATCCCGACTTGTGGGGGAATCATAGTCTCCATCATCCTTTCCTCACTTGGGACAATGCTCTAAAAATGATGATCATCACACTTTTATTTACTTACAACTCAACAATTACAACTCAATACTTAGAACAAAATATGACTCTATGTGAATGCCTCCCGGCGGTGTACCGGGATATGCAATGAATCAAGAGTGACATGTATGAAAGAATTATGAATGGTGGTTTTGCCACAAATACAATGTCAACTACATGATCATGCAAGCAATATGACAATGATGAAGCGTGTCATAGTAAACGGAACGGTGGAAATTTGCATGGCAATATATCTCAGAATGGCTATGGAAATGCCATGATAGGTAGGTATGGTGGCTGTTTTGAGGAAGGTATATGGTGGGTGTATGATACCGGCAAAAAGTGCGCGGTATTAGAGAGGCTAGCAATGGTGGAAGGGTGAGAGTGCGTATATTCCATGGACTCAACATTATTCATAAAGAACTCACATACTTATTGCAAAAATCTATTAGTTATCGAAACAAAATATTACACGCATGCTCCTAGGGGGATAGATTTGTAGGAAAAGACCATCGCTCGTCCCCGACCGCCACTCATAAGGAAGACAATCAATAAATAAATCATGCTCCGACTTCTTCACATAACGGTTCACCATACGTGCATGCTACGGGGATCACAAAATTAAACACAAGTATTTCTCAAATTCACAACTACTCAACTAGCATGAATCTAATTTCACCATCTCCATATCTCAAAAGAATTATCAAGTATCAAACTTCTCATAGTATTCAACACACTCATAAGAAAAAATAAATCTTGAATGCCTAACTTAATTAAAGCAAATTACCACGCTGTTTTGTAGGACTCTCAAAATAATCTAAGTGAAGCATGAGAGAACAATAGTTTCTATAAAACAAATCCACCACCGTGCTCTAAAAGATATAAGTGAAGCACTAGAGCAAAAACTATATAACTCAAAAGATATAGGTGAAGCACATAGAGTATTCTAACAATTTCCGAATCATGTGTGTCTCTCTCAAAAGGTGTGTACAGCAAGGATGATTGTGGAAAACTAGCAAATAAAGACTCAAATAATACAAGACGCTCCAAGCAAAACACATATCATGTGGTAAATAAAAATATAGCTCCAAGTAAAGTTACCGGTGGAAGTAGACGAAAGAGGGGATGCCTTCCGGGGCATCCCCAAGCGTGGACTTTTAGGTGTCCTTAGATTATCTTGGGGTGCCATGGGAATGCCCAAGCTTAGGATCTTGCCACTCCTTGTTCCATAATCCATCAAATCTTTCACCCAAAACTTGAAAACTTCACAACACAAAACTTAAAGTAGAAAATCTCGTGAGCTCCGTTAGCGAAAGAAAACAAAACACCACTTCAAGGTACTGTAATGAACTCATTATTTATTTATATTGGTGTTAAACCTACTGATTCCAATTTATCTATGGTTTATAAACTATTTTACTAGCCATAGATTCATCAAAATAAGCAAACAACACACGAAAAACAGAATCTGTCAAAAACAGAACAGTCTGTAGTAATCTGTAGCTAACGCAAGTCCTGGAACCCCAAAAATTCTAAAATAAATTGCTGGACGTGAGTAATTTATATATTAATAATATTCAAAAATAATTAACTAAATATCACTTTCCAAATAAAAATGTCAGCAATTCTCGTGAGCGCTAAAGTTTCTGTTTTTTTACAGGAGGATTAAAAAGACTTTCCCCAAGTCTTCCCAACGGTTCTACTTGGCACAAACACGAATTAAACACAAAAAACACAACCAAAACAGAGGCTAGATAAATTATTTATTACTAAACAGGAGAAAAAAGAAAGGAATAAAAATAAAATTGGGCTGCATCCCAACAAGCGCTATCGTTTAACACCCCTAGCTAGGCATAAAAGCAAGGATAGAGCTAGGTATTGCCATCTTTGGTAGGCAATCCATAAGTAGATCTCATAATAGATTCATATGGTAATTTAATTTTCTTTCTAGGGAAGTGTTCCATGCCTTTCCTTAACGGAAATTGGAATCTAATATTTCCTTCCTTCATATCAATAATTGCACCAATCGTTCTAAGGAAAGGTCTACCAAGAATAATAGGACATGAAGGATTGCAATCTATGTCAAGAACAATAAAATCCACGGGCACATAATTCCTATTTGTAAAAATAAGAACATCATTAATTCTTCCCATAGGTTTCTTAATAGTTGAATCCGCAAGGTGCAAGTTTAAAGAGCAATCATCAAAATCACGGAAACCTAGCAAATCACACAAAGTCTTTGGAATCGTGGAAACACTAGCACCCAAATCACACAAAGCATAGCATTGATGATCTTTAATTTTAATTTTAATAGTAGGTTACCACTCATCATAAAGTTTTCTAGGGATAGATACTTCCAACTCAAGTTTTTCTTCATAAGATTGCATCAAAGCATCAACGATACATTTGGTAAAGGCTTTATTTTGACTATAATCATGAGGAGAATTTAGCACGGATTGCAACAAGGAAATACAATCTATCAAAGAGCAATTATCATAATTAAATTCCTTGAGATCCAAAATAGTGGGTTCATAGATATTTAAAGTTTTGACTTCTTCAATCCGACTTTTAACAATTTTAGCATCAAGATCTAAAGACTCCGAATTTTTGGAACGCCTTCTAGGTAAAGGTGGATCATATTAAGTCCCATCATTATCAAGATTCATATTGCAAAACAAAGATTTAATAGGGGACACATCAGTAACTTTTATATCTTCATCTTTATTTTCATGAAAACTAGAAGAACACGCTTTCACAAAACAATCGTTCTTAGCACGCATCCTAGCGGTTCTTTATTTGCATTCATCAATGGAAATTCTCATGGCTTTGAGAGACTCATTGACATCATGCTTAGGTGGTATAGACCTAAGTTTCAAAGAATCAACATCAAGAGAAATTCTATCAACGTTCCTAGCCAATTAATCAATCTTAAGCAATTTTTCTTCAATCAAAGCATTGAAATTCTTTTGTGAATAATAAATTCTTTAATATTAGATTCAAAATCAGAGGGTATCTTATTTTAAAATTTCCATAAGAATTGTTGTTGGAATTACCATAATTATTAGAGGAATTACTAGGGTATGGCCTAGGATTAAAGTTTCCTCTATACACGTTGTTACCAAAATTATTCCTACCAACAAAATTCACATCCATAGATTCATTATGTTCTCAATTAACGTAGACAAAGGCATATCATTAGGATCAGAAGAAACACTTATATTAGCAAATAATTTCATACTTCATCCATCTTTCCACTCAAAACATTAATTTCTTCTATCGCATGCACTTTCTTATTAGTAGATCTTTCAGTGTGCCATTGAGAATAATTAACCATAATATTATCTAGGAGTTTAGTAGCTTATCCTAAAGTGATTTCCATAAAATTGCCTCCCATGGCCGAATCTAAAAGATTTCTAGAAGCAAAATTCAATCTGGCATAAATTTTTCGTATAATCATCCATAAATTCAAACCATGTGTAGGGCAATTATGTATCATTAATTTCATCCTCTCCCAAGCTTGTGCAACATGTTCACGATCAAGTTGCTTAAAATTCATGATATCGTTTCTAAGAGAGATGATCTTAGCGGGAGTAAAATACTTAGAGATAAAAGCATCTTTGCACTTATTCCACGAATCAATACTATTTTTAGGCAAACACAAAAACCAAGCTTTAGCATGATCTCTAAGCGAAAAAGGAAATAGCTTCAATTTAACAATATCATTGTCCACATCTTTCTTCTTTTGCATATCACATAAGTCAACAAAGTTGTTTAGATGGGTAGCGACATCTTCACTAGGAAGGCCGGAAAATGAATCTTTCATGACAAGATTCAACAAAGCAGCATTAATTTCACAAGATTCAGCATCGGTAAGAGGAGCAATCGGAGTGCTAATAAAATCATTGTTGTTGGTATTAGTAATGTCACACGATTTGGTATTATCTTGAGCCATCGTGACAAGCAAGCAATCCAACACACAAGCAAACAAGAGACGGGCAAAAAGAGGCAAATAGAGAAAGAGAAGGAGGACGGAGAGAGAGGGCAAATAAAACGGCAAGGGTGAAGTGGGGGAGAGGAAAATGAGAGGTAAATGGCAAATAATGTAATGCAGGAGATAAGGGTTTGTGATGGTACTTGGTATGTTGACTTTTGCGTAGACTCCCCGGCAACGGCGCTAGAAATGGCTCGTTGTTGGGAGTCAAAATCTTGACTTGACCTTGTGTAAGCCTCCCCGGCAACGGTGCCAGAAATCCTTCTTGCTACCTCTTGAGCACTGCGTTGGTTTTCCCTTGAAGAGGAAAGGGTCAAAGTAGCGTAAGTATTTCCCTCAGATTTTGAGAACCAAGGTATCAATCCAGTAGGAGGCCGCGCACGAGTCCCTCGCACCTACACAAACAAAGAAAATCCTCGCAACCAACGCAATAAAGGGGTTGTCAATCCCTTCATGGTCACTTACGAAAGTGAGATCTGATAGATATGGTAAGATAATATTTTTGGTATTTTTATGATAAAGATGCAAAGTAAAGAAAGCAAAATAAACGGAAAATGAAATAGCTTGTTGACAGAAGATTAATATGATGGAAAATAGACCCGTGGGCCATAGGTTTCACTAGTGGCTTCTCTCGAGAACATAAGTATTACGGTGGGCAAACAAATTACTATTGAGCAATTGTCAAAATTGAGCATAGTTATGAGAAAATCTAGGTATGATCATGTATATAGGCATCACGTCTGAGACAAGTAGACCGACTCCCGCCTGCATCAACTACTATTACTCCACACATCGACCGCTATCCAGCATGCATATAGAGTATTAAGTTCAAAAGAACAGAGTAGCGCTTTAAGCAAGATGACATGATGTAGAGGGATAAACTCATGCAATATGATATAAACCCCATCTTGTTATCCTCGATGGCAACAATACAATACGTGCCTTGCTGCCCCTACTATCACTGGGAAAGGACACCTTAAGATTGAACCCAAAGCTAAGCACTTCTCCCATTGCAAGAAAGATCAATCTAGTAGGCCAAACCAAACTGATAATTTGAAGAGACTTGCAAAGATAACCAATCATACATAAAAGAATTTAGAGAAGACTCAAATATTGTTCATAGATAAACTTGATCATAAACCCACAATTGATCGGTCTCAACAAACACATCGCAAAAGAAGATTACATCGAATAGATCTCCACAAGAGAGGGGGAGAACTAAGTATTGAGATCCAAAAATCTCTTGGCGTAGGGTCCAAGTCCTCTGGATCACGTTCGTTCCAAAAATCACGTTCCCGAAGGTTTCATTCCGTTTGGACTCCGTTTGGTATTCTTTTTCTGCGAAACTCTGAAATAGGCAAAAAACAGCAATTCTGGGTTGGGCCTCTGGTTAATAGGTTAGTCCCAAAAATAATATAAAAGTGTATAATAAAGCCCAATAATGTCCAAAACAGGATATAATATAGCATGGAACAATCAAAAATTATAGATATGTTGGAGACGTATCAGAGGCCGGCACCTATGGTGAAGGTGGCCCCTGAGGAGCCGTCCTCGTCGACCGGCACCTGCTTTATCTCTACCTTGTCTTGGGTGAACAACTGCTTCTTCTTGGTTGGCTCAACCTCCTTGGCCTCGGAGGCACCAGTGCCGACGGGCTTCGTTGCCGCAGCGGTCCTGAAGGCAAGTTTGAGCACCGTCACGGCCTCCTTGGTGTCCCCCTTGATGGTGAAGACACCTTTGCTTCCTGGCATTTTCATGAGGTTGTAGGCTGGATGAGTCGCCGCCATGAACTGGGCCAGAGCTGGGTACCCGAGGATGGCGTTGTACGGGAGGCCGATGCGGGCGATGTCGAAGTCGACCAGCTCGGTGCAGTAGTTGTCGCACGTGCCAAAGGTGACGGGAAGGCGGATCTGCCCCAGGGAGTGGGCAGCGCCACCACCAACTCCTAAGAAAGGCTTGCTGAGGCTAAGTCGCTCGAGCGGCACGTGAAGGAGGCTGAAGGCCTCCATGGAGAGCAAGTTGAGGCCAGGGCCACCGTCAATGAGGGTCTTGGTGACGGCCACGTTGCAGATGGTGGGCGTGCAGAGCATAGGAAGCATGCCCGAGCCAGTGGTGGTGACGGGGTGGTCTTCCGAGCTGAAGGTGAGGTCGGCCTCAGGTGCGGCCCAGCCCGGCGGAGCCCCCGAGCGCGTGGAAGCGGCACCGATCTGGCGGAGGAACGGCTTAATGGGGCGCTCTGAAGGCGGTGCCTGCGAGCTGCCTAGTAGGGCCACGACCACGTGGTGCGCCGATGAAGCGTGGTGCGCCTGTGCCGCGTAGCACACAGTGAAGAGGTCGTGGAGCTCCTCCCAAGACGCCGCCTTGGATCCGGGGAGGTTGAGCAGCCAGGCACGCGGCTCGCCGGCGAGCGCCATGGGAAGCCAGTTGGCCATGACCTTGCCATCACCCTCGGCTTCGAGGACGGCCTCCTCGTACGCCAGCAGGAAAGCTGAGGGGTCTGTCGCACCGTCGTAGCGCGTCGACATCTCCGGCTTGAACTTGGGCAGCCACTTCACCCACCGCAGGGTGGGAGCCAGGGCTCAGAGCCCCCTGGCCCCATCTACAACACTGGCCGTCGGAGTCGGCAGCAGGGCGCCTGCCATGTGGGCGAAGCACGGTGTCAACGGAGCGCAGATCGATAGAAGAGAAGCTACGGCGCACCCCTACCTAGCGCGCCAAATGTCAGATCACGGGTTCCGGCAGACCCTTGAGGTTCGAACACTCGGGTGCGCGTGAAGGTTTTCTCCCTATCGATCCACGCCCTAGCTCTCTAAGATCTTGCGGACAGACTCGACGAACTCACAACACAGAAAGACACAAGATTTATACTGGTTCGGGCCACCATTTTGGTGTAATACCCTACTCCAGTGTGGTGATGGTGGATTGCCTCTTGGGCTGATGATGAACAGTAGAAGGGGAAGAACAGCCTCCTGAGGTTGAGGTGTTCTTGTGCTTGGTGAACTTGTTTGGGTGGGATGCCTCTCGATCTGATCTCAATCTCCTTGTGATGAGGTCGATCATCTCCCCTGTGGTGGCTAGTTCTACTTATATAGTCCCTGGTCCTCTCCCCAAATATTGAGCGGGAAGGGAGCCAACAACGGCCAATTTGAAGGGAGACAGCTAGTATAGCTTATCCTGACAAAAGGTGGTCTTTGCCTGCCAAAGGCTCTGGTGGTGACGTTGTCCTGGGCTCCATGGTGACCTCCGTCTTTCCGTCCTTCTGCTCTTGGTCTCGTCGCACCAATATGGAAACATTTGCTTGATGCCTCGGTACTCTGCGCCCGCGCTTGCCCCCTTGGCACCAAAGAGGAAGCAAGTACACTGCACGCTGGCGCCCGCCTGGTCTCGATCGTCATGGCTCACGTCACGAGGACCTCGTGAGCTTTGCCTTGCCTTGATCTCTCCGCCCCTCGTGAGCCTACCTGGCGAGTCCGCTCCTGAGGAGGTCTTGCGTCATCCACCTTGCAAGGCTTGGCCCCTCGCGAGGGTCTTAAATGCCTTGTTGATGAAGATGGGCCGTACAAACCTGCCAGCCCAGCCACGCCGTGGGCCGCAGGCAGGCAAGTCTGGGGACCCCCGTTCCTAGAACGCCGACACACTTCACATGTGTTGTTGAGTAGCAGGTCACACTTGGGAAATTCACTAAAATGTGCCCTACACCATAAATGTGGATCAATTGCCTCTAAGTACTTATATGCCTCCAAGTCCAGTTCCTTCATATCATCCAGGTTTTTATCCAATCAATCAAGTTGTAAGACCTAGCAATTGCCCATAGCTTGTTCTTTAATATATCTCCCTTCCATTGCTTGTTGAAGTTTTGATAGAGGTGCCTCACACAGAATCTATGCTCCGAGTGTGGGAACTCCGAATTCACTGCATTGATCAACCCCTTCTGCCTATCACTCATAATGCTCAAAGGTGTTGTATTTTGTTGTATTCCAAGATCTTCAATTAGTGTTCTAAGAAACCATTTCCATGTTTCCGTGTCCTCTTTTTCAACATAGGCCATGGCAATAGCAAAAATACAATCATTGGGTTCAAAGCCCACAACTGTCAATAACTTTCCACCGTACTTGGTTTTAATATGGCATCCATCTATGTAAATAATAGGCCCTGCTTTGCATGCATAAAGTGACATGTACAATGAACTGAAGCATCCAGACCGCAACTTCATGAACATGCAACTTCCTGGGTTCGATCTCCTTACCTCAACGGAAAAATCCCACAACACGTCAAATTGTTTTTCTTCATCCCCATGTATTTGCTTCATTGCAATTCTTCTTACTCATGCAAGTTTTCTTCTTGATGTGGTCATGTGGTAGTCTGTAGTCCTGCCGCACAAGGTTTGATTAATTCAAACGAACCGCACGCCCCTCCACCTCGCGTCGCGTCCCCTCGTGCGGTGCCAGGGGACCCCGATCCCGCCCCGCCCGCTCCTCCCCGCTCCTCCATTCTCAGCCGCCGCTGCCGCCGGCAAGGGCCACAGTGGCGGTAGGCCCTGCACTGCTGATCCAGGGCGGGTGGTCATCGCGGAAGATCCTATGAGGCAGAGGCGGCGTCTCACGCGGGAGGCCGGACGGCGGTCAGGGCTGCGCCCTTGCTGCACGGCAGCGATGGGAACCTAAATGGCCGACGGGGTGGTAGCCGTGGGCGCATGGGTAGCTCCGATGGCTGCGGATCTGGTGTCATGTCCAGATCCGTCTCGGTACAACCTTGGTTGGCCGGTGGCGCAAGGAGGACCAGTAAGTGGTGGCTGGAGGCTCCTTGCCGGCATGCCGACGGCGGCCCTCGTCTCCACGGTGAGGCTTCGTTCGGTTCCAGCAAGCTGCAAGGTTGGGGGATCCGACTTCTTGTGAAAATCGCGCCAACTTCGCTCTTGGCGGATGATGGCGGCGTCTATGATGTCGTTCCCTTCTTGAGGCATCATTGTTGCGGATCATGACACCCCACTCGTGATGCTCTGGGGGAAACCCTAGATCCGGATCTACCGAATCGGACGATGATGGTACCTTTGATGTCGTTGTCCCTTCTGAGGGCATTATTTTGGAGCAAGTGCTAGTTGGACGGGACAAGCGGAAGAGCGGTGTCTTATCCACCGCAAGGCCAACGGAGGATCCCGGTGGCATGATGATGCGGAGGTTCAGCGACAGCCGCGTGTGAACGGATATGTGCGGGGTGGTGGAGTTGCCTGGCGTCGACGACACGCTAGGCAAGGTCGATGGGTCAGTTTCTGCTCTAGAGATGGACCGGTGGAAGATGGCGGCGGCAGCCTCTAAGAGTGCCTCGGTCCGGTATGGGACCCAGTCCCGGTGTGTGGCTGGGCTGGGGCATCTGGCTTTAGATGTTAGGGTTTGGTGTGATGTCCATTTGGTATTAGGCCCAAATATTCGGCACACCTGACGGTGTCCTGGACTAGGGGGTACTCACCACGTCGTCTCCCGATCTGTTAGATTGGGCCGAGGACCCCCATGGCCGTATACTCATGGGCCAGTTCGGACAACTGCCGCATACATGGAATATTCCACAAGACTTGGTGGTCAAGACAAGGACTCCTCCCCACCAGCGTATTCGGCTAGGACTCTTGTTATCCTAGGCCTCTAGTGCATTATATAAACCGAGGCCAGGCTAGTCGATAGATCATATACAACAATCATACCATAGGCTAGCTTCTAGGGTTTAGCCTCTCTGATCTCGTGGTAGATCTACTCTTGTACTACCCATATCATCAATATTAATCAAGCAGGACGTAGGGTTTTACCTCCATCAAGAGGGCCCGAACCTGGGTAAAACATCATGTCCCCTGCCTCCTGTTACCATCCGCCTAGACACACAGTTCGGGACCCCCTACCCGAGATCCACCGGTTTTGACACCGACATTGGTGCTTTCATTGAGAGTTCCGCTATGTGTTCAACAAAAGGTTGATGGCTCGCCTGCAGATCAACTACGACTTCGGCATCTTCGTCACCAGCTTGACTGGTCACCTTGGTTCGACCAAGGACTGCGCCTACCTCCGATCGTCATGTTCGGATGAGGGCCTTTATAAACATCAACTCCGATCTCTATCAAGATCATGGAGGAATCATCCAGGGAGCCCGGTGGCTCAACGTCAACATTGCCCTCGGGCGACCGTGTTGCTTTTCTGGACAACAAACTTGTGTCCGCCGCCGCCACCTCCTCAAGTGTCTCTTTAACGATTGCTTCAGTGGAATTATGCAAAATTGAGTCTACAACAACCCTGGAAAATTTCGTCGAGTTCCGATGGAGGAATCTCTGTCAATCCACGATATACCGGAGCCCTGTCAAATCTGGACGGGAATCTGGACGAGTTTAGGGCGTGGTGTCCAGCTTCTAGCTCGGACGTCCTTTGGAAAATCCAACCGTTGATCGGCTGCGGAATTCCTATATCTACCACCTCTCAAACGTTCAGCTCGATCCGATCGTCCAAACTTCGGGAACCTTCCGATTAGTGCATCACTTTTCGGATCTGTTTTCTGCGCGAAAACGAATCCGACCCAAGTTCATCTTTTTTATGAACGGGATTTCGGACATCCTTTTTGAAGGAAGTTTTGCATGGGGTATTGTGTTTTCTTCCCGAACACATCCCACTAACTTTAAGATCTTTTAAACATGATCTTCAACATCATGCTGGTGCCAAACCAGTCCAGCAATATTGCTCCATGGCTGCCGACCTGCACTAGACACATCGTCACTTTGTTGAGCCGAGCTCAATTTCTTTGGATCATCATCTTGGCAAACCGAACAAGAGTCCGGCATCGCGAAGGATAAATCATCACCAACATCGCCGCCCCATGGATTACACGGAGCGGGCATACCGGCATCGTCGCACAGTCGCTTCATCAAGCCGGCATCGACCACGTCACGACCTGCATCGGCAGGGCCGCACTATTGCTTCTTCAAGCTGGTGTCCATCACGTCGACCTACTTTGACTCATCGGCTGACATCGAGGCTTCGACATCTCGGCTGGACCGGGGGCTTCGCTATCTCTTCATCAACCTACTCCGGACACTTCGGCGTCACTAGCCGACCAGCTCCGTCACGTTAGCTGGACCGAGGGCTTTGCCTCGGCGAGCCAACCTTTACCGGCATTGCCATGCCGTCGTTTTCTCGCCCATTAGGCAATGGGTGTGCGGATCGAGTCCCAATTTTCGGAATCACCTTCCTTCGGATTGCTACAACAAATAAACCAGGTGCTATTAATCCCAGTATTTTTTGCTTGTTTGGGTTCATTTTTCCCAAGGAATTATTACTCTGGTTTGTCCATCATATGTACACAGGTCTATCAAATGGTGGCCGCATTAACGACAGTCGCATGGTGGTTTGGTCAGTTTCCGTACATAGTCCGGCAAACGCCGCATCCGGAGCTCGGACCGACCTGTGAATTCGGGCTTTGCCACGCCTTTACCGCATCACGCCGACGCCCTGCATCGACATTGTCTTCGGCGCCAGGCCATATTTATTTTATTACTCACTTTGCATAAATTATTTATTATGCAACATTTTTTTTAATTATTCTTATTACTATTATCTCCGGTTTGCACTATTTTTTGTGCACAGGAAAATGATCCGGGGACTTCGGCGTCACTTTGCCGGTCTGCATTGACCGTGCTATGTCACCACTTCGGCGTGTCGAGCTCTTCGCTCCGCCACCTCGGGACCGGCTTGGGGGATGGAACCTTGTCCCACATCAAGCTCGGGCCGCGTCATCAATACCGAACACATTAACCAGCTAAGTTGCCTTCATGCTCAAAGTCTTAAATTTTTAACTTGTGTTCGGTTCGACCAAGCAATATACCTTTTTGAAAAAAAAAGTTGCTTGTAGAGAATTTCCTTGTCCAAACTTTGTTTGTGACGGACAAATTCAAATACCCCGTTTACTTGGGGGCTCCCTTGATGGAGCTTTACCTCTTGCATATGATTATACTTGTACGGCTTCGTTCCTTGTTCGTGTATTACGCCATAATATGCACCATATTGACCTAAGCGATTCGCAAGCTGGGTTGCCTGGCTCCTGTGCTTACCCCTACATTCCCGATTGTTCGGCTAGGGAGTAAAGGGAGCACCTCTGCGATCGTCATGACCGGGTCCTCCGAGCTCTGACCTCAGACTGGGTGAAGCCGAAAGCTAGCGCTCTTATTGTTTTCAATCATGGTCGGCACACAACGGAACTCATGAGTACAAAAAATCTATTGCACAAGTCTCATAGTAATAATGAGCACCGAAGAAATGTATCGGTGGGGGTACTATTTTCTTCGAAGATGCTTCTTACACTTCGTCTGTAATATAGCATAAGTTCCCAGAGCGCGCTTTGTCTGTTACAGCCTTATGGCCTGGTTGCCTGGTTATCGGAAACACTGTCGATATTCTCGACAGGTGGAGTACATAACACTTTTCGGTCCTTGACCGAAGAGGGAGAAGCCGACGGTCGGTTAAGACGCGTTTAAAGTTCAGTTGAACAAAGATATGATATAAGTACTTCGGTACATACAATCATTATACATAAAATCTTTTACCCAAGTAACTTGGGGGCTCTTAAAATTTATATGAGCTATTTTATAGTAAATGTGTTTTCTTCTTGGTCGTTGCAAAGTCTTTTTCTATCGCTCCTTTTTCGATGTGAGTGTGTGGTCAATAGCCAGATAACCCATTTTCTCTCTAGTGACCGCTCGAGTTTAGTTCGCTAAACTGGTCTAACGAGAAGCACTCCACCTTCGGGATAGGAGGCTGCAGCCGTAGGCTAGCCTGCTTGAAGTCTTGAGATCGGATGTGTAATATTAATGCATGACAGAAGCACAAAATTTTCCCCAATTTTCGGATTGGCACCGAACACTTGATCTTGTTCGGATGTCAAGTTTTTACTGACGTTTTTTTGGTTTTCCAAGCTTATGTCACTTTTAAACTATTTGTGTGTTTTCAGCACAAGTCTCGCAGTGCAATGCCGGACACCTTTATAGATTCGGCAAAAAATTCTCGGATCTCACTATATATGCATTGGTTTCGAATTGTGTCTTCGGTCAATAGTTGGGTTGCCCGGCTCCTGCCCTTGCCTCCTACATTCCGCTTTGTTCGGCTAGGTGTGCCAAGGGAGAACCACTGCGATTGTGCTTTCGGCTCACATGGTTAAGCACCTCAGTGGAGAAAGCCGAAAACTGACTGTCACAATAAGCGTAAACTGGTCAGCAATCCGATGACAGTGTTAAATGACGGGCCATTCATAACAATGGCTGAAGTGTTTACAGCTTGACCTCGACTGTCCCCAAACACTACCGGGGGCTATTAACTGGCCTACCAAACTAAATCCTCGATATTTTGCTCTTACATTAGAACTGAGGTTTCATGATCATGCTCAGCATGACAACCCAAAGAAAGGAACCGATAGCGGGACTATTTTCTTTGGAAGACATTTCTTATGTTCAACAATAATATAACATATCTCTCTACGTACCTTTGTTTATAAAATTGTATGGCCAGATTGCCTTGTTTGTCGTAAATCTTTGCCCTCATAAAGGCTTTATAAAGTAGGACAAACACTCCTCGGCTACTGGCCGAGGAGGTGGAAGCCGATGGTCGGTCAACAAAGTTTTGTACAATGCGGATTCGAGCATTAATGACGTAATGTACTTGGATACATAGAGTCATTACACATAATTTGTGATTTTACTATGGATATTGATCCTTAATTCGGCCACCCATGCCCGCATTAAGGCTCGGGGGCTACTGGGCTTCGGGCTTATTATTTACAAATATTAAAGGGGCACATCGATCCCTTGATCTGGTGTTGCCACCCGACCAGTGTCTCAGGGGCTACTGCATTGCCTATCCAATGTAGAAAATTTTAAGTGCAATACAGTTTTCGAGGAGATTTTAATCCTCAGGTTGGTCGGCCGCACCCAACCTGAGTCTCGAGGATTGAGCACGCCGCTTTTTGTGTCCCGAAGTATCCTGCCGAGCTAGGACTTGATCCTCGGGATGATTTTACAAATCAACCTGAGTCTCAGCGGCTACTGGGATCAGCGGTCTTACGGCATCCTTCAGGTGCATCTCGGGATTTAAACCGATACACACCTTGAGGGATACTGGCTATATATCTCGGTAGAGAATAAATTGCATCAATCAAAAATATTGACAAAAAATCGGCCCACAGTCGGGGTGGTGCACCACCTCGGAAGCAGTCCGGCATAAAGCTCGGGCCCTAGTGGCTGGCTCCATAGAGGGCATTTCCAGCATTAAGCTCGGCTAAACTCCTTCAACTTTTTTGGACCAAGATGATCTATGACATCTTGGATATAGTCCGGCGTTGGAGCTTGGACACAGTCCGGCGTTGGAGCTCAGATACATTCTGGCGTTGGAGCTCGGAAGCGGTCTGGCGTTGGTGCTTGTCTGCAAAAGATACCTCGAATGCAGTCCGGCGTTGGAGCTCAGACGCAAGAGGACACTGCCTCCCGGGAACAACTTCAAACCCGAGGTGTGGCATAAAAATAATAAGGCATTGATAAAGGACGGAAACTTAAAGGGGCTCCTCGGATACCAGACGTATAAACTTGTCGAATACATTTTGGCGATCCTCAAGATCGAAAATGAGAAGATTTGTTGAACCAGTTTTCAAGACCGACAGCCGAAGATGAAGAATAGTTCGGAAGAATCGAGGAGCATCCCTAACTTGAAGACCGGTTCAGGGGGCTACTAACGGTGTCCTGGACTAGGGGGTACTCACCACGTCGTCTCCCGATCTGTTAGATTGGGCCGAGGACCCCCATGGCCGTATACTCATGGGCCAGTTCAGACAACTGCCACATACATGGAAGATTCCACAAGACTTGGTGATCAAGACAAGGACTCCTCCCCACCGGCGTATTCGGTTAGGACTCTTGTTATCCTAGGCCTCTGGTGCATTATATAAACTGAGGCCAGGCTAGTCGATAGATCATATACAACAATCATACCATAGGCTAGCTTCTAGGGTTTAGCCTCTCTGATCTCGTGGTAGATCTACTCTTGTACTACCCATATCATCAATATTAATCAAGCAGGACATAGGGTTGTACCTCCATCAAGAGGGCCTGAACCTG
Organism: Triticum urartu; assembly: GCF_003073215.2. NCBI lineage: Eukaryota > Viridiplantae > Streptophyta > Magnoliopsida > Poales > Poaceae > Triticum > Triticum urartu. Next base: position 64,286,981 of record NC_053025.1, on the reverse strand, counting down.
GCTAAAACATCATGTCCCCTGCCTCCTGCTACCATCCGCCTAGACGCACAGTTCGGGACCCCCTACCCGAGATCCGTCGGTTTTGACACCGACAACACCTACATCAATGGTATAGGAGTAGCAACATGTGTTGCCTAGATGGTGGCTTCAAACTCACTCATGTATTACTTTGTATGGCCTCTGTGGAAAATTAATAAGATGGTCGTGTGCATCGTCCAGATGTAGAGGCCGGGGGTCTATCCTCCTTTTCAATAAAAATTAGTGTCATCTTTTCATCAGCTCTAAACTTCTCCAAATACCTCTTAGACATGTACTTGGCTGTAAATTGCTTAAGCTGCCACACTCTCACATGTATACATGCCCACATATCTCTTAACCACAAAACCTTTTGTTCTAATTTTAGGTGCTGCAAAGATGAACCAAGGACAACCTTCGGCATAATGAGCCCTTACTCTCTGTAGATCATTCATTGCATATTTGATGTTTGCTCTATTCTGAATACTGTACTCATTCAGTGTTGCCCTGAGATCAACGACATATGGGAATGCCATGCCAAGTTTGAAGTAAGGAGCAATCAGGTCATCAGCTCTAAAGTTAGTGAACTTCAAATTCTTCTTGTTTCCTTCTTCATCATTAGATGATGGAAGATCCAGATCATCAGTGTCATAATCACTGTCTTCTACACATTTACCTTTCTTCATCTTGTCTTTTACATCACAATGTGCTTCTACACCCTCATCCACCCACTCATCGAATAGGTCATCGTCATATTGGTCAATTTCATTATAATAACATATGGCGTCACAAGAGTCAGTGTCAATATCACTTTCATCTTGCCCTTGCGTCACTTTAGCCCACTTCTTACTTTTTTCATTGTTCCTATCTGTATTTGAATCTGAATACTGTCGAGGCACCTGTTATGCAGATTTAGTTGTGCTCTGCCTAAATGCACCCTCAACATACAGTGCAAAATGCCAAAACTTCGGCACCATGACAGTCATTCTAAGAGTGTCAGTGTCACGATCAATAATTCGTAACCCATCTGCCAAACTCTTCGCAGGCAGAAGCTAGTACACACCAACATTACTCACATCATATCCTAGTTCTTCCACAATGCCCTTAATCCACAGTGGAGACCTACTTCACACTGATCAACATACTTAATGCGGCCATCCATGTAGCACTCCATGCTGCCAAGACCGCAGAAAAACCCGTCATAATGTACCTCTAGCGAGAACAAATCGTCCTTTGGGCCTAACATTCAAAATCCAGAAATCCTAAATCAATTACTTGTACGACTTGAACTAGCAAAGATTAAAATATTACTGACCAATCTCACTACAAAATTACCAAATTAATTTCAAAATCAAATTCGGAAAACAAAGAAAAAACAGGGGGCTGGGGTTTGGAGACTGGCCAAACCGCGGAGGTGGTTCGCCCGGGCACGCCTCATCGGAGCCATCCAGGCCTTGTTGTCGAAGAATCAGGAGATGGAATGCCAAAGCTCGTTGGAGCTCCATCCATCGATGAGTCACTCAGATCCAAATCGTCGCCTCTGTGCTAATCACGTAGTTCTATGCCACTACTCATTTTTATCCCGATGGCAAAATCAAATGAATGACAGATGGGAAAAGATATGAGTCTTCAGTAGTATAGTGGAAAATAGCTTGGATTGCCACCTAAGGATGGGAAATTTACTGATGCTTATGCGAAGAGCCACCGGAACCATGCTTTTATGACAAACATGTAAAAATCAATTCCTGTCAAAGAGCTAGAGAAATGGATGCTAGGTCCTGTGTACTTCCTTCTACCAAGTCTTGCTATGATCAACACCATCCTTGGGTATACACTTATGCCCAAGTCTGGAGATGATATGATGATAAGAGGTTATTCCATCGACATGTTGCACATTGTTGATGAGATTGAGATGTTCAATGTCATGGATTTAATAGTGGAGACGGTGAAGAGGACAGTTGCATATCAGAAGCACTCTTGTGGCTATGCTCCTTATATTCGGATTCTTATCAACTCCAAGGTTGGTGAAAGTGAACTATCCCTAGGTGGTTTTGGTAATTCATAACAACATATAGCTCATTGAGCTAATGCTATTCCAAGATGACTATTTCAGGAAAGCTCAATGATTGGCATGGCATGGATGTGAAAGTGGAACCCTCAAAATGCTAAGGAAAAGGATTGGCTCAAGCTCAAAAGCTCAAGACTCTTCATTTTATATTTTAGTGAGCCAAGATCACATTGAGTCTTTAGGAAAAGCCAATACTATCAAGGAGGGATGAGGTGTTGCTTAATGAGCCTCTTGCTTCATGTGCTTAGTGATATGCTCCAAAACCCTCAACTACCTTCCCATATCCAAATGATCTAAACCCTAAGCCAAACTCGGTCCTACCGATTCTTTCTATCCGGCGCCACCGAGTTTCACTTGTCATAAGCCACTGCCAAACCCTAGCATGGTTCTACCGATAGGGATCTCGGTCTCACCGAGATGGGATTGCAAACTCTCTGTTTCCTTTCGTTAAACTTTTCGGTCTCACCGAAAGAGCGGATCGGTCCACCGAGATTGCAATGTAAATTCAGTGTTTCCTTTTTGTAACTTTTCGGTCTCACCGAAAGAGCAAATCGGTCCCACCAGAGTTTGCCTGACCAACTCTCTGGTTAGCTAATTACCAAAATCGGTCTCACCGAGTTTGTGTAATCGGTCTCACCGAGATTACGTTATGCCCAAACCCTAACCATATCGGTCCTACCGAGTTGCATGTCAGTCCCACCGAAAATCTCTAACGGTCACTAGGTTTACCTTTTCGGTCCGACCGAGTTTGTTGATTCGGTCCCACCGAGATTGGAAAACTGTGTGTAACGGTTGGATTTTGTGTGGAGGCTATATATACCCTCCACCTCCTCTTCATTCGTGGAGAGAGCCATCAGAACACATACACAATTCCAACTCATATGTTCTGAGAGAGAACCACCTACTCATGTGTTGAGACCAAGACATTCCATTCCTATCATATGAATCTTGATCTCTAGCCTTCCCAAGTTGCTTTCCATTCAAATCTTCTTTCCACCAAATCCAAATCCTATGAGAGAGAGTTGAGTGTTGGGGAGACTATCATTTGAAGCACAAGAGCAAGGAGTTCATTACCTACACATCATTTGTTACTTCTTGGAGAGTGGTGTCTCCTAGATTGGCTAGGTGTCACTTGGGAGCCTCCGACAAGATTGTGGAGTTGAACCAAGGAGTTTGTAAGGGCAAGGAGATCGCCTACTTCGTGAAGATCTACCGCTAGTGAGGCAAGTCCTTCGTGGGTGATGCCATGGTGGGATAGACAAGGTTGCTTCTTCGTGGACCCTTTGTGGGTGGTTGCTTCTTCGTGGACCCTTCGTGGGTGGAGCCCTCGTGTGGACTCGCGCAACCGTTGCCCTTGGGTGGACCCTTGTGGACTCGTGGACTCGCGCAACTGTTACCCTTCGTGGGTTGAAGTCTCCATCAACGTGGATGTAGGATAGCACCACCTATCCGAACCACGGGAAAAACATCCGTGTCTCCAATTGCGTTTGAATTCTCCAAACCCTTCCCTTTACATTCTTGCAAGTTGCATGCTTTACTTTCCGCTGCCAATATACTCTTTGCATGCTTGCTTGAATTGTGTGATGATTGCTTGACTTGTCCTACAATAGCTAAAATCTGCCAAGAACTAAAATTGGGAAAAGGTTAAGTTTTTATTTGGTCAAGTAGTCTAATCACCCCCCTCTAGACATACTTTCGATCCTACAAGTGGTATCAGAGCTTTGGTCTCCATTTGCCTTTGATCTCCATAGCTTTTGGTGGTCATAGCCTTGGTTTCACAACCTAGGAGAGTATGGCGTCTAGCGAGGGAAATTATCACCGTAGAGGTCCTTACTTTGATGGTACTAATTTTGCTAGTTGGAAGCATAAAATGAAAATGCATATTCTTGGACATAACCCCGCCGTTTGGGCTATTGTGTGTGTTGGTTTGCAAGGTGACTTCTTTGATGGGAAAGAACCAAACCGTGAAGCTACCGCGGATGAGTTGAAGATGTTGCAATACAATGCTCAAGCTTGTGATATTCTCTTCAACGGATTATGCCGCGAAGAATTCAACAAAATCAGTCGTCTTGAGAATGCAAAGGAAATATGGGACACTTTATTGATATGCACAAAGGTACCGACTCCGTCAAGGAATCCGAGTTGGATGTGCTTCAAAGTCAACTTGACAAGTTCAAAATGAAGGATGGTGAAGGTGTCGCTGAAATGTACTCTAGGCTTGCTCTCATCACAAATGAGATTGCCGGCTTAGGAAGTGAAGAGATGACTGGTAGATTCATCATCAAGAAGATTCTAAGAGCCTTGGATGGAAAATATGATACCGTGTGCACATTGATCCAAATGATGCCCAATTACAAAGATCTCAAGCCAACGGAGGTGATTGGAAGAATTTGTTGCTCATGAGGATGTCACTTAAGGATAAAGAGGAACTTCACACAATCAGTGGTGCCTACAAGCCTCATGTGGAAGCCCCTACATCATCAAGTGAAAACAAAACTTCAATGAAGAATTGAGCTTAATGGTGAAGAACCTTCACAAGTTCTACAAGAGTAGAAGCAAGATAGAAGCTTCAAGTCAGGTCCTACAATGACAAAGATCTTCTAGTCGAGAGCGAAACTAGCTACAGTTGTGGAAGACGGACACTATTTCAATGAGTGTACGGCTCCCTCAGAGAAGAGAGATTCTCAAAAAGAAGAAGCAAAGAATCCACCAAGAGAGAAGGTAGAGATGATCGTTAATGAACGAAGATACTCACGGAAAGCAAGATTCGGAAAGAGAAAAAAATCATCAAGGAGCTACACAAGACGAAGACATCAAGCTCATTGTTGGTGAATGGGTATCCGGCTCCGACTCCGACAGCCACTCCGAGAGAAGTTATCACTCCGACTCCGAAGATACTCAAGATGAAGGTGTTGCCGGTCGAGCACTTGTGTCAGCCAACTCCTACGACATATTTGACTCACCAAATGAAGGAATTTGAAGATGCTTCATGGCCAAAGTCTAAGGTAACACACCCGAGTATGTTGATTTCATAGTGATGAGATGACTTGTTAGGTGATGATTTGCTTGTTGACAACTCTAGTGAGATGAATACTTGATGAAACGTCAATTAATATGCTAATCAAGATTAAAACGAATGACAATGATAAGGAGAAGATTGAGGCTCTAACTAAAGAACTAAACACTCTTAAGTTAGCTCATGAAACTATCTTCGAAGATCATCGAGAACTTTTAAGAGCTCATGAGAAATTACGCTTTGAAAAGCTCAATCTTGAGCAAGAGCATGAGTTCTTAAAAGCAATCAATGATGATCTCCGCAAGAAAAGCTCTTCTTACATTGCCAAGCGTTTACTCTTATCCACTTACATGCCTCAAGTCAAGTCTAGTAACAAGAACAAGAAAGATTCTTCCTCTAGCAGTAACAATGATCATGCTAAATCCAATATTGTTGCTTCTAGTAGTTCTCTTGATTCCACTAATGATTCTCTTAGCCAAGTTACACTTGAGCAAGAAAATAGCTTATTGAAGGGAATTATAGAGAAAGGAGTGTACAAAAGCCTTGCCGGGAGTAAGCAATTCGAGGAAATTGTGCGCAAGCAAGGAATGCACCGGAAGAATCAAGGTGTTGGTTTTGAACGAAAGTTCAATGCCAATGGAGTTGAGTGGGAAGAAGATCAATACCCCAAGACAAAGTTTGTTCCTCAACAAGAGAAGTATGACTTCTTTCAAGGGGACACAAGCTCAAGATGATCTTCCACCACAAGACTACAAGCAAAAAGGCAAGGACAAGCTTCAAGAGGAAATTGATGCATTTGAAGAAGCTCCTAAGACCTTAGTCAAGTGGATTCCCAAGACTACTTCAAGTTCCACTTCATCAAGTACGACTACAACTCCAAGGATTCCCATCAAGATGGTGTGTGGATCCAAAAGAAGAAGAACTAGAGAGTTCTTGAGGGTGACTCCGCCAACATACTTCACTCTTATCATTTTGGCAAGAACAAGTGCAATCAACTTCCACATCTTGCACTAGTTCAAGGAGTCACAAACCCTCTTGTTGGTAAGACAAGGGACAAGGTAACCTAAAAGTTTTCATGGACATCATCTTGTGTGTGCATCACTCTATGTCTATGGATATCCTTGTTTGTTCCTTGTGGGACTAACCCATGTAGGTATTGAAAGTGCAATTCACTCAAATGGATAGCTCCAAGTGATCTACATCAACATTGAGCATCCACATCTTCAACATCTACATGAAGTCATCATCGACAAAACCCGAGGTTAGTTCATCCCTCTAAGGGGGGATATCACATCTAGGGGGAGCTTTACTCTAAGACTTGAGCTAAAGCAACTCTAAAGATGTGAACACAACAATGCTTTATGTAAAAGTGGTAACCCCACTTGAGCTTAAACGATGAGTATGACCTATGATCAAGTGTTCTCACTTGACTCCTAAGTCAATATACTCATATATAGATGACCTTGTCATCGCAAATTGCTTGATAGATGCTAGAATTGGTTGTGCATGCCTTGTCACATATTTCATTTGCCATCTTATTGTGTGAGCATGCTGGTTGCATATTTTACTCATTCGAGGACATCACTTGTTGTTTGATTGTTTGGTTTTATTTTCCTTTGCCAAGTGGTGGACAAGAATGCCTAAGAACCTCCTCTAGCTATCTATGCTTTTCTCGTCTCAAACTCTATTCATGCTACATCACAAAATTTGATCAAGTCAGATTCGAACCACTCTGTGTGAGGAGCGCTCGGAGTCCCCGATTCGTCATAGACTTAAACTTCCAAAACCTCTTTATGATTCTCGGTCTGACCGATACCCTACTTTCGGTCCTACCGAGATCATTAAGTTGATCTAGGTTTTCGATCTCGGTGCAACCGATTTGAACCATTTGGTCACACCGAGTTGCAACAACTGTATACAATTTTACATCTCGGTGCCACCGAGGTGTTCCACTCGGTCACACCGACAGGGTCGGGCTATATATAGTCACGGGCAAAAATTTGGAAATTTCTCCGAACCCCTTCGCCCGCGCGATAGCCTGCTCTGCCAACTTGGTCTCCGGATCATCTCCTCGCCGCCAGCCGCCTCCAGTCGCTGGTCTCCATCGCCGTCAACAGAATTCAACCCTGCCGTTGCCGCCGTAGCGAGTCTCCGCCGAACTAGGTATGGACTCGATCACAGTGCTATTCCCCGTCCGATTCCTAGTACATTGTGTTCTTAATGATTCTTGCCACGATTGAAACACTCCTATCCATTCAATGCGTTCATAGATTAGGTTTAATTCGGAAACTTTAGGGTTAGGTTTCCGCCGAAACCATCTCGGACCCACCGAGTTGAAAAACTCGTCCCACCGATTTGGCTTATGCCATTGCACAAGTGAGACTCGGTCTGACCGAGAATTACTTATCAGTGTGACCGATTTTGGAACTCTGTGAAACCTTAGCAGTCTTGGTGCCACCGAACTGTGACTCGGTCTGACCGAGTTCACTAGTTTAGGTGCCAAAACTGCTTTTGTATCACCGAGTTTAGAAATCGGTAGATCTGAGATGCTTTCAATGGGAAACTAAAACTAAGATTTTGAATCATTCTTTTGCAAAAATCTCTGCATTTTGTGATGCTCATCCACTCTACCTCATCTATAAACTATTCACAGGGTCAGCAGTCAGCTTGTTCATCATGTCAGACAGAGTGATAGCCAGAACATGTCAGAAGAGCAGGTGCCATGAGTGAGGGCACTAGTCCCTCAAGTCTTCAGATGATGGCAGCAGAAGTACCCTAGCAATCTGCCAAAAGCTGCCACCAGACAGAGGAAGAAGAGAACCTCAGAATCAGAGGATGAGGATTATGTGGCAGAAGAGGAAGCAACTTCAAAGAGAGTAGTGCTCGAGAAGGAACATGGCTCAGCTCAAGGCACAAAGCCAGGATTGAAAATCAAAAGGCCAGCAGGTAGGCAGCCTATGCCAAAGGCCAGAGCCTCAACTCAGATTCCTGAAAAGCCTGCAACCATAGAGCCAGTTGCTGCTGAAGGAAAGAAAAGGAAGGAAAGGGTCAAGAAGACCGTAGCCAGAGTGCTTGGAAAGGCTTCCATCATGGAAGAGAGAGGAAGAAGAAGAGGTAGCTGCACCAGCACCTAAGGCACCCAAGCTGATGGGTGATGCCATAAGATCAGGGGCAGCTGCTTCCAAGGCCAAGCCAGCTCCAAAGCCAAAGCCAAAGAGATACAAGAAGCATCCCAGCTGCTGAGAAGAACAAGGCCCCAGTGCCTGACACTGCAGAAGATGATGAAGAAGCAAGTTCAGAAAAGCTCAAGCCCAAGATCCCAGACCACAACGATGCTCATCCTGTGGCTGAGGATATGAAGCTCAGGAGAGACTCAGGGCTGAGGAAGTGGAGAGAAGCAGATCCGTATGCTTCAAGGAGGAGGACTGCTGTTGACTACAGGTTCCACACTAAGGAACAGCAGGACTTCTATGAGACAGTCTTATTGGAAGAAGCCAATTGTCTGTGATATGAGATGGGTTGATTGGCAGTACATCAAGGACAATGAAGAGCACTATCCTGGAGTGCAAGACAGCTTCAATGCTTGTGGAGTAGCAGACTTTGTTGGGCAGAAGCTCACAAAGTGGAACGAGGAACTTATTATGCAATTCTACTCCACGGCACACTTCTATCCAGATGGTAGGATAACTTGGATGTTTGAAGGTACGAGGTACCAATCTACAGTTGCTGAATGGGCTCAGCTGATCAATGCCCCAGAAGAGCAGGAAGATGACTTGGATGTATATGCCAAGAAGAAGATGGACCACAACTCTATGTCCAACATGTACAAGGAAATTCCAAATGAAGCACTTGATACTTTCAAGTTTGGCTCGGTGCATTATCTTCTGTCAGGGCTGCCAACTATCAATGGATTTTAGGCACACCCTTTTGCCCAAGTCAGGTGAATCACAAGATGATCAGAGGCCATGCGATCAATTTGCTTCATATATTTGATGTGCCACAAGGTCATGAGCCTCATGGTAGAGACCATTAAGAGGACAGCAGCAGATCAGAAGAGGAGCTGTGGATATGCCCCACAAATTCAGGAGCTCATTAACTCCAAGATGGGCACGGGCATATACTTATTGGACAAGGAACACCTGCCCATCTGTCCAGATTTTGAAGATAATCAAGTTGCTATGACTGAGAATGAACCATCGTCTGCACAAGCACAAGCCAAGAAGGAAAAGGCAAGGAAGGAGAAAGCTGCCAAGATGCCTACTCAAGAGGAGGCATCTGAATATTTTCTGAAAACCAAACAAGAGCAGCTTGGTTACTTGATTGCATCCACCCTGCGGATTGAGCAAGGACTAGCCACCCTAACTCAGAACCAGGCAAGCTTAGAGAGGATCATGGAACAAAAGTTCTATGACTTGGATGTCAAAGTGACAGAGATTCAGACTGCAGTGGAGCAGCTCCAGGATGACATGCAGGAGAGGAGAGGCAAGACTACAACTGATGCATTTGCCAGAGTGCCAAGAGCTCAGAGATCACATGCAGTGCCAGTTGCTGACACCAGAGCCACCACGTCTCTGCACCAGCTACAGCCTCAGTTCCACCAGCTCCAGCATCTACTTCAGCCTCAACTCCAACCACGTCTACAGAAGGCTTCGTCCTTGGAGTGCTCCGGACTCCACCACCACCTGAAGATCAAGCCTGAGCGTCGATCTAGCACTATGCATTTTCTAGGAACTTTTTGGTAACTTGTTGCCAAAGGGGGAGAAAAATGTATAGATCATAGGCTTCGAGAGAGAGTGTTGCTTTTTTCTCTCTTGCTTTATTTGGTGGTTTTTCGAACTTTGTTTGCTTTTGAGTGCTTGAGATACTATGCCGTTATCTGTGAGACATTGATGATCATGTGTTTGATCATAAGCTACACTTAATGTTTGCTTAATATTATCATCTTATCTATCTTATGTGATCATTCACTATTCTTGGTGATGAGTGCATGTATTTCATTCTTATCATTTTAAGCGCTCCACCAAGATGTATGTGACATGGAAGAGTAACCCATGACTCTAACTCTTTGTGCATTTGCAGTCCAAAGCAAATTTTAAATATGCACAAATTTAGGGGGAGCTCTTACTTATCACATACTTCTCAAAGCGACGATATATTTCATGCTTATTATCATTTGTCGAAGCTTTGATCTATATGTTGTCATCAATTACCAAAAAGGGGGAGATTGAAAGTGCAACTATCCCTAGGTGGTTTTGGTAATTCATAACAACATATAGCTCATTGAGCTAATGCTATTCCAAGATGATTATTTCAGGAAAGCTCAATGATTGGCATGGCATGGATGTGAAAGTGGAACCCTCAAAATGCTAAGGACAAAGGATTGGCTCAAGCTCAAAAGCTCAAGACTCTTCATTTTATATTTTAGTGATCCAAGATCACATTGAGTCTTTAGGAAAAGCCAATACTATCAAGGAGGGATGAGGTGTTGCTTAATGAGCCTCTTGCTTCATGTGCTTAGTGATATGCTCCAAAACCCTCAACTACTTTCCCATATCCACATATGACCTAAACCCTAAGCCAAACTCGGTCCTACCGATTCTTTCTATCCGGCGCCACCGAGTTTCACTTGTCATAAGCCACTGCCAAACCCTAGCAATTCGGTTCTACCGATAGGGATCTCGGTCTCACCGAGATGGGATTGCAAACTCTCTGTTTCCCTTTCGTAACTTTTCGGTCTCACCGAAAGAGCGAATCGGTCCCACCGAGATTGCAATGTAAATTCAGTGTTTCCTTTTTGTAACTTTTCGGTCTCACCGAAAGAGCAAATCGGTCCCACCGAGTTTGCCTGACCAACTCTCTGGTTAGCTAATTACCAAAATCGGTCTCACCGAGTTTGTGTAATCGGTCTCACCGAGATTACGTTATGCCCAAACCCTAACCATATCGGTCTACCGAGTGCATGTCAGTCCCACCGAAAATCTCTAACGGTCACTAGGTTTACCTTTTCGGTCCGACCGAGTTTGTTGATTCGGTCCCACCGAGATTGGAAAACTGTGTGTAATGGTTGGATTTTGTGTGGAGGCTATATATACCCCTCCACCTCCTCTTCATTCATGGAGAGAGCCATCAGAACACATACACAATTCCAACTCATATGTTCTGAGAGAGAACAACCTACTCATGTGCTGAGACCAAGATATTCCATTCCTATCATATGAATCTTCATCTCTAGCCTTCCCCAAGTTGCTTTCCACTCAAATCTTCTTTCCACAAAATCCAAATCCTATGAGAGAGATTTGAGTGTTGGGGAGACTATCATTTGAAGCACAAGAGCAAGGAGTTCATTATCTACACACCATTTGTTACTTCTTGGAGAGTGGTGTCTCCTAGATTGGCTAGGTGTCACTTGGGAGCCTCCGACAAGATTGTGGAGTTGAACCAAGGAGTTTGTAAGGGCAAGGAGATCGCCTACTTCGTGAAGATCTACCGCTAGTGAGGCAAGTCCTTCATGGGCGATGGCCATGGTGGGATAGACAAGGTTGCTTCTTCGTGGACCCTTCGTGGGTGGTTGCTTCTTCGTGGACCCTTCGTGGGTGGAACCCTCCGTGGACTCGCGCAACCATTACCCTTTGTGGGTGGAGCCCTCCATGGACTCGCGCAACCGTTACCCTTCGTGGGTTGAAGTCTCCATCAACGTGGATGTAGGATAGCACCACCTATCCGAACCACGGGAAAAACATCCGTGTCTCCAATTGCGTTTGAATTCTCCAAACCCTTCCCTTTACATTCTTGCAAGTTGCATGCTTTACTTTCCGCTGCCAATATACTCTTTGCATGCTTGCTTGAATTGTGTGATGATTGCTTGACTTGTCCTACAATAGCTAAAATCTGCCAAGAACTAAAATTGGGAAAAGGTTAAGTTTTTATTTGGTCAAGTAGTCTAATCACCCCCCCCCCTCTAGACATACTTTCGATCCTACAGTTGGTAACACATCTATTTGCTAGAGCACGTGCATTTTCCACTACAGTCAGAGCTTGGGGAGTGCACCGTCAGCATGGATCCAGCTGATCCAAGCTCAACTACTGCACATGAGCAAAGTCTAGGCTACTAGAGCTCCTTCTCAGGCTAGTGGGGCAGGTACATCTACTGCTCATGGCACCTTTGAGATGCCCAAGTCTAGGTCAGACCAGATGGCATTCCTATCTCAAGTCAGTCACCAGATCGAGCAAGGCTTAGCTTACCTTGTGAAGAAACAAGAGAGCTTTGAGGGGATTGTTGAGTCCAGGTTCCATGGCCTTGATTTCAAGATGACCCAGCTATCTACCGACTTTGGGAAGCTGAATGAAGCTTTTGATGCACATGACTATGCCTGAACTGATGACTCGGGGGAGAGGACTACCACTCAGTTTCAGACCCAGACCTTGGACCTCCACCATGTTGTCATCCTGGCCTTTGAGCTATGGTATTTGGTATTTTCTAGGGTAGGGCTTGGCTTGTGGGTTGGTCATCTAGACATGAATACATGATGTGTGTGTGTGCGTGTGCATGCGTGCGTGCACCTAGTATTTCGAGTCGACGAGTTGTTATGGGGTAGAGACTGTTGACGATTCGTGCCTTGCCGATCGACTAGTCGAGGTGTTTCAGTCGAATTCTAGTTTGTCTCGAAAAACAGTGGTGCACACACGTGCGGTTGGTGAGAATTGTACAACCTTGTCAAGCGAAGAAGCTCATTTCCACTGACCTTGAGTTGGGTACTTGGATGTGAACTTGGTGTTCATATTCCTAATCTCTATTCTTTGTTCACATTGAGTAACATACAACCACTCATTTACATAGTTATAGACTTGTAGATTTAGTCCCTTGATGTTGCTATGGTTACTTCACCTTGTGTTCCCATAGTGTTTGTCCAGAACTAGTTCCATTTGGCATCATGCACTTTAGGTTGCTGGATGATGCCATAGTGGTTGTCCAGATTTTGTTCTCTAGCTACTTGGCTATGTTGTTGCCTAGTAGCTCTTGCTTTGTGCATTGTTTGTTTCATGGTGTTGCAAAACTGTTGGCTACCATTGATATTGATGGCATTTACTCCTTGTTTATCTTTTATCCGCAGCCATGGACTTTGCAATGCAATGAGTTGTTCAGCCTGAGCGGTATGCCAAAGATGCTTATCTTGTTGGACTTGTTTTTTAGTTGGGATTTTGCTTCGAGACGCCAACACACTAAACAGAAGGATCTCGATGGTGCCGACTATAATCAAAGACACGAAGTTGCAGTTCTGAACATGGTTTTCCTGGTAGTTTACCAGGATGTACATTCTTACCACCATATAGATTCTTGCACTAGTAAATAGTACATTTGCTCACTGAGACAAAGTTCTGTACATTCCTTCTTCTTCATGAATGTAATTTTGGAATGAACAAGACAGATTGATTCTTTATTGAATAAAATTGTACTGCTAGTTTTCATGCGATTCTTCCAGACGTGTTATGCTACCGAAATTTCTAGTCAATATCTCCCGACTTGTAAAAATCTAGGCCTTTTGTGAAGATTTCAAACCACGGGGAGGTTTGCCGCAATTACTAGACCCTTTATTGTGAAGATCTCAAACTCTAGGGGGTTCTTGGCAAAGAAACTACGCCCTATTCGTCTTCCTTTGTTCCTTTTCCGAATTATCTCCTATACACACTTCTTGGGTATGGGGAGACTGCATGTGCTTGATGGTTCAACTATATCGACTCAATTGATACTTGTGTATTATTGGTAGTAAACCAAATCATGATAGTTCGTCACAAAAGCCAAAGTAAAATTTACCATTTTAAAGAAAAGTGACAGCATATAGTATGTTGTTCCTAAACTGCAAAAGGAAACATCTATCATGTTGAATAAAGTTTCTAATCTGCAAGTTGTAAGGATAAAATATAGAGAGGATGCAAGCATTGATAAGTAAGAAGAAGAAAAAAATTAACTCGATTGGGATGAAATATGTGAGCATGTTTGAGTTTTAAGGAGATTATCACTACAAAAAATACACTTCCGTGATGATACGTGTTTGTCACAGTAGGTCATGTTTTTTTCATGCATGTACATCCATGACGATTTTATGACAGAATCAAGATAGTCATACATGTGCTGTCGTAGAAGTGATCCATGACATTACCAAAATTATCATCACGGAAGTGTCCACTTCCATGATGATAAAACGCACGTCATAGAAGTGCTTTCGTCAAGGGTGACCAGCACGTGGCATCCACCGTAACGGGTCACCGTTAAGCTATCGGCGTCCGGTTTGGATCCGATAACCCGTTAACAGCCCGGACCAATGGGGATTTTCCACATGTAAAATCATCATTGGCTGGAGGAAACACGTGTCTGCTCCTCGGTGGGCCAGATGTCGTTCGTCCAATGGAGGAGACATGCCTATGATACATCGACACGTGGTAGGGCCCAATAGAGTCCCATATAGGTTAAAAAGTCTAGCCCAGTCAAAGGCACGTAGTACTTACTTAGGTACTAGTGGGCCAGCCCAATAATGGCATGTTTAAACATGGCCCATTTACGGCCCGAAGCCAGATCTCGCCCGTTAATTGTTCGCCGAATATCTGGGTCCAATTATGGCCTAGTGACTTTCGGCATATTAGAGGCCCATTGTAGACATGGGCCCATTTCAGCCCGGTGTGTCTTTTGGCCTGGGAATGGCCCATGGGTCATATATGGTCCGCCATGATATCTGGCCCACTAACGGCCCATGATAAAGGTGGCAATAGTTTAGCCTAACGTGACTTTGGGCCTATTAAAGGCATGTCGTATAATTTGGCCCGTTGATGCCTGTACTAAGCTTTCGGCCTCTTAAAGGCCCATGATATCAGTGGGCCAACTAAGGCCCGAGATATGTTTCGGCCTGGTAACGGCCCGTCATATAACTGGGCCAAAAAAGGCCCGGTCTACATTTCACCCAGATGAAGGTGCGTCAACGACTAGTGAAAATTGAGGCACAACATGCATTTCGGCATGCTAAAGGCCCATGGTTTCTTCTGGGCCATAACAGGCCTGCAAAATATTCAGCCTGTTTATGGCCCAAAGCTGCATGGGCCCAACTGAGCACTGGGTCCACTAAAGGCCCAACTAAAATTTGGGCCGAATATAGGCCGGCGTAAGTTGTGGGCCTGGCGCAAAGTGTGAAGGCCCCAATGGCCATTCGGGCCCAAGAAAGATGCAGTCCGACCCAATTGTGGCCCGCTAAAAACCCAGGCCCATTACAGACGAATGTTTTGGCCCAGTCAACTACATCAGATTTTTTCAGACAGCGAATGATGGCAGTAACTAGTAGGAATTAAGAACAAACCTACTCTATACAATAAAGAAATTACGACATAGTAACTTAGAATAAACCTACACTATGCAGTAAAGGATTTATGGTATATTACATCCACTAGGCATCAAAGTTCGCCACCAATGATCATAAAGCGCAACGAAGAAGCAGATTACAAAAACTGGGCACCATCGCAGTGTAACAAAATAATACTGAACCGAGACCACTTCCAAGACAGATCAAGAAAGGTTAGCCTTGCACGGGAACTGCCGCACAAGCTGCTAAGCAAGGCTGTGAGACCGGCCTAGCATGTCGGTCATAGCTTCCAGGTGTAGCTTTTTAGCAATGAGGTTCTCATTGGTGTTCTCCGCAATCTTTCTTAGAGATAGGACTTCAAGTCGAAGTTGAGTTGCAGAACGCCTTTCTGCTAGAACTTGGGACTGAAGAAGTCGAATTGATTCAGACAGTGAATTCTGTGAGCTTGTCTGACTGCTAGTCTCAAGTAACTTGAACACTACATCAAGACAAGACTTTGGGGTTGTCTCACTATCTTCAAGATGTTTTGCCTTCTTTGTAGCAATATATGTTGGGTTTGTCTCATAGCCTTCAGCAGACTTGTGCATGCCATTAGGCATATCACCCCGAAACAAGCAGAGAGATGACAGGTTTTGCACATGTATAAACAAAGATGATAATTGTGATGTCAATTCCATCCAATTTCAAATTAGAAAATAAAGAGTAAGTTCAAAATATCAATAGCATAATTTGGCATTGTTCATAATGCGGGGAGCTTCACCACACTACTGGATTACCATGTCAACATAACAAGCATAGATGAAGGGCAAAGACAACCATTGTATCTATTTTGGTTAATGTGCATGGCATGTTGTTCATATCATCAGCCACATCAGTAAGATAAAACAGGAGATGACAAGGTGCAAACGTGGCTGCTTCACCACACACTAGATTATAGGTCCACAAAAACAAGCATACATATAGGGAGTATTGAGTAACATACATATAGGTCCACAAAAACACACTAGATTACCACACACGCGCATACGTATGAGAGAAACGCGCATCGCTCAGCCCCCGACCACCCACCATAACCGGGAACTCCCCCGATATTTTCCTCGCCCTCGCTTCTACCACGGTTTTTTCCGTCATGGACGGCCCAAAGAATGTCATGCAGCTGCGTCTCCGGCCCGCCTAGGACGAAAAGCCCATTTTCTATCATGATTTTTTGTCATAGAAGTAGGAGCCCGCCACATCTATGATGATACTAGGTTTTGTCACAGTTATCGTCATAGAAGTGTCATAAGCACTACTACAGGATGCTGCTAACGCGACACTTTGATCAAAGACCCTTCGAGAAACTGTGTGCGATGCCATAATCGCAAACGGTGTTGTATGAAAACCGTCAGAAACGTATAAAACGTTTGTGATGACGGATGCATCAAACACGGTTCAGGTTTTAGTTGCTTGTGCGATGAAGGGCATACAGTTCAGTTCAATTAATTGTTTGCGATGAGGAGGAATAAAATAAATGGGCAGCCAGATGAAGGCGTGTGCGATACACAGCATACGGTTCACTCGGATGAACTGTTTGTGATTAAGCAACACAAAAGAAATGGGCAGCCAGATGAAGGTGTGTATGATATACAGCATATGGTTCACTCGGATGAACTATTTGTGATTGGGCAACACAAAATAAATGGTCAACCAGATCAAGGTGTGTGGGATATACGGCATGCGGTTCACTCGGATGAACTGTTTGCGTTGACACAAGAGTACAGAAATGGTTCAACTTAACAAGACGTGTGTGTTGTGCGATGGGATTGCATGCGGTTCACTCGGCCCTTGTCATCAGTGTGTGACCTCTGTGGCAACCGTTCGCTCCCCAGGCGCCTCTTCGTGTACCGTGGCAACCGTCCACCGACTCTTCGCCTTTCCCTCTCGATTTGGAACTGCTATCGCATGCTAGCTCTTCCTCCCTCCTCCATTTGCCTTCACCCTTCGTTCTGCCATTGTTTGATCGTCTTCTCCATGGAGGGAACAAGCTGGAAACGACCCCATTATTCTTGCCCCAATCTGAATGATGACGCGGTGGAGGAACTCATTGATCGGTGCGATGTCATCACCTCGGCTAGCATGGCAGGTTCGTTCAAGACCATTCTCGACTCAACTAATAACATCATTACAAGGAACCCAAGGGTTCATGAGCGGTTTGATCTCCCCTATCTTCTTTGCCGTGACACTGCTGACTGGCGCGTGGATGAGAGAAGCCTCGCCTTGTGTAAGTTGATGTCGCTTGATAATGATACGTATGATGTTAAGATGCCATCGCTTGAGGGCAAGGCTTGGGCAGGCGCAAATGGAGATTGGGTTGTTTATATTGGGTACAACTGCGAGTGGGAACTTGTGAATGTGTACACTCGTTACCGGGTTCCACTTTGAAAAATCTCAGACGAATGCCAGAGGTTGAGTACACCGGTATTCCACGTGAGTTCAAATACGATCATGCTGACTATTGTCTACGGAATATAGCAATTTGTCGAGTTCCCAACCGCTCTTGGGGTTATAGGAATGCTTATGTTATCGCTATCTTCGACAAGCTTGTTGCTGTCCTTCATGGTTCGACTCGATGGATATTGCTCAAAAATCAGTTTCTATACACGGATGAGTAGTGTGATGCAATTCAATAAGAGGGTCTTGTGTTTGCTGCCACCACTCGTGGCACTGTTTTTGCATGGAATCCTGATGATTTCGGTACGTTTGTCTTCCATCGTAATTATAATTGTTTCATCCACATGCATGCGGGTTAGCTAGTTTCCCTTTACTAATTAACCTTCTTGTGTTTCCAAGGTCCTGTGAACATTCCACCACCTATACTTGAAAATTTTAATCCCGAGCATGAGGACGAGCAGGACCCATATACTCAGTGGCGCATGGCAACTTATTCCGATGGATCGCCTCTTCTTGTCTGTATACGGGGCACTGCTGATGTTGTTGGGGAACGTAGTAATTTCAAAAAAATTCCTATGCACACGCAAGATCATGGTGATGCATAGCAACGAGAGGGGAGAGTGTTTTCCACGTACCCTCGTAGACCGAAAGCGGAAGCGTTTGCACAACGCGGTTGATGTAGTCGTACGTCTTCACGATCCGACCGATCAAGTACCGAACGCACGGCACCTCCGAGTTCAGCACACGTTCAGCCCGATGATGTCCCTCGAACTCCGATCCAGCCGAGTGTTGAGGGAGAGTTTTGTCATCACGACAGCGTGGTGACGATGATGATGTTCTACCGACGCAGGGCTTCACCTAAGCACCGCTACAGTATTATCGAGGTGGACCATGGTGGAGGGGGGCACCGCACACGGCTAAAAGATCAACTGATCATTTGTTGTGTCTCTAGGGTGCCCCTGCCCCCGTATATAAAGGGGCAAGGGGGTGCGGCCGGCCAGGAGAGAGGGCGCGCCAGTAGGAGTCCTACTCCCATCGGGAGTAGGACTCCCCCCTTTCCTAGTTGGATTAGGACTTGGAAGGGGGTAAGAGGAGGGAGAGAGGAAGGAAGGGGGGCGCCGCCCCCTCTCCTTGTCCTATTCGGACTAGGGGGCGCGCGGCCCAGCCCTGGCCGCCTCTCCTCTTCTCCGTAAAGGCCCACTAAGGCCCATTAACCTCCCGGGGGGTTTCGGGAACCTCCCGGTACTCCGGTAAAATCCCGATTTCACCCGGAACACTTTCGATATCCAAATAGGCTTCCAATATGTCAATCTTCATGTCTCGACCATTTCGAGACTCCTCGTCATGCCCGTGATCACATCCAGGACTCCGAACCACCTCCGGTACATCAAAACATATAAACTCATAATATAACTGTCGTCGAAACGTTAAGCGTGTGGACCCTACGGGTTCGAGAACTATGTAGACATGACCGAGACACGTCTTCGGTCAATAACCAATAGCGGAACCTGGATGCTCATATTGGCTACCACATATTCCACGAAGATCTTTATCAGTCAGACCGCATAACTACATACGTTGTTCCCTTTGTCATCGGTATGTTACTAGCCCGAGATTCGATCGTCAGTATCTCAATACCTAGTTCAATCTTGTTACCGGCAAGTCTCTTTACTCGTTCCATAATGCATCATTCCGCAACTAACTCATTAGTTGCAATGCTTGCAAGGTTTAAGTGATGTGCATTACCGAGAGGGCCCAGAGATACCTCTCCGATAATCGGAGTGGCAAATCCTAATCTCGAAATACGCCAACCCAACAAGTACCTTCGGAGACACCTGTAGAGCACCTTTATAATCACCCAGTTACGTTGTGACGTTTGGTAGCACACAAAGTGTTCCTCCGGTAAACGGGAGTTGCATAATCTCATAGTCATAGGAACATGTATAAGTCATGAAGAAAGCAATAGCAACATACTAAACGATCGGGTGCTAAGCTAACGGAATGGGTCAAGTCAATCACATCATTCTCCTAATGATGTGATCCCGTTAATCAAATGACAACCCATGTCAATGGCTAGGAAACTTAACCATCTTTGATCAACGAGCTAGTCAAGTAGAGGCATACTAGTGGCATACTGTTTGTCTATGTATTCACACATGTATTATGTTTCCGGTTAATAAAATTCTAGCATGAATAATAAACATTTATCATGATATAAGTAAATAAATAATAACTTTATTATTGCCTCTAGGGCATATTTCCTTCAGTCTCCCACTTGCACTAGTCAATAATCTAGATTACACAGTAATGATTCTAACACCCATGGAGCCTTGGTGCTGATCATGTTTTGCTCGTGGAAGAGGCTTAGTTAATGGGTCTGCAACATTCAGATCCGTATGTATCTTGCAAATTTCTATGTCTCCCACCTGGACTAAATCCCGGATGGAATTGAAGCGTCTCTTGATGTGCTTGGTTCTCTTGTGAAATCTAGATTCCTTCGCCAAGGCAATTGCACCAGTATTGTCACAAAAGATTTTCATTGGACCCGATGCACTAGGTATGACACCTAGATCGGATATGAACTCCTTCATCCAAACTCCTTCATTTGCTGCTTCCGAAGCAGCTATGGCTTCACACGTAGATCCTGCCACGACACTTTGTTTAGAACTGCACCAACTGACAGCTCCATCATTCAATGTGAACACGTATCCGGTTTGCAATTTAGAATCGTCCGGATCAGTGTCAAAGCTTGCATCAACGTAACCATTTACGATGAGCTCTTTGTCACCTCCATAAACGAGAAACATATCCTTAGTCCTATTCAGGTATTTCAGGATGTTCTTGCCCATTGTCCAGTGATCCACTTCTGGATTACTTTTGTACCTCCCTGCTAGACTTATAGCAAGGCACACATCAGGTCTGATACACAGCATTGCATACATGATAGAGCCTATGGCTGAAGCATAGGGAACATCTTTCATTTTCTCTCTATCTTCTGCAGTGGTTGGGCATTGAGTCTTACTCAACTTCACACCTTGTAACACACGCAAGAACCCTTTCTTTGCTTTGTCAAGGTATGTGCTTTGTGAAAGTGCAATTAAGCGTCTTGATCTATCTCTATAGATCTTGATTCCCAATATATAAGCAGCTTCACCGAGGTCTTTCATTGAAAAACTCTTATTCAAGTATCCCTTTATGTTATCCAGAAATTCTATATCATTTCCAATCAACAATATGTCATCCACATATAATATTAGAAATGCTACAGAGCTCCCACTCACTTTCTTGTAAATACGGGCTTCTCCAAAAGTCTGTACAAAACCAAATGCTTTGATCACACTATCAAAGCGTTTATTCCAACTCCGAGAGGCTTGCACCAGTCCATAAATGGATCGCTGGAACTTGCACACTTTGTTAGCTCCTTTTGGATCGACAAAACCTTCCGGTTGCATCATATACAACTCTTCTTCCAAAAATCCATTCAGGAATGCAGTTTTGACATCCATGTGCCAAATTTCATAATCATAAAATGCGGCAATTGCTAACATGATTCGGACAGACTTAAGCATCGCTACGGGTGAGAAGGTCTCATCGTAGTCAATCCCTTGAACTTGTTGAAAACCTTTCGCAATAAGTCGGGCTTTATAGACGGTAACATTATCGTCAGCGTCAGTCTTCTTCTTGAAGATCCATTTATTCTCAATTTCTTGCCGATCATCGGGCAAGTCAACCAAAGTCCACACTTTGTTCGCATACATGGATCCCATCTCAGATTTCATGGCCTCAAGCCATTTCGTGGAATCTGGGCTCACCACCGCTTCTTCATAGTTCGTAGGTTCGTCATGGTCTAGTAACATAACTTCCAGAATAGGATTACCGTACTACTCTGGTGCGGATCTTACTCTGGTTGACCTACGAGGTTCAGCAACAACTTGATCTAAAGTTTCATGATCATCATCATTAACTTCCTCACTAATTGGTGTAGGTTTCGCAGAAACCGGTTTCTGTGATGAACTACTTTCCAATAAGGGAGCAGGTACAGTTACCTCATCAAGTTCTACTTTCCTCCCAATCACTTTTTTCGAGAGAAACTCCTTCTCTAGAAAAACTCCGAATTTAGCAACAAAAGTCTTGCCTTCGGATCTGTGATAGAAGGTGTACCCAGCAGTCTCCTTTGGGTATCCTATGAAGACACATTTCTCTGATTTGGGTTCGAGCTTATCAGGTAGAAGCTTTTTCACATAAGCATCGCAGCCCCAAACTTTCAGAAACGACAACTTTGGTTTCTTGCCAAACCATAGTTCATAAGGTGTCATCTCAACGGATTTCGATGGTGCCCTATTTAACATGAATGTGGCCGTCTCTAAAGCATAACCCCAAAATGATAGCGGTAAATCAGTAAAAGACATCATAGATCGCACCATATCTAGTAAAGTATGATTACGATGTTCAGACACACTGTCGGTGTCAAAACCGGCGGATCTCGGGTAGGGGGTCCCGAACTGTGCGTCTAGGCCAGATGGTAACAGGAGACAAGGGACACAATGTTTTAACCAGGTTCGGGCCCTCTTGATGGAGGTAAAACCCTATGTCCTCCTTGATTAATATTGATGATATGGGTAGTACAAGAGTAGATCTACCACGAGATCAAGGAGGCTAAACCCTAAAAGCTAGCCTATGGTATGATTGTTGTATGATGAAGTTGTCCTACGGACTAAAACCCTCCGGTTTATATAGACACTGGAGAGGGTTAGGGTTACACAAAGTCGATTACAATGATAGGAGATCTTGAATATCCGCATCGCCAAGCTTGCCTTCCACGCCAAGGAAAGTCCCATCCGGACACGGGACGGAGTCTTCAATCTTGTATCTTCATAGTCCTGGAGTTCGGCTGAAGGTATAGTCCGACTACCCGAACACCCCCTAATCCAGGACTCCCTCAGTAGCCCCTGAACCAGGCTTCAATGACGATGAGTCAGGCGCGCAGATTGTCTTCGGCATTGCAAGGCGGGTTCCTCCTCCAAATTCTTCATAAAAGTTTTGTAAACACCAAGAGTAGTGTCCGGGTCTGTAAAATAAGCTTCCACGTATTGCCATAGAGAGAATAATATTAACACAAATCTAATTTGCTGACGTATTCCGCAGCATGACATCACACTACGGCCAAGCCTTTATTCGAATCGTTTTCACTTCTCCACCTCAGCGTGTTTTGCGAGGCGGTTTCCTTGGCACGTCTTGTCAAAGCAGAGATCGTGTCCCCTTTGTTTACGGGATTCTCGTTAATACGGACGTGGGTAACCCAACAGCGCGACTTATCACGGCGCTTGGGAGGCAAGCGAGTTTTACTAGGCTGGTGGGAACGCATAGCCGCATCCGCCCATATAAGGGAATAAGGGTCCACCTTTTTACCTACGCCTTCTTCCTCCTTTGCCTATCCATCTTCTGCGCACCCGAGCTCCAGCGCCCAAGCCCGCACTTCCTACCTCAACCCTCTCCAACAATGTCCGGAGCGGGAGGCAAGTGGATGGTCTCCTCCGTCACGGAGGGTCATGTCAAAAGGTTAAGGAAGGCCGGATACTTGTCCAAAGACATCGCGCACCGGCTTCCTGAGGAGGGGCAGCTTCTCCCCACCCCAAGGCCCCATGAGAGGGTAGTATTTCTTCCCCACTTCCTCCGCGGACTGGGTTTTCCTCTCCACCCATTTGTCCGCGGGCTCATGTTCTACTATGGCCTAGATTTCCATGATCTGGCCCCGAACTTCATCCTCAATATCTCGGCGTTTATCGTCGTGTGCGAGGCTTTCCTCTGCATTCGCCCCCATTTCGGCCTCTGGCTCAAGACCTTCAACGTCAAGCCAAAGGTGGTGCGCGGCAACCAGGCGGAGTGCAGAGGTGCCATGGCGGGCAAAATCGCTAACGTCCTATGGCTCGAGGTGTAACACCCTCGATGCGACTATAGCTCCCACGTGTCGAGGCACGACTTAGAGACATAATCGCATTGAAGGCATATGTCGCAAGTTAGGCAATCTTCACAACATCCCATGTAATAATAATAAAAGGGGAGATAACATAGTTGGCTTACACTCTCCACGTCAATCAAGTACATAAATAACATTACATCATCCTTACACTCAAGGCCCGACTACGGCGCCAAAATAAAAGAGAACCCAACATGCGACAACGGTCCCGTTCACCCCCAACTGGCCACCACTACTGATCATCGGGAAAGGAAACGTAGTATCGTTGAGAGTCTTCGTCGAACTCCCACTTGAGCTCATACGCGTCACCTGGAGCGGAATCATCAGGCCCTGCATCTGGTGTAATAGTAATCTGTGAGCCACAGGGACTCAGCAATCTCGCACCCACGCGATCAAGACTATTTAAGCCTATAGGTATGGCAAGGTAAAATATGAGTGGAGCTGCAGCAAGCGACTAGCAAGTATGGTGGCTAACTTATTCGCAAAGGAGAGCGAGAAGAGGAGGCAAAGCACGAGCGAGAAACTAGAGAACAACCTTCCAACACCGTGTCCACTTCCCGGATTCCGCCGAGAAGAGGCCATCACGGTAACACACTCAGTTGATTCATTTTAATTAATTAAGGTTCAAGTTATCTACAACCGGACATTAACAAATTCCCATCTGCCCATAACCGCGGGCACGGCTTTCGAAAGTTCAATCCCTGCAGGGGAGTCCCAACTTAGCCCATGACAAGCTCTCATGGTCAACGAAGGAATAGACCTCCTCCCAAGACGTTCCGATCAGACTCGGTATCTCGGTAATTCAAGACAACTCCGACAATGGTAAAACAAGTCCAGCAACACCGCCCGCTGTGCCGACAAATCCCGATAGGAGCTGCACATATCTCGTTCTCAGGGCACATCGGATAAGCTAAGCGTACGGGAGCCAACGTAACCCAAGTTGCCAAGGGACGGCCCCGCACGGTGCTCTAGGTTGGACCAACACTCAGAGGAGCACTGGCCCGGGGGGGTAAAATAAGATGACCCTTGAGTCCGCGAAACCCAAGGGAAAAGGCTAGGAGGCAAATGGTAAAACCAAGGTTGGGCATTGCTGGAGAAGTTTTATTCAAGGCGGACTGTCAAGGGGTTCCCATTATAACCCAACCGCGTAAGGAACGCAAAATCCGGGAACATAACACCGATATGACGGAAACTAGGGCGGCAAGAGTGGAACAAAACACTAGGCGAGAGGCCGAGCCTTCCACGCTTTACCAAGTATATAGATGCATTAATATAACTTAGCAATATAATGATATCCCAACAAGTAAATAAATGTTCCAACAAGGAACGACCTCCAATCTTCACCTGCAACTAGCAATGCTATAAGAGGGGCTGAGCAAAGTGGTAACATAGCCAATCAACGGTTTGCTAGGACAATGGTGGGTTAGAGGTTTGACATGGCAATTTTGGAGGCTTGCAAGCAAGTGGTAGGCATCGTAGCAACGGCATAGCAAAAGAGCGAGCAAACTAGCATAGCAAAGATAGTAGTGATTTCGAGGGTATGATCATCTTGCCTGCACACTTGTCAGAGTTGACTGGATCCTCAAGAGCAAACTCAATGGGCTCCTCGTTAACGAACTCGTCTCCCGCTCTACCCAAACAAGACAAACAAGCAACAAGGATACAATCAACCACGTGCAAACTCAAACAACATGATGCAAAGATGATATGCTATGCGGGATGCAAAATGCAAGATATGACAGGAAATGCATGAACCTGGCCTCAACTTGGAATTCCAAGGGTGCCACTGGAAAGATGAGATGAAATTGCTTGAAAACGATATAAAGAACGCCGGAATCGGAGTTACGGTTTGGAAATGGCAAGCGATTCAAAAATGACACCGGTCTGCGATTTACAGCAAGTAGGCATCTAAATGCAATGAAATGAACATGCTACAGCACCCAAACAAGACAATAAAATACATGGCAGGGAATAATTCAAGATGCTTAACAAAAGCCTAGCAGTGAGCTACAGCCAATTCATCCGTTAGGAGGTTCAAACAAGTATGGCAAAAACGCAAATGGTAAAACAGATCTCAGACTTAGTGAAATTAACACTTGTCTGGAATTTCAGATCATATAGCCCTCTTCGGAGCAACAAAACAACATGCTACAGTACCTGAACATGACAAAGAAAGACATGACATGGAGCTACTCAACAAGATTAACAAAAGTCCCTTAGTGACCTTGAGCCAAAAGGGATCACAAAATATACTAACAAGCACACGAACATAGCAAAAACATAATCAGTTTTCAGACTTAGTGAAAACTGGGACATGCTGAAACATAACTCACGAAGGCATGTTTACGAGCTCGATGCACTCACCACGGTGCAAGTCATGGCAAGACAAGCATACATCCATTAAGAAGGCACAAACATTTAGCTAGACATGGCAAGAACAAAGGCATAGCATGCACGGATCAACTACAATAGCATCGGCAAAATGGCAAACAAGTTGACGATCTGCCCAGATTCACAACGAAGCAAAAGTAGAGCTCGATTGACTCAAGCTAGGGTGCTCCATAATTGCAAAAAAAGGCATGGATGGATAGAGAATCACAATATTAACAAAACTCCTTTACTGATCATCCTCAAAAGAGGCACGGATCACTAGGAAACAGCAAGAACATATGACATCATGAACTAAATAATCCCAGACTTAGTGAAAACTACTAAGTCCCTGAAAACAGATTTACCGGGTGCCTCACTTTGCAAGCTTGCACAAGTCACCACACACATCCTAAAAATGCATGGGTTGCACCTCTCGAAAGATAACAAGATGCTTAACAAAACATATGAAGGACTCACAGGCATATCATGCACACAACAATCATGGCAAAAATGACAAAAGTCTAAGATGAACTAGCAGATCTGACAAATAACTCACGAAGCCTCCTACTAGCAGCATTTCGAGCATCAAGATGAACTCAAATGAAAATTATGCAATGGAATGAAATGATGTACTCGTCGAGACGAACATTTTGATATACTATATGTCCAAATTGGAGCTACGGATGCAGAGATATCACAGGTCAAAGATTGCATAAAAAATTAGGGTTCGGAGGGAAAAGTCAACCGTCAAATTTCGGATCTAAGATCTGCACGCTAGGCTCGCCGGCACGCACTGTTCACCAGAGCACGGAAGTCGAGGAGGGAGAGGCCGGGCGGTGCGGCGGCGGGGCCGGACGGCGGCGAGGACGGAGTGGAGCGGGGCGGCGCGGCGCCCGGGCAGCAGCGGCGAGGCGGCGGAGATGCGGGGCGGCGGCGGCCGGTGGCGGCAAGGGGCGGCGGCGAGGCGACGGGGCCGGCGGACAGCGTCGGGGAAGAGAGAGGTGGCGGGCGGCGCGGATCTGGCCCGGTGGCGGCGAGGGGCGGGCCTCCCGCGGGCTCGCCGGGCCGCGCGGAGGAGGAGGTCGGCGGGGACACGTGGCGCCTCCCGGTTGGCCGCGGTCGCCGACGGACGTGTCCGGCGCGCGGGGATCTCTTTTTTTAGGGTTTCGGAGAGGGAGAGAGATTTGAAAACGGGGGGGCTATTTATAGGCATAAGTGGAGCTAGGAGAGTCCAAATGAGGTGCGGTTTTCGGCCACGCGATCGTGATCGAACGCTCTAGATGATGGAGCAGAGTTTGGTGGGTTTTGGGCCAAGTTGGAGGGGTGTTGGGCTGCAACACACACGAGGCCTTTTTCGGTCCCTCGGTTAACCGTTGGAGTACCAAACGAAGTCCAAATGGTACGAAACTTGACAGGCGGTCTACCGGTAGTAAACCAAGGCCGCTTGGCAAGTGTCGGTCCAATCCGGAAATGTTTAATCCCCACACACAAAAGAAAGCTAGAAATGATCACCGGAAGAGAACGAAGCGCCGGAATGCAAAACGGACAACGGGGAAAATGCTCGAATGCATGAGACGAACACGTATGCAAATGCAATGCACATGATGACATGATATGAGATGCATGACAACGACAACAACACACGGAGACAAAGACCCGAACCCGAGGAAATAAATATAACTTAACGCCGGAAACGGCAAGAGTTGGAGTACAAATTGGGAAAGTTACATCCGGGGTGTTACCCGAGGGCTCCTTTGTGGAGACCTTGAAGGGGTGGCAGTCAGGGTGGTTTTACATCACCGAGCCACGCGATCCGAAGTGGATCACAGCCCCTGAATTCCGATCCGGACCCCCTACGCGGCTCACGTCCTGGAAGGAGACGAGCTTGTCGTGGGGCGACGAAGAAGAGTTAACCGGACTGCAAAAAATGCATCCAGTCCCTGGTGAACAAGTAGCTCAAGCTTGTTAACGTAATCCAGGTCATGCTCGTCCACCGGATCCTTCCGTGTCAAGAACGGTACTTCAATTTGTGGGAGTTCAACCCGGCGCAGCACCGCACTCTGAGCAGGCTCTTCGACACGACGTATGAAGATGTCTGGAGGGGGCTAACCAAAGGCGCCAAGGCTCCCACATCCGCCTCCGAAGACCGCGGATTCAGCTCGCAGCGTCCTGCTGGCGAGGTAAGATATTTCCATCCTTTACAGGATGTTAAGTTTTTTCATAGTTTGACTCTATGCGGGATCTAAACTCCCTCACCTTTGACAGGATTGGCGGGAGAAGTCCGGACAGATTAACTGTCCGGCTCCCTTGCCCGAAGACCCAGCCCCTGCTCTCCTAGAGAAGCTGTTGGTTCCGGTACCTTATGTGGTGCCGGAGAAGAAGTCCAAGAAGAAGAAGGCCAAGAAGAAGAAGGCCACGGGGACTTGAAAGAGTTCCCGGCATATGGTGGTGTCGGACTCGTCGTCCGACGAGTCCGAGACGCACTCCTCACGTGAAAACGAGGAGGAGGAGGAAGAAACCTCTCCCCCTCCAGCGGGGGGAGGAGAAAAGAGGAAGGCTGCCCTAGTAGGGGAAGCCGAGGGGTCCAAGAAGAGGAAAACCCCTTCGCCGGACTACGTCCCCGATGCCGACGAGGACGAAGAGGAGTGGCCGGACAGGGCCAAGCGTCCGCCGAGATCGTAAGTGTTCGGATACCAGAGTAACTCGTGATATTCCTTTTGTTGCACAGCTTTCCCTAATGTCAAATATAATCATGCAGTCCGCCCAAGGACGGGCTCGAGGAGTCGTCAAGCGGCTCCCTGGATTCATCGGACGTGAATTCAGTTCCGCCCGCTGCTTCCCCCTGTGCTGCGGATGACGCCGAAGTGGCGTCACGACAAGCTCCGGGGCAAGAGGAGGTGGTCCAGGAGGAGCCGCGAGGCGACCTCCCAGACTCCAGGAGTGAAGGGGACAAGACCCCCCTGGGCTCCAAGTCTGGCTTTAAGCCGGACACTGCGCCGGAATCATCAACGGTTCCGGACAGCGATAGGCGAACTCCTGCCAAGAGGAGCAAGCCTACTGCGCCGGCGTCTTCCGTCCAACCGGAGGCGCCGGACAATCTGTTGGAGGAGCTTAAGGGCGCCTCCATCGACGAGGAGCACCGTGCCATCATGAGTACGGTGGTCCAGAAGGTTCGGTCTGCCAAAAGCGGACTGACTGAAGCTTGTGCTAGCCTTCTAACAGGCTTCGAGGTAACTAAAAATATGTAAAAATATTACCGTATAGACAGTAGCCCCTGATGCTCTGTTTGGTGTTCGGAAAGAAAAGCCGAATAGAGGATCTATTAAATATCGCAGGAGTCTAACTAAAAAGGGGTCAATATACGTATGCAGGCTTCGTTGCTGGCCACCGCCGCACTGACTGCGGAGGTGGGTGCCCTGAAGCAGGGCCTCGAGCGGACCGAGCAAGAGCTCGGCCTTGCCAAACGGCAGCTCGAGGAGAAAGAAGGTAAGAGATACCTTATAGAAAAAAATGCCTATAGGAAGGCGCAATTGCAAAAAATGACAGGAGTATACTGCTTATTGTAGGGGCCACAACTGAGGTGGCGACCCTCAAGCAGGCGCTGTCTGAGGCCGAGAAGAAAGCGGCCACGGAGCGCGCCGAGCGGGAGAAATTTGAGGCACAGGTCGGCGAGGTGCGGCAAGAGCTTCAGGTTCTCATGCAAAAACATGAGAGTTTGGAGCTCGACTCGAAGACGCGAGCGTCCGAGCTTACTGCGGCCCTTAAAACTGCCAAATCTGCCCAGGCTGAAGCCCAGAAGGCCCTCCAGGAATTGGATGCGGTGAAAAAGATAGCGGCGGGTAAGGCATTCTATATGCAAAGCAGACATATAAAAGTAAATTACTTGTTACTTACCCGAATCCGGAGCTCTCCAGGGGCATTCGCAGATCTTCCCCGCAGCGTATCCGATGCCGCCGCATTCTACTGAGCCGAGGAAGGCAGCTCGACGGAGAAGGTGTTCTGGTCTCAGTACGCTGAGGCCGGACACCCTGTGCCCTTGAGCGACCAGCTGAAGCAGCTGGTCGAGCTCCACAAGGCGGCCGAACAGGCCCTGAAGGGCTTCATAGTTCGGCTGTGGCCTGGAGAGGCCCTGCTTGGGAGCTACTTCGGACTGGTGCGGCGGCTGGTGGAGGCTTGTCCAAGGCTCGAGGTCATCAAGCGTTCCATCTGCATCAAAGGTGCCTGTAGGGCCCTTGCCCGTGCAAAGGTGCACTGGGGTAAGCTGGACGGTGAGAAGCTTGTGAAGGACGGGCCGCCGCCGGGGAAGGAGCATCGCAAGCCCGAGAACTATTACAAGGATGTTCTTGCTGGTGCCCGCCTTGTGGCGGATGAATGTACCAAGGATGTAATTTTTGAATGAACTCGCTCGTGTTATCCTGTGCGCTGAAAACTTGTTCATATGCGCTAAGCAATGCTTGAATTTAAAATATTACTTTCTGCGTGGCCGTTTATCAAAAAATTGAGAGATGGCCAGTCGTCGGCTTCTGCCCCCATGCCACTAGTGCTGGGGTGTTCGGGATAAACCTGAGCGCTCTTTTTCCCATGATTGGGTCCGTCGAGGGAGGTGGTCAGCACAACGAACAAGGCAATCAGACTATAATGCTTGAACACTCTCACTTAGCCATAGAACTCTATAATTTTAAATTTCGGTGAAGCCCCTAGTACTCGGAAGACCGAGT
This sequence comes from Triticum urartu, assembly GCF_003073215.2. Classification (NCBI taxonomy): domain Eukaryota; kingdom Viridiplantae; phylum Streptophyta; class Magnoliopsida; order Poales; family Poaceae; genus Triticum; species Triticum urartu. The sequence continues at coordinate 64,256,041 of NC_053025.1, read as the reverse complement.
TCGGGGCGCTATCCATGCCTTGGCCAGACAAAGCCGGTTCCTCACTCGAAGCGTCATAAGCCTTTAAGGACTCAAAAAACCTCTCGAACAGCGACCGGTCTCTCGCCTCATCATGACAGTCAGTTTTAGCTTTCTCCACTGAGGTGCTCGGCCCAGCTCAGCTGGGGCACAATCGCAATGGTTCTCCTAGTGCTACCTTAGCCGATATAGCGAAACGTAAGGCACCAAAACATAGGAGCCGGGCAAACCCAACTATTGACCCAAATCATGATTCGGAGCCGATGCATATAGTGCTATAAGTTCGGGGTGCCGCACTTGTGAAAGTGGACGGACTTCTCACGCCATATTGATGGGTACTAAAGCCCCTGGCGTATTTTGCCGTACCACAGTGTACGGATGCCGCATGTTATTAATAAACATATATATAAAAATAGGGTAATGCAAAAAATAGACAAAAAGCTATGCATTGTTTATAGAAAGGCTGCTATGAAAGCGGAACGATACAAATAGTGCGATAAGAAAAATAAATTGGACTATTTAACATGTCCTGGCCAGGGGCAGGCCGCGGAATTGTATTAAATAACAGGTATACTGCTCGCAATAGAGACCACCTGGGAGTTCCATAATGCGGCGTGGCTTGTCTGCTTCCCTGGATCTTGCATCGTTTGTGCGGCAGTTGAATTGCCGAACGGGTCGTCCGAAGTATGGAGTCCTGAGAGTAAGAGAAAAAAAGAAGGAATCCAGCAGCCCCTGATGCGGTTTAAGCCATATTTTGGGCGTGCCGTGATAGTGCCCCTTCCCCTGTGCCCATGGTATTTCAAGAGCGTAGTTATGTACGTGAAGCGCTGGTTTCGCTATATCGCGAGGGCTAGGGTTGGGGCTGCATTGATACGCTAGCTCGGAACGTGCCAGGCGGTCTTGTTGTAGGGTACTCCGGGCGCGCTTGACAGTGTCCGGCTTTTTGAAGGCCGAACTGGAGAATTGCCTAGAGAGGCTGCTTTGTACTTCTGCTGCGAGCGCTGCCATGTGCTCCTCCGTTCGGAGGGAGCGTTCAGTGTTCCCATTGACCGTGATTACTCCTCTAGGGCCTGGCATCTTGAGCTTGAGGTATGCATAGTGCGGTACCGCGTTGAATTTTGCGAATGCGGTTCGCCCGAGCAGTGCGTGATAGCCACTGCGGAACGGGACTATGTCAAAGATTAACTCCTCGCTTTGGAAGTTATCCGGAGATCTGAAGACCACTTCCAGTGTGACTGAGCCTGTACAGTTGGCTTCTACACCTGGTATGACGCCTTTAAAGGTCGTTTTGGTGGGTTTGATCCTCGAGGGATCTATGCCCATCTTTCGCATTGTATCCTGGTAAATCAGGTTCAAGCTGCTGCCGCCGTCCATGAGGACTCTTGTGAGATGAAATCCATCAATGATTGGGTCTAGAACCAATGCGGCGAAGCCGCCGTGATGGGTGCTAGTGGGGTGGTCCCTTCGATCAAAGGTGATCGGGCAGGAGGACCATGGGTTGAACTTTGGGGCGACCGGCTCCATCGCATATACGGCCCGTAACGCACGCTTCCGCTCCCTTTTGGGGATGTGGGTTGCGTATATCATGTTCACCGTCCGCACTTGTGGGGGGAATCCCTTTTTTCCACTGTTGTTCGGCGGCCTGGGCTCCTCCTCGTCGTCGCTATGCAGCCCCTTGTCTTCGTTTTCGGCTCTTAACTTGCTTGCCTGCTTGAACACCCAACAATCCCTGTTGGTGTGATTGGCTGGCTTTTCGGGGGTGCCATGTATCTGGCACAAACGGTCGAGTATTCGGTCCAAACTGGACGGGCCATGAGTTTTTCTTTTGAATGGCTGTTTCCGTTGACCGGATTTGTAGCCTCGGAATCCTGCATTAACTGTCGTATCCTCGTTGCTGTCGCTGTTAACGCGGCGCTTTTGTTTGTTCCGACGCGACCTGTCACTTTTGTCCTTGGTATTCAAATTACCAGTGTTCTTGGTTAAGTTGTTACTGCGAGCTAGCCAGCTATCTTCTCCCGCGCAAAAGCGGGTCATGAGTGTCGTGAGGGCTGCCATAGATTTCGGCTTTTCCTGTCCCAGGTGCCGGGCCAGCCACTCGTCACGGATATTATGCTTGAAGGCTGCTAAGGCCTCTGCATCCGGACAGTCGACTATCTAGTTTTTCTTTGTTAGGAACCGTGTCCAGAATTGCCTGGCCAATTCTTCTGGCTGTTGAATTATGTGGCTTAGGTCATCGGCGTCCGGTGGTCGCACGTAAGTGCCCTGGAAGTTGTCAAGGAATGCGTGTTCCAGGTCCTCCCAAGAACTGATTGAGTTTGCTGGCAAGCTGTTAAGCCAATGCCGGGCCGGTCCCTTAAGTTTGAGTGGGAGGTATTTGATGGCGTGTAGATCATCGCCGCGGGCCATGTGGATATGAAGGCGATAATCCTCGATCCATACTGCAGGATCTGTTGTGCCATCGTACGATTCGATGTTTACGGGTTTGAAGCCCTCAGGGATTTTATGATCCATTACTTCATCTGTGAAGCATAGTGGGTGTGCGGCGCCTCTGTATTGGGCTATATCACGACGCAACTCGAAGGAGCTTTGTCTGTTGAGTTCGGCCCGGCCGGATTCATTGTGTCCGGAGTGACGATCACCGTCACGTGCCGTGGGGCGCCTGCGCGATCCGTAGATCGATCTTGTTTGCCTTGCCTTGTCCTCCAGGATGTCGCGCAGGTCGGGTGCATTTTCCCGTGCCTTAGTATGCTTAACGCGGCGTCGGGGCATGGCTTGAGTGGAGGGCCAAGAGGCCTCTCTGTCGCGGCCACGAGGTGGCCGGTCGGCCATGTCATGCGCTGGTGATGTAGGTGCTTCCTCCTCTAGTCGGGGTAGCAGCCTGCGCTTTGGGTAACTCTTGGAGGGGCGTTCGAGTTCATACTCTTCAGCCGCAAGGACTTCAGTCCATCTGTCAGCTAGCAAATCCTGATCAGCTCTAAGCTGTTGCCGCTTTTTCTTGAGGCTGCTTGCCGTGGCCATGAGCCTGCGTTTAAAATGCTCTTGTTCGGCAAGATCCTCTGGCACGACGAACTCGTCGTCGTCGAGGCTTGCCTCGTCTTCGGAGGGAGGCGTATAATTATCGTCCTCAACCTCTTGGTCCGCCGCCCTCTCGTGAGGGCTGGCTTCTCTGTCCTCTTGTGCCGAATTTTGCTGGAGGGGGTGTTCTTCGGCGCTGTCCGGAGTAGTATTATCTCCCGTGCCGGAACCACAGTTTTTGCTTTGGCAGGATTTAGAGCGGCGCCGCAGACGCCGGCGCTTGGGCTGTTTCTTAGAGGTATCGTCCACCGCTGTTCCATCGCCATCTCCATCCTTTGGAGTGTCCACCATATATATGTCATATGACGAGGTGGCCTTCCAACGCCCTACAGGTGCTGGTTCTTGTTCGTATCCTGCATCGTCGTCCATGCCGTCGATGTCTTCGGAGTCGAAGTCAAGCATGTCGGTTAAGTCGTCGACAGTGGCTACGAAGTGGGTGGTGGGTGGGTTTTGAATTTCTTCATCGTCCGTATCCCAACCTTGCCGACCGTAGTCCGGCCAGGGCTCTCCTGATAAAGAGAGAGACTTTAGAGAATTCAGGATGTCGCCAAAGGGCGAGTGCTGAAAGATGTCCGCGGCGGTGAACTCCATTATCGGCGCCCAATCGAATTCGATCGGCGGGGGCGCGGGGGGCTCAGAGTTTGGAGAGGAATCCGGCTCCTCGGAGTCATGGGTCATGCGGAGTGCGGGGCTGGAGTCCGGCTCGATCGCCTCTGAGATCGCAGCCCCTGAGGCAGCGTCCAACCGCTGATCCTCGATTGGCGCAGAGGGCTCCAAATCAATGGTCAGAACCGATGCGTGTGCGGCCTCCAAGGCGTTGTTCGGCGGCAGAGCTATATCATGCCCATCGAGACAGTGCGGCACGCTTGGCTGTGGCTCGAATCCGTCGAAGATCAAGTCCCCGCGGATGTTAGCCGTGTAGTTTAGGCTTCCAAACCTGACCTGATGGCCAGGGGCGTAACTTTCGATCTGCTCAAGGTGACCAAGCGAGTTGGCCCGCAGTGCGAAGCCGCCGAAGACGAAGATCTGTCCGGGGAGAAAAGTCTCACCCTAGACTGCATCGTGGTTGATGATCGAAGAAGCCATCGGGCCTGAAAGCGACGACACAGAGGAACTCTCAATGAAAGCACCAATGTCGGTGTCAAAACCGGCGGATCTCGGGTAGGGGGTCCCGAACTGTGCGTCTAGGCCGGATAGTAACAGGAGACAAGGGACACAATGTTTTACCCAGGTTCGGGCCCTCTTGATGGAGGTAAAACCCTACGTCCTGCTTGATTAATATTGATGATATGGGTAGTACAAGAGTAGATCTACCACGAGATCAAGGAGGCTAAACCCTAAAAGCTAGCCTATGGTATGATTGTTGTATGATGAAGTTGTCCTACGGACTAAAACCCTCCGGTTTATATAGACACCAGAGAGGGTTAGGGTTACACAAAGTCGGTTACAATGGTAGGAGATCTTGAATATCCGCATCGCCAAGCTTGCCTTCCACGCCAAGGAAAGTCCCATCCTGACACGGGACGGGGTCTTCAATCTTGTATCTTCATAGTCCTGGAGTTCGGCTGAAGGTATAGTCCGGGTACCCGAACACCCCCTAATCCAGGACTCCCTCACACACCATTACGTTGTGGTGTTCCGGGTGGCGTGAGTTGCGAAACTATTTCGCATTGTTTCAAATGAAGACCAAACTCATAACTCAAATATTCTCCTCCACGATCAGATCATAGAAACTTTATTTTCTTGTTACGATGATTTTCAACTTCACTCTGAAATTCTTTGAACTTTTCAAACGTTTTAGACTTATGTTTCATTAAGTAGATATACCCATATATGCTTAAATCATCTGTGAAGGTGAGAAAATAACGATATCCGCCACGAGCCTCAACATTCATCGGACCACATACATCTGTATGTATGATCTCCAACAAATCTGTTGCTCTCTCCATAGTACCGGAGAACGGCGTTTTAGTCATCTTGCCCATGAGGCACGGTTCGCAAGTACCAAGTGATTCATAATCAAGTGGTTCCAAAAGTCCATCAGTATGGAGTTTCTTCATGCGCTTTACACCGATATGACCTAAACGGCAGTGCCACAAATAAGTTGCACTATCATTATCAACTCTGCATCTTTTGGCCTCAATATTATGAATATGTGTATCACTACTATCGAGATTCAACAAAAATAGACTACTCTTCAAGGGTGCATGACCATAAAAGATATTACTAATATAAATAGAACAACCATTATTCTCTGATTTAAATGAATAACCGTCTTGCATCAAACAAGATCCAGATATAATGTTCATGCTCAACGCTGGCATCAAATAACAATTATTTAGGTCTAATACTAATCCCGAAGGTAGATGTAGAGGTAGCGTGCCGACTGCAATCACATCGACTTTGGAACCATTTCCCACGCGCATCGTCACCTTGTCCTCAGCCAATCTCCACTTAATCCGTAGCCCCTGTTTCGAGTTGCAAATATTAGCAACAGAACCAGTATCAAATACCCAGGTGCTACTGCGAGCATTAGTAAGGTAGACATCAATAACATGTATATCACATATACCTTTGTTCACCTTGCCATCCTTCTTATCCGCCAAATACTTGGGGCAGTTCCACTTCCAGTGACCAGTCTGCTTGTAGTAGAAGCACTCAGTCTCAGGCTTAGGTCCAGACTTGGGTTTCTTCTCCTGAGCAGAAACTTGCTTGCTGTTCTTCTTGAAGTTCCCCTTCTTCTTCCATTTGCCCTTTTTCTTGAAACTGGTGGTCTTATTGACCATCAACACTTGATGCTCCTTCTTGATTTCTACCTCCGCAGCCTTTAGCATTGCGGAGAGCTCAGGAATTGTCTTATCCATCCCTTGCATATTATAGTTCATCACGAAGCTCTTGTAGCTTGGTGGCAGTGATTGGAGAATTCTGTCAATGACGCTATCATCCGGAAGATTAACTCCCAGTTGAATCAAGTGATTGCAGTACCCAGACATCTTGAGTATATGCTCACTAACAGAACTATTCTCCTCCATCTTGCAGCTGTAGAACTTATTGGAGACTTCATATCTCTCAGTCCGGGCATTCTTTTGAAATATCAACTTCAACTCCTGGAACATCTCATATGCTCCATGGTGTTCAAAACATCGTTGAAGTCCCGGTTCTACGCCGTAAAGCATGGCACACTAAACTATCGAGTAGTCATCAACACATGACTGCCAGGCATTCACAATGTCTGCAGTTGCTGGTGTAGGTGGTACACCTAGCGGTGCTTCCAGGATGTAACTTTTCTGTGCAGCAATGAGGATAATCCTCAAGTTACGGACCCAGTCCGTGTAATTGCTACCATCATCTTTCAACTTTGCTTTCTCAAGGAACGCATTAAAATTCAATGGAACAACAGCACGGGCCATCTATCTACAATCAACATAGACAAGCAAGATACTATCAGGTACTAAGTTCATGATAAATTTAAGTTCAATTAATCATATTACTTAAGAACTCCCACTTAGATAGACATCCCTCTAATCCTCTAAGTGATCATGTGATCCATATCAACTAAATCATGTCCGATCATCACGTGAGATGGAGTAGTTTCAACGGTGAACATCACTATGTTGATCATATCTACTATATGATTCACGCTCGACCTTTCGGTCTCCCTGTTCCGAGGCCATATCTATTATATGCTAGGCTCGTCAAGTTTAACCTGAGTATTCCGCATGTGCAACTGTTTTGCACCCGTTGTATTTGAACGTAGAGCCTGTCACACCCGATCATCACGTGGTGTCTCAGCACTAAGAACTTTCGCGACGGTGCATACTCAGGGAGAACACTTATACTTTGATAATTTAGTGAGGGATCATCTTATAATGCTACCATCAATCAAAGCAAGATAAGATGCATAAAAGATAAACATCACATAAATCAATATAAGTGATATGATATGGCCATCATCATCTTGTGCTTGTGATCTCCATCTCCGAAGCACCTGTCATGATCACCATCGTCACTGGCGCGACACCTTGATCTCCATCGTAGTATCATTGTCGTCTCACCAATGTTATGCTTCTACGACTATCGCTACCGCTTAGCGATAAAGTAAAGCATTACAGGGCGATTGCATTGCATACAATAAAGCGACAACCATATGGCTCCTGCCAGTTGCCGATAACTCGGTTACAAAAGATGATCATCTCATAAAATAAAATTTAGCATCATGTCTTGACCATATCACATCACAACATGCCCTGCAAAAACAAGTTAGACGTCCTCTACTTTGTTTGTTGCAAATTTTACGTGGCTGCTACGGGCTTAGCAAGAACCGGTCTTACCTACGCATCAAAACCACAATGATAGTTTCTCAAGTTGGTGCTGTTTTAACCTTCGCAAGGACCGGGCGTAGACACACTCGGTTCAACTAAAGTTGGAGAAACTGACACCTGCCAGCCACCTGTGTGCAAAGCACGTCGGTAGAACCAGTCTCGCGTAAGCGTACGCGTAATGTCGGTCCGGGCCGCTTCATCCAACAATACCGCCGAACCAAAGTATGACATGTTGGTAAGCAGTATGACTTATATATCCCACAACTCACTTGTGTTCTACTCGTGCATATGACATCTACGCATAAAACCTGGCTCGGATGCCACTATTGGGGGACGTAGTAATTTCAAAAAAAAATCCTACGCACACGCAAGATCATGGTGATGCATAGCAATGAGAGGGGAGAGTGTTGTCCACGTACCCTCATAGACAGAAAGCGGAAGCGTTAGCACAATGCGGTTGATGTAGTCGTACGTCTTCACGATCCGACCGATCAAGTACCGGACACACGACACCTCCGAGTTCAGCACACATTCAGCCCGATGACGTCCCTCGAACTCTGATCCAGCCGAGTGTTGAGGGAGAGTTTTGTTAGCACGACGGCATGGTGAGATGATGATGTTCTACCGACACAGGGCTTCGCCTAAGCACCGCTACAGTATTATCGAGGTGGACTATGGTGGAGGGGGGCACCGCACACGTCTAAAAGATCAACTGATCAATTGTTGTGTCTCTAGGGTGCCTCCCTGCCCCCGTATATAAAGGAGCAAGGGGGGTGCGGTCGGCCAGGAGAGAGGGCGCTCCAGGAGGAGTCCTACTCCCGATGGGAGTAGGACTCCCCCCTTTCCTAATTGGATTAGGACTTGGGAGGGGGAAAGAGGAGGGAGAGAGGAAGGAAGGGGTGCGCCGCCCCCTCTCCTTGTCCTATTCGGACTAGGGGGAGGGTGTGCGGCCCAGCCCTGGCCGCCTCTCCTCTTCTCCGTAAAGGCCCACTAAGGCCCATTAACCTCCCGGGGGGTTCCGGTAACCTCCCGGTACTCCCGTAAAATCCCGATTTCACCCGGAACACTTCCGATATCCAAACATAGGCTTCCAATATATCAATCTTCATGTCTCGACCATTTCGAGACTCCTCGTCATGTCCATGGTCACATCTGGGACTCCAAACCACCTTTGGTACATCAAAACATATAAACTCATAATATAAATGTCATCGAAACGTTAAGCGTGCGGACCCTACGGGTTCGAGAACTATGTAGACATGACCGAGACACGTCTCCGGTCAATAACCAATAGCGGAACATGGATGCTCATATTGGCTCCCACATATTCTATGAAGATCTTTATCGGTCAGACCGCATAACTACATACGTTGTTCCCTTTGTCATCGGTATGTTACTTGCCTGAGATTCGATCGTCGGTATCTGAATACCTAGTTCAATCTCGTTACCGGCAAGTATCTTTACTCATTCTGTAATGCATCATTCCGCAACAAACTCATTAGTTGCAATGCTTGCAAGGCTTAAGTGATGTGCATTACCGAGAGGGCCCAGAGATACCTCTCCGACAATCGGAGTGACAAATCCTAATCTCAAAATACGCCAACCCAACAAGTACCTTCGGAGACACCTGTAGAGCACCTTTATAATCACACAGTTACATTGTGAAGTTTGGTAGCACACAAAGTGTTCCTCCGGTAAACGGGAGTTGCATAATCTCATAGTCATAGGAACATGTATAAGTCATGAAGAAAGCAATAGCAAGATACTAAACGATCGGGTGCTAAGCTAACGGAATGGGTCAAGTCAATCACATCATTCTCCTAATGATGTGATCCTGTTAATCAAATGACAACCCATGTCAATGGCTAGGAAACTTAACCATCTTTGATCAACGAGCCAGCCAAGTAGAGGCATACTAGTGACATACTATTTGTCTATGTATTCACACATGTATTATGTTTCCGTTTAATACAATTCTAGCATGAATAATAAACATTTATCATGATATAAGGAAATAAATAATAACTTTATTATTGCCTCTAGGGCATATTTCCTTTAGATGTTACTAAGGAAGCAGGTGTTGTCTTGTATGGTCACACTCTCCGGACCTATTCCAACATCTGTTGCAGGGTATTCGGGATGGATACTGGTGTACTAACGCCAACACCTTCTCCCTGGTTCATTATTGAAAGTCTTGGAGGAAACTCGTTCTTCCTTGGACAAAACTATCCAATGATGGTGGAAGGCGATCCAGCTGCTGTTGACACAACATTACTACCATTTATGACAAGCAAATGTATCTATACCTCGGACATTACTATGCTTCCCTACCGTCCCAATATGGGTATTGAAATAGGCCGCTTCAGCCTGGATGATCAGTCCTGTGTTGGTCTCGAGATTGACAGTTGCTGGCCCTTCCCAGAGAATCACTTCTGGTTCAAAGCAAGTGTTTCCAACACTGACGAGTGGTTGAGCTGAAGTTCATTTCATCGCTTTGTTATTTGTTGTGTGAGAAAAACTTTACTAGAATTTTTTGTTGGAAATGATCTATAATCTAACGTGTATCCTCGTTGTCATTGTGGGTTGATGACTTGTTGTATGTAATCAATGGTACATTTGCATATGCGTCCATGAACTCACGGCTGCTAGTGGTGTCCATATGAACAGTGCTAGTGATTTTAGTTGCAAAAATTAGATAGTGCTAGTGATTTCTAGCTGCATATTTTGACAAATCGCAGTGTTACAAGGTTGACAAATGGCAATGTTACTAGATAAACAAATGTCCGTCTTTCCAGTTTGAGAAATGGCAAGATACCCAAAATGGCAGATATGCAAATCTTACCCAATTGTTTGTACGTGGTTGCACCCGGGCATGCAAAACAACCGTTTGCGTTGAAGGGATGCAGAAATCCTGTTCGGCACATTTTCCCTTGGCTTCCTGGGGAAGCTGTTGGTTTGCATACGGGTGTTCTAACTAAAATGTTTGCGATGAGTTTTATATTTAAAAACCGTTGATGTTTTTTTCAAAATAAAATTGTTTGATAAGTCCGTACATTAAGAGAAAAACGCAAGTTCGTTCAAATCATATCTTTCATTCAGTCACACTTCGAATTTATATTCATATGATCGAGAATTCGAGATACAGTATTAAACCCCAAAACAACTATTTCCGGCAGCGACGGTCCTCCGTGACGCCGTTGTTGAAGTCTTCAAGGTAGCACAAAATGTTCTTCACTTGTAAATCAAACATCATGTCGTCGCGCAATCGATGGGCGGGGCGCGGGAGGACGGCAACTGGCGCCGCTGAGAGGTAGCGGTCGATGGCAGCGTCCCATGCTCCTGAGGGGGGCGCACGGGCACGGGCACGGGCGTGGCAGCTGCAGCCAACCGCATGGGGACCGGCGCCGCGGTAGGTGGAGAGGTGCACACAGGTGCCGTGGATGCAGCCAAACGCACGGGGGCTGGCGGCATGATGGGTGGAGGGATGCGCACGGGCACGGGCGCTGGCGCTGGCATGTACACGAGCTCGCGCGGATCCGCGGAGACCTCGTTGACGCCCGCGGCTTCTAGCTCAGTGATAGTGCTCGGCGACCAGCCCGTGAATGCTACGGGGATGGTCGCTAGCACGGGCGTGTGGATGGGAGCTGGGACGGGAATGGGGGCAGCAACCGCCGTGGCCAGCTCGTTCTGGGCCATGTCCATGAGGCCCCATTCCTCCTTATATTCTATCTCCTCCGGCTCGGAGTCGACTTCACCAAACTTGAAGACTAGTGGCAGATGATCATTCTGCGCCATGGCGGTGGAGGTCTGCGGGGGGGAGGGGAATGGGAGGTGAATGGTAAGGCCGCCCGTATTAAATAGCGGCTCGGGCGCCATTAATGGAGAGGAAGGCGGGTGCCCCTGGAAGTCAAAGGGCTCGCTTCCCAGTGAGCCTGCGCAGCGTAAACCACGCTCGCTTCCCGGTGAGCCTACGCATTGGAGGACGGCTTGCACGCCTCTCAGTTAGCCTGCGCACCGGACTGCGCTCGCACGCCTCCTGTTCAGTCAAGGTCAAGCAGCTGCCCGCACGGCACCTTCTACAACCATTAAAACGAAGACATGTGGCGTCACGTGAATGGTTAACAGAACGCACACGTTTTGAATTATACAAACGTTTGAGATATTAAGTGGCAGCTATTTTTTCAAAATGCCTTTGTTGGCTGTCATTATTCGAGTGCGCCTTCTCTCAAGATGGACACGAAAATACCACATCATGTCGGGCGCCATTCCATGATAGCATGTCAAGTTTCATGAATTTCAGACGAGTTTTGGATTTACTAGAATTAAAAACCAGACATCTCAATGTTTTGTCGGCAATCAACGGTGCCCTGGTGTTTGAAATTCATTCCCATTTATTGCATGGGACCTAAGCATGCACCCAAGGACACAGATTCAACCAATTTATATGCACTGGAGCATGTGCATGTAGTTCAAATTTTAATTATGCACATAAATGCATTGAAAATTCAGTTAATGCATAAAAATGTCCAAAAGAACCCCGAAAAATCACAAAAATTGACACAACACTCCTGTTGTTCTATGTTGACACGAGAAAATTTTGGAAGCAATAAGAGGCAGTGGATATCGTTTCATCCCCAAGGGTGGGATGTCCCCTATCGGAACCATGATGCTTGTTGTGAGAAGCTCTGGTTTGTGAGAAGCATATACCCAAACCTGCCCCAAATGGGACAAAAATTTTACCACGGCATGTTGATGCCGCTCCATGAAAGCATGCCAAGTTTCATGAATTTCAGACAAGTTTTGGATTTACTAGAATTTAAAAACGAGGCATCTCAATGTTTTGCTGGCAATCAACGGTGCCCTGGTGTTTGAAATTCATTCCCATTTCTTGCATGGGACCTAAGCATGCACCCAAGGACACATATTTCATTTTTCAACCAATTTATATGCACTAGAGCATGTGCATGTAGTTCAAATTTGAATTATGCACATAAATGCATTGAAAACTCAGTTAATGCATAAAAATGTCCAAACGAACCCCGAAAAATCCCAAAAATTGACACAACACTCCTGTTGTTCTATGTTGACACAAGAAAATTTTTGAAAGCAATAAGAGGCAATGGATATCGTTTCGTCCCCAAAGGTGGGACGTTCCCTACCGAAACCATCGTGCTTGTTGTGAGAAGCTCTGGTTTGTGAGAAGCATATACCCGAACCTGCCCCAAATGGGACAAATCTTTTAACACGGCATGTTAATGCCGCTCCATGATAGCATGCCAAGTTTCATGAATTTCAGACAAGTTTTGAATTTACTAGAATTTAAAAATGAGGCATCTCAATGTTTTGCCGGCAATCAACGTTGCCTGGTGTTTGAAATTCATTCCCACTTCTTGAATGGGACCTAAGCATGCACCCAAGGACACAGATTTGATTTTTCAACCAATTTATATGCACTAGAGCATGTGCATGAAGTTCAAATTTTAATTATGCACATAAATGCATTGAAAACTTAGTTAATGCATAAAAATGTCCAAATGAACCACGAACAAAAATTGACACAACACTCCTGTTGTTCTGTGTTGACACGAGAAAAATTTTGAAAGCAATAAGGGCAACAGATATCGTCCCGTCACCAAAGGTGGTACGTTCCCTATCGAAACCATCATGCTTGTTGTGAGAAGCTTATACCCCAACCTACCCCAAATGGGACAAAATTTTCACCACGGCATGTTCATGCCGCTCCATGATAGCATGCCAAGTTTCATGAATTTCAGACGAGTTTTGGATTTACTAGAATTTAAAAACCAAACATCTCAACGTTTTGCCGGCAATCAACAGTGCCATGGTTTTTGAATTTCATTCCCATCTCTTGCATGGGACCTAGAAATTCACCAAAGGACACACATGTGATTTGTCAACCAACTTCGGTGCATTGGAGCATGTGCTTGTAGTTCAAATTTGAATTATGCACATAAAATGCCTAGAAAACCAGTTAATGCATAAATATGTCCAAACAAACCCCGAAAAATCCCAAAAATTGACACAACACTCCTATTGTTCTATGTTGACATGAGAAATTTTTTGAAAGCAGTAAGAGGCAACGGATATCGTTTCGTCCCCAAAGGTGGGACGTTCCCTACCAAAACCATCATGCTTGTTGTGAGAAGCTCTGGTTTGTGAGAAGCATATACCCGAACCTGCCCCAAATGGGACAATTTTTTTAACACAGCATGTTAATGCCGCTCCATGATAGCATGCCAAGTTTCATGAATTTCAGATGAGTTTTGGATTTACTAGAATTTAAAAACCAGACATCTCAACGTTTTGCTGGCAATCAACAATGCCATGGTGTTTGAAATTCATTCCCATCTCTTGCATGGGACCTAGAAATTCACCCAAGGACACACATGTGATTTTTCAACCAACTTTGGTGTATTGGAGCATGTGCTTGTAGTTCAAATTTGAATTATGCACATAAAATACCTAGAAAACCCAGTTAATGTATAAAAAGGCCAAACGAACCCCGGAAAATTCCTAGATTGAACACAACACTCCTGTTGTTCTATGTTGACACTAGAAATTTTCAGAAAGCAATAAGAAGCAACGGATATCGTCTCGTTCCCAAAGGTGGTACGTTCCCTATCAAAACCATCATGCTTGTTGTGAGAAGCTTATACCCAAACCTGCCCCAAATGGGGCAAAAGTTTCACCACGGCGTGTTGATGCCGCTCCATGATAGCATGCCAAGTTTCATGAATTTCAGACGAGTTTTGGGTTTACTAGAATTTAAAAACCAGGCATCTCAACATTTTGCCGGCAATCAACAGCGCCTGGTGTTTGAAATTCACTCCAATCTCTTGCATGAGACCTAGAAATTCACCCAAGGACACACATGTAATTTTTCAACCAACTTTGGTGCATTGGAGCATGTGCTTGTAGTTCAAATTTGAATTATGCACATAAAATGCCTAGAAAACCCAGTTTATGTATAAAAAAAGACCAAACAAACCCCGGAAAATTCATTCCCATTTCTTCCATGGGACCTAAGCATGCACTGAAGGACACAGATTTGATTTTTCAACCAATTTGTATGCACCGGAGCATGTGCGTGTAGTTTAATTTTGAATTATGCACATGAAATGGCTAGAAAATCAGTTTAATGTATGAAATGTCCAAACGAACCTTGAATAATTCCAATTCTTTTATGACACACATACAGTTGCATGTTCACTTCAGATAAAAGGTCTAACAATTCAAACACCATCCATTGCCGTTGTGACCCCATTATGTAATTCAAATGAAGATGAAAAATCAAGTAGATCACACACAGTTTATTATCAGCAATCGTGTGAGATGTAGTACAAAATATCTTGGAGCATCGTCGGTGTATAGTATGCCTATGGCTTACGCGAGAAGGTGCGTCGGCTATAGTCCACAGCCGGCGTGTCAAGCACACTAACTTGCTCCCCCAAAACTCTCGCCTCTGCGTCCCTCTCTGCTTCAGTCCCTTGATTCAAATTTTCAGTAGCCCCGGCATTTTACTCTCGCCTCTGCATCCCTCGCAATCTCAAAAATATTTGCTCGCCCTTGATCCAAATTTTCAGTAGCCCCGCCTTGTTACTCCCGCCTAGTAAAATTTTCAGTTGCCGTAGTATTTCCTCAAACACAACCTCCGCTCACACAAACACACACAACCCTCGAAACCATTGGTAGGTCGCCGCCATCGCCGGCACCTCCATCCTCAACCTCTGCCTATGTGTCGGGGAGCTCGAGTAGCCAATGGCCAAAAGAGGTTTATCACGGCCTTTTCGCCCACGCCGGCGAGGTGGCCGCCAAGGTGTCCCCGCTCGTCCTCCGGGACCCGATCTGCCCGCCGCCTTGCCCCTACGCCGGTTCGAGGACTTCCCCGTCCTCCCCCGGACCCGGCAAGCCGACGAAGTCCTACCTCGGGGTCCGGCAGCGGCGATGGGGGACGTGGGTCGCCGAGATTACAGATCGAGAGACCCACACCCCGCCGGTGGCTCAGTAGCTTCCACATGGCCGAGCTCGCGGCCATGGAGTACGACCGCTGGCAGGTCCGCTACCACGGCGCGGCGGCTAGGCTCAATTTCCCCTTCAGCACACATCCGGTCCACCTCGTTCCGCCGGAGCTAGGGGTGGTGAGCTCAGCTATGGCGCGGGAGGACCGCGAGGCATGGGAGCGTCTCGAGGCCGAGGACGCCGACAAGGCCTACATGCAAGAGCTCCACCGGAAGCACCCGGAGCTCGTGGAGGCGGAACAGGTGATCTTTGCCAGCGCGGAGGGTGGCGAGGTTATTGTGCTCTCCTCCGATGATGAGGTCGAAGGCGGCAAGGACAACGGCGCGGAGGGCGGCGAGGTTATCCAGCTCTCCTCTGATGGCGAGGTCGAAGGCGGCAGCGGCGCGGAGGGCGTCGAGGTGGGCTCCCAGGACGAGGTGATCGACGTCGATGAGTGGAGGGGTGCCTTCCACAACGACCCCGACGACAGTACTTGACCGGACCCGGCTCGTGGCACACCGTACATGACGAGGAAGGATTTGCTCGACCTCTACTTCGACCGAAAGTAATTTAGCTTAGTTTAAATTTATGTTTTATTGTTCGGTATTGGAAAACTATCTATGTTTATGTTTGAATGCATGCTACTTTTGGTTGAACCTGCTTTGAACTTGATCAAATTGAAGTTTACAACCTTAAGTTTAGGGGATCGACTAGAAAAGGCCAAAAATTGCTGGAGTATATATATATCCACTAAGGGTTTTAGTCCTTTAACTTTTTAAGGATCGCCTAGAGATGTCCTTATGACTTGTTTATTTCAGTTCTTCACAATGTGATGCTCTCTATATGTGCAACTATTTGCTATGCAGTTCAATTTCATCAATAACAGTTTCAACAATACCACTATGAATTACAATATTTGGTTGCTGTTAAGGATATTGAAGTTAATGTGCCTTTTCGTTTTCAATTGTTGTTTAGCAACATGCATTGTACCGAATGACTAAATATGCAATCCCAGGCTACATAGCAACAAGGAAGAGTGTTACCTTAATGTTCTGATGATGTCTAGATATACATGTAATAAAATCTTATATAATGGGATGGATAGAATGTTGTAGTACATCATTTTTCAATTGTTGTTTAGCTTCTAATATTAACTTGGTGCTTTTAGGTACATATATCATTGCCAAAGATCCACACTTCGACCCTTTCTGCGCATGGCGCAATGAGATATTCATGAACCAGAATCAAGTGAGGAAACTGATAAAGATTGTTACTAAAATGGGTCAAAAGATGTCAATTGAACTATTTGTTTACACTTTATGCAAGACAACAGTGAACTGCAGGATGGTAAGTAAGAACCCTATAGCCTTCTTTTTACTGCCCGTAATGAGTTCTGTTAGATGACAATATCTGAATCTTTTTTATTTTGCAGTGCATCCTGAAGCAGTTTACTCAATATTACCCCTCAAACTACATGATTGGCGGTCGGCCATCACAAGGGGTTGGACTAGAGTCCTGCATGCCTTCTGCATCCAGGATTAGCAACTGAAATGTCTGTCGCCTCTTTCTTTACCATCTGTAATAGTACAAGTATAGAACCCTGGTACATCATTCTTTATTTGACGCTTCTATAATTCTTAAACATATGTACCTGTGAATCGAATAATGCATTGGTTGCTTGAACCTGATGGATATGAATAAAGCTATAGCCTACTTTCAAGTTTAAATTAGGTACAATTTTAAATAGCAACAATTAAATTCGGGCAAAATTATGTTGTGCAGGTCATTACGGCACACACGGTTGGTAAAACACAAACGTTTGCGATATACACCATAATTCGAGACGGTTCACAGAGAGGAAACGTGTGCAAGCATGCACACAGTTGCCGTTCGCAAATCATGTGTGATGTCAGACACTATCACATACGGTGCCGGAAAACTAAATGTGTGTGATTGTCTACCTATCGTACACGGTTTATAATCATGAACTGTTTGTGATGTGCCAGGCATCGTAAATCTCTCATGCCTAGAATCTGCCTGGAAAGCTCCCGTGCCTAGAATCTGCCTGGTTTTAGGCAGAACCACAAAACTCCGACTGCGATGGCAATGCGAGCATAGACGAGTAGCAAGTATGAAGCATTTGGGATATTCGAGATATCGAAAACAGTTATACAAGGACAACTGTATGCATCAAGGCTCCCTATCCCCGACGGTTTCTCGGTCGTGTGGGAAGGACCCCCTATCGCCAACACTCACTTGGAGACGGTTCCATATGCCGTTGCGAAAAGGGGTTAAAAATCGTTTGTTTAGGACCGACGCGCACCAGTGAAGCGTGACAGAAAAAAATCATTCGGCCCAAAATGTCACAGATGTGTCCTTTTTTTGTAGTGAAGTAGGGACTTATTTTTGAGAAAGATCTTTAGATACTTACAATGGAGAAGGAGTAGGGCCGGGGGTATGCTACCTCTTGAGCATGCTTTGGTTTTCCCTTGAAGAGGAAAGGGTGATGCAGCAAAGTAGCGTAAGTATTTCCCTCAGTTTTTGAGAACCAATGTATCAATCCAGTAGGAGACTACATGCAAGTCACCTAGTACCTACACAAACAATCAAGAACCTTGCAACCAACGTGATAAAGGGGTTGTCAATCCCTTTGTCAATCCCTTCACAGCCACATGCAAAAGTGAGATCTGGTAAAGATAATAAGATAAATATTTTGGTATTTTTGTTATATAGATTGAAAAGTAAAGATTGCAAAATAAATAGTAAAGTAGAATTACAGATCGGAAACTTATATGATGTAAGTAGACCCGGGGGCCATAGGTCTCACTAGTGGCTTCTCTCAAGATAGCATATATTACGGTGGGTGAACAAATTACTGCAGAGCAATTGATAGAAAAGCACATAGTTATGAGAATATCTAGGCATGATCATGAACATAGGCATCACGTCCGTGTCAAGTAGACCGAAACGATTATGCATCTACTACTATTACTCCAGACATCAAGCGCTATCCAGCATGCATCTAGAGTATTAAGTTCATAAGAACAGAGTAACGCATTAGGCAAGATGACATGATGTAGAGGGATAAACTCAAGCAATATGATATAAACCCCATCTTTTTATCCTTGATGGCAACAATACAATACGTGTCGGTTCCCTTTCTGTCACTGGGATCGAGCACCGCAAGATTGAACCCAAAGCTAAGCACTTCTCCCATTGCAAGAAAGATCAATCTAGTAGGCCAAACCAAACTGATAATTCGAAGAGACTTGCAAAGATATCAAATCATGCATATAAGAATTCAGAGAAGAAAATATTGTTCATAGATAATCTTGATCATAAACCCACAATTTATCGGATCTCGACAAACACATCACAAAAAGGATTACATCGAATAGATCTCCAAGAACATCGAGGAGAACTTTGTATTGAGAACCAAAGAGAGAGAAGAAGCCATCTAGCTAATAACTATGGACCCGAAGGTCTGTGGTAAACTACTTACACATCATCGGAGAGGCCATGGTGTCGATGTACAAGCCCTCCGTGATCGAATCCCCCTCCGGCAGATCGCCGGAAAAGGCCCCAAGATGGGATCTCACGGGTACAAAAGGTTGTGGCGGTGTAAAAGTGGTTTTGTGGCTCCCTGGATGTTTTCAGGGTATAAGAGTATATATAGGAGAAAGAAGTAGGTCGGTGGAGCTCCGTGGGGCCCATGAGGGTGAGGGGCGTGCCTACCCCCCTGGGCGTGCCACCCTACCTCGTGGCCGCCTCGTTGCTTCCTTGACCTCCACTCTAAATCTCCTGGATTGCATTTGTTCCAAAAAAGATCCTCGCGAAGGTTTCGTTCTGTTGGATTCCGTTTGATATTCCTTTTCTGCGAAACACTGAAATAGGCAAAAAAAATAGCAATTTGCACTGGGCCTTCAGCTAATAGGTTAGTCCCAAAAATAATATAAAAGTGCATAACAAAGCCCATTAAACATCCAAAATAGATAATGTAATAGCATGGAATAATCAAAAATTATAGATACGTTGGAGACGTATCAGGGTAGTCGGCTGTATAGCCACTTCCGAGTCGTCAAGGCCCGCCTGATAAAATACTCCATCACCGAACTCTATGTATATATCCGGATCCTCGCAAAAGTCAGGGTCTTCGTCGTGGTTGTGATCCTCTGGCTGTGGGGCAGGACAGTAAATGTCCTCGATCATCTTCCTCTATGACTGTTTTATGACAACAAAGAACAACTTGATTAGCATGCTGTGAAAACAGTAAAGCAACACGGATAATCAAAATCTTACCCATTCAATGGGGTTGTACATGAAATAACCTTCTCGGCAGTTTAAGAGGAGGAAGTCTTCTTTTTCACCCTTATACAGATCGGCCAAGACCATGGCCAGTTCGGCCGGGGTATCCGGACCCTTGCGTCTGTAACATGATGTGTCGTCTTCTCTTTTGTGGCACCATAAAGGAGTTACTCTGGACTGGAGAGGCTGGATACATCTTTTTATTGCATGGTCATGACTTCGATTATCGAGAGCTCGGTATGAGCTAATAATCTGACCTTGCTGACCAACCTTTTTATTTCCGCACTGTCTTCCTCCTTGGGACTTCAGTGACGCCAGTTGAGGCATTTCTTTAGAAGAGCGCTGGAAAATTTAGGGAGGCCGCGCTGAACTGGGTCCGGCAGTGGGACATCATCGATATAAAACCACTCCAAAGACCACTCTGGGTATACCTCTTTGGGAGTTCCAATAGGGTAGCTTGATCCGGATATACGCCATACTTCGGCGCCGCCCACTTCAAATATAGAACCTCCTCGATGGCGGGGAACGAGGCAAAAGAACTTTCTCCATAGTTCGAAATGGGCCTCGCAGCCCAGAAACAGTTCGCGGAGAGCAGCGAACCCTGAGATGTGCATAATCGAACCTGGGGTGAGGTTGTGCAGCTGGATGCCGTAAAATTCCAATAGACCCATGAGAAAGGGATGGATTAGAAATCCTAAGCCCCGCAAAAGGAATGGAACGAAGCACACCCTCTCCTCCTTATTGCTCCTCCTTATTGGGATTGGGGAAATTTTCAGTCGGCACGTCGTTGCCAATTGAGGCTAATCCTGCTCGTACAGAGACTAGATCTGCGAGGGGGAGATATCCCTGCGTCTGGAGTCGACTCAACTGAAGATGAGACACTGAGCAGCTCTACCAATCACCCTATTGAGGGCCATGGGGGCGTTGGCCATGTTTTGAAGCTTTTTCGTGGCTAGTCTTGGTGTTTTCTGCACGATGTGGATGGCACTTGGGGAATCTGACCTCTTTATATAGGCACCATCCCTGTGTGGCCGGGCGTGTTCTTTTTGATAAAAAAATATTATGGACCGTTCGCATTTGCCCAGTGCATGGAAATCGAGGCGATAGGGGAGGAGTCATAAAGGAGGAACGGGGAAGCCGGGGACAAAGTATTATCCTCCCAATATATAATGAAGAACCAACCTTGCAAAAGCCGAAGACATAAGCCGGATACTGCATCGACATTTGAAGGCCGGTTCGGGGGTTACTGAGAGAGTCCTGGATTAGGGGGTCCTCGGGTGTCCGGGCTATTCGATATGGGTCGGACTGATAGGCCGTGAAGATACAAAGCAGAAGGCTTTCCCCCGTGTCCGGTTAGGACTCTCCTGTGCGTGGATGACAAGATTGGTGTCCAGATATGTAATTTCCTTCCTCCACAAACCGACTTTGTACAACCCTATGCCCCTCCAGTGTATATATAAACCAGAGAGTTTTAGTCCGTAGAGGCTATCAGAATTCTCATAGGCTAGACAATTAGGATTTAGCCATTACGATCTCGAGGTAGATCAACTCTTGTAACCCCTACATAGTCAAAAAAACTCTTGTAACCCATATACTCATCAAATACAATCAAGCAGGACGTAGGGTTTTACCTCCATTAAGAGGGCCCAAACCTGGGTAAACATCGTGTCCCCCTTGTCCCTTGTTACCCTCGATCCTCAGACGCACAGTTCGGGGCCCCCTACCCAAGATCGGCTAGTTTTGACACCGACAGCGAGTACTTGTCACCCTTGTGGTAGGTCAACCTCTCTTCTCAAAACCGTGATACAGATTCCCGAACCGGGTTAACACTTAACCCAAGTTGAATGGAAATGCTTATCGAATCTGATCACTCGAGAGGGCCTAGAGAATATCTCTCCTTATCGGAGGGGAAAATCCCATCTTCGTCAACCATGTCTCGTGGCATGTCTCACAACTCACCCAAAAGCTACCTTTATAACTACCTAGTTATGGAGTAGCATTTGATAGACCCTAAGTGAGTCGATCCTCATCTCGATAACATGTGAGGACCTCAGGTCTATGACATGGCATATAGATTGTACTTGATACTAACATATGAAAATATCTCGTTGCGTCTCAAAGTGGGTCTATCCAACTCGGTGATCTCCATCCCTGAGTCCATACTATCAGCTCAGCAACTCTATGCCCATGACTTCTAAAACATAGTCATCAACCGAATCATATACTAGTCAAAGGGTATGTGTCCGCATAACTTTATCAACTAGGGACTATTAGAACAATCATCATATAATATATAGTTTCCCAAACAAGACACGTACTTATTGATACATATCATATTGATGTTCAAGGACAATACAAATGGCTCATGAATACATCAGGAAATATCATCATCATAGATTGCCTCTGGGGCATATCACCAACATTTTAATTATCTTGCAAATACTTGGTAGGGCCACTAACGTATTGCACATCCTCTCATGGGTTTTGATAACTCAGGGTCACTACTTAGGGAAAAGGCAGGAAACTTTTTTGCTATCCAAACTGGATCTTAAAGGGTGTCAAGGATTTTACTGTCACCTCAAATTACCTCAACATCCCAACCTTTACCATGATGCTTTGTGGCCATACAAGGCGGAAAATGTTGAGTGGGGCCCCTTCACAACATTCACGAAGGCTATTAAATCAAACATTCAATAGAGAATCACGTATCCTTATAAGCATTCAACACATATACATATGAAGGTTCATCCATATCCCTGAGAACTAAGGGAATTACTCACACTTAGAGATAGCCAACATCCTATGAATAGTTGTGACAAACATGGATGATAAATCAGAGTAAAACACGTAGGGATCCACTAGGGTTCAGTATTAAAACAGAGTGGAGATGGAATGGTGAGGAGGATTATGATTGTAATGGTTGATGTCGACGTTTCCTTCCATGAGATGATGGCAATGGTTGAACTCTCCTTGTCGATTCCCCCGTTGGATACCTTTCGAAGGCTAGGGTTCTACGTTCTGGAGTGGTTTCTGGCAGTTGTGGGATCTGATCCATGATTTCATTGCACGGGGACGATATATTGGACTAGGTGGTGGCGGCGATGTCTAGTACAATCGCTGGTATGAGGGTGTGTGGTCGTACTGTACATCATCAAGCGTGTTGGACTCCTTTCTGAAGCATCTCTTGCCTCTCCCAATTGCTTCATTCTTTATGGTAGTATTACATCACGTTAATTGACATGATTTTATCGGCATATATTGGCATTCTTTCTTTATACCCCCAAACACTTCCGTGAGTGGCATCCTGGCGAAAACAGACAAAAAGAGGTGCGTGAACGAAGTAAAATCTGGTAAAGCCTGCTACTAAAGCACAAAAAGGTAAAAATAACTTGTTTTTTGGAATCATGATGCACATGAGCCAAATTATCCCCGTGCGAATGGGGTGTCCAGAAGGTTGCATGCTACCCCATGCGCACGAGGTCCAAAGAGCTGATCACCAGCCCGTGCGCATGGGGTCCAGCGACCAGCAACTTTTGGGCACACACACCCTCCTTAGGCACACCGAGAGAACACGACGTGGATGGGTGTAAGGCACTTTCTTGGTGGTAGGTGTAGGAGGGCTCATTCCCACACTGTGATTCTCCCACCTTTACCCCTCTTGATAGTGTGGTTGTCCTATGACTCAAATCAAACCAAATAAAACCTTCGAGTTACCGAAAAATCACAACTTTGATAATTTTGAAATAGGGGATCAATAATCCATCATAAACATCAAGGAACCAATGACCTGATATAAACCTTAGCAACTATCATTATTTCCACTTAGCACATTGTCATCACAACAAAATACCATTAAGAGATAAATGCACCTTCAACAACTGCTTTCCTTCCTTTCCTGTATGCAACTTTATTCTCATTCACATGCAATATATATTCATTTTTGCATGGAAAAATATACTAATTTTTGTATGTAAAAATGTTTTTGCAATCACAGAAACCAGGGAGTAGATCCTCATTCACATGGAAAATTTCACACATTTTCACCATTTTCTATCTCCACATGCTCATTTTTTGGTGTTGGTTTAGATGGGGGTGTTTGCTATAATGTGGGAGGATAAATTCATGCCAAATTGTCTCCCATATTCATGGTAATTTTTCCATGTTCAAATGCTTTTTTTTCTTCCAAATTCCACTACCCCCTATCATCTTGTTGACATGCCTATGACGGACCTATATCTATAAATACAGTATGCTCCCTAATTTTGAAGCTCTCTCATTCAATTGAGATGTTTAATTTTGGATTTGGTTCACGATTTTGATTGAGGTTATTTTCAATTTGGTCCATGGTTTTTATTCAACCGAGGTATTCATTTTCTCTAATTTTTGAGCTCTCTCATTCAATTGAGGTGTTCAATTTGCAGGTTTGGTTCACGATTTTGACCGTGTAAATGATTTTGATTGAGGTTATTTTGAATTTGGTTCATAGTTTTTACTCAAATGAGGTGTGCAATTTCGGATCTGTTTCACAATTTTACTGGGTCAATGATTATGATTGAGGTGTCCAATTTTCAATTTGGTTCATGATTTTGATCAATTCAATGATTTCTCATATCAATTGGCAACAACCGGCCTATAAAAACACATGAGCCCCGCGCACCCTCTCATCACCTGGCAAGAAAGAATCATCAACATATGACATTGTAGCACTAATATAGTACATGTGGTCGCCACCGTAAGAAACTTCTCCACATACATGTGGGTTTATTAGCAGATAACACATAACCACTCCTCTAGAAAGGGCCCACCAAAACACCGCATTATAAAAAAATAAGACATGCAACATCATCCCTCTCACGTGCGAAACCCAATAAAACATTTATGAAATCCCTACAACACTAACGGCACAGCAAAGTGCACACAACTCTTTTAGTGCATTACCAATTCTCATGGAAAAAATTCCCCTACCATGCATGAATTGCCCCATGGTTTTGTTTATGGAAAATCACCTTCTTTTCTTAACATGGCAAATCTAGCCTAATTTAGAGCTCTAGTTCCCCTCTGATTCCACTTGGGATTGATGGAAATTGAGAGGGGGTGGGATGTGGGGAAGGTTTTGGGTGTAGATTATTACCTCAATTTTCGTGATCCACTAGTTGACCCCCCCCCTCCACCCTCAATTCGAGCGCTTTGGTCAATTTTTCCATGGCGACTCAAGAGCGGAGTAAGAACCGAGGGGGTGGAGGACCAGATCGCAAGGGAGGGAGGAGGGGTATTTTTGTTCGCTGGGATCCCCCAACTAGCGTGATAGATCGTTCGCTCAGATAATCAATAGAAGCTGTGTTTTTTTACGAACAGTAGCGAGCGCTACGTTTCATTCATGAAGAAGAAGACCACATAGCCCAAAAATCACCAGGGAAGCAAGATTAGATGAACATGTCACACTGAAAAGAAAGAAAATAACATGAGATCTACAAGGATGCAAAGAGTCGCCGGTCGCAATCACAAATCTAATGAATCAAGCAGAGGCTTGAGCTTGGCCGTCTGGTGGCCACCCGACAAACATCCTCAAGGAGAAGTGCTGACAGGGAACACGGGGATCCAAGATAGTTCGTGGTCTCGCTAGCCGGGCTTCATATGTGAGCATCAGGCTCTTCCGCAAAGCTGGTCGATCAATAAGACCATAGCGCACAAGAAACAGAAGAACACCTCCGAGCCGCTAGTTCCCACAGCCGAAAACCTGCTCCAAGACGAGGGCCTCAAGATGTGCACGACACACAGTGCCACCATCATTCGATCCGAAAAGCAACCAGATCGAGGGTTGCCCCTGGAGCATTTGAGAAGGAACACGACATAGCCCTTGATGACGCCTTCAGGAGGGCGACGGTTAGGGGTGGATTAATGAGTTTCTTGGCTCGTTAAGCTCGTGCTCGTTAAGCTTAATGAGCAAAAGATCATGCTCGCCTCTATTCATTAAAAGCTCGTTAAGCTTGTGAATGCTCGTCAACAGACTACAATATGTGTTAGGCCAACTCCACCGTGCGACCCTATCCTGTCCGGCCCTGTCCGTTTGGGGTAAAACGGACAAACGAGGCGGCCCAGCGTGCGGGAGCGAACGGACTTTTGTCCGTTTTGTGTCCGCTTTTGACCCATCCGCGGCCCAAGTTTGCACCGCTTTTGGGGTGAAACGGACACCACGCGGATGGGCGGGTCGTCTGCGTGTGTCCTCCCCTGGCCCGCCCGTCGGTGGCACAGGGCGGGCCTTTTTCTATCCACCCCCCTCCCTCCCTCCGGCCGCACCCCCTCCACTCTTCCCCACTCTTCCACTCACTGCCGCCGCCGCCATTGCAGCCGTGCAGTTCGGACGCGAGCTCGCCCAGCCCCTTCCCCTCGGCGCCACCGAGCTACCCAACCACGGCCACCTGGTGTGCGCACCCGCCGGCCGGATTTGGGGTGGATCCGGTCGGTCTTGAGCTCGGTCGGCTGTGGGAGGTGTTGAGGCATATCTCTCTCGAGGTAGTTTTGGTGATTGATGACAACATGTTTGTGGACTAATCATGTGTGTTGAGTAGTTCACAGATTCATCCTTGGCATGAGATGTTTTCTTCCCTTCGGAGTGTCATTCAAGACGGTGTAGCTCTTTCGCTTCTCTTTTGGTGGACTAGTTGCGTCCGTACTATCAAGAGGAGGTCCGCTGGGGTATTGCATGGGTGGAATCAACACGTACACTGCAGCTTCTCACCCTCCGAGCTCTTCCACTTCATAGAAGAGATCTCTCCTCTTTTCTATGTCCTGTCTGGGTTCCAGCGGTTGTACCGCGCAACCCAGCAGTAGTACCGCTGAGGAGCCACAAGCGACAGTACCGCTCTGCAGCGGTAGTACCGCCCGTGACTCCACAGTAGTAGTACCGCTGGGGTGCCTGGCACCACCGCCTCGTCCCCAGCCTCTTTGGAGAGATCCTTTCTCTCTCTCTCTTCTGTGTCCCAGCGATAGTACCGCACTACCAGCGGTAGTACCGCCGAAGGGTCACAAGCGGCAATACCGCTCCGCAGCGGTAGTACCTGTCGGCGTTCTGGGAACGGGGGTCCCCAGACTTGCTGCCTGCGGCCTATGGCGTGGCTCAAAGGGGGGCCCAGCACGGACCATCTTCATCAACACAGACCCAAGACCCTCGCGAGGGGCCAAGCCTCACGGGGCGGACGACACGGAGCTTCCTCAGGCACGGCCTCACCAGGCTGGCTCGCGAGGAGGCGGAGAGATCAAGGCGGGGTACCTCACGAGGTGCCCGTGATGCAAGCCATGACGACCAAGGGCGCCAGGCGGGCGCCAGCCCGTGCAGTGTCCTCCTTTCCCCTTTTGTGCAAAGGGGGCAAGCGCAGCCGCGGAGTACCGAGGCATCAGGCAAAGGTTGCCGTTTCGGTGCAACAAGACCAAGACCAGGAGGACCGCAAGATGGAGGTCATCATGGAGCCCAAGACGGCGTCACAACCAGAGCTTTGTGCAGGCGAGGACCAACTTTAGTCAGGATGAGTGTACTAGATGTTCCCCTTCAAAATGGCCAATTGTTGGCTCCCTTCCCGCTCAATATTTGGGAAGAGGCCCAGGGCCATTGCCTATAAATAGGACCAGCCACCCACAAGGATCGGGGTTCGGGTTTGAGGTAAAAAGGAAGGTTAGAGACAGAGATCGAGGATCAAGGATCGGATCAAAATCAGAGAGAGAGAAGGGTGACCGAACTCCTCCTAGCAGTTCGTCCCCCTCCAGCAAAGAGCAGACCCTCGCGAGGTTGTTCTTCCTTGTATTGTTCATCATCATTAGCCCAAGAGGCAATCCACCACACCACACACTGGAGTAGGGTATTACACCACAACGGTGGCCTGAACCAGTATAAACCCTGCGTCTCTTGTGTCATTCTTTCCATAGCTTAGATCTTAGCGAGGCGGAGGGGTGCAGGTAGGTAAGAGGCGAAATCTCCGCGCGCACCCCAGTGTTCGAACCTCAAGGGTCTGCCGGAACCCGAAATCCGACATTTGGCGCGCCAGGTAGGGGTGCACCGGAATTCGTCTTCCACCACCCCGTTCTCCTCCGACCATCGCGCCCATGTCTGACGCTCGTCGGGCCCGCGCCGAGCGCCGGGCCACTCTCGCTTCCCGCGTCGCCCAGACGGCTCCTGTCGGTGGGCGTCCTCGCCGTTCGCCGTCACCTGCCGTCAACGCCGCCACCGGCCCGGCGGGGGGACGAGCAGCAAGCATCGTCTCAGCATCCGTCAGTGCGGCAAGACGGCCGCACCGCTACTCCCTCGCTCACCCCAGCTGGTTCTTCGTCCCGCGCGCCCCGCGCACCCATGGAGGCTCGAGCTGCGCTCATCGCGGCAAACGAGCTCCTGCGCTACCATCCCGTCGACGACGTCTATGAAGAATGGCTTGACCGCGTCGCCGAGCTCGTCCGCGCCGCAGGGGGCTCTCATGCACCGTCCGTTCTGCTGCACTGCACCCCGCCCCGCGCGGGCGACGAGGCTCCGGCGGCGCCCCGGCCGCCTCCTCCTCAAGAAGGCGCCATGGCTCCAAGGCGCGTGGCCCCTGGGCGGAACCCGCTCCATCAGGTGCCAGCGCGGCAAGAGCAGAGCTGCCAAGAAGTCCCTCGCCCGCAAGAAGCTGCCCGGGCGCTCCCTGCTCCAGCACGTCGCGACCATGCTCCTGCTCCCGCACGCCAAGACCCCGCGCCGCTCCCAGCTGCAACGCGTGGGGACATGCAAGACCAAGCTCTCCGTCACCCAAGGCCTCCCGTGGCCATAGCAGGCTGTCGTGCCTTCACCACCGAGCTACGCAGCGTCGCGTGGCCCGGCAAGTTCAAGCCAGACCTGCCTCCTCGTTACGACGGCACGGCCGACCCTGCGGAGTTCCTCCAGCTCTATGAGCTGGGCATCGAAGCTGCCAACAGAGACGAGAAAGTCATGGCGAACTGGTTTGCCATGGCGCTCAAGGACGGGGCCCGCACCTGGCTCCTGAACCTGGCCCCAGGCACGATCTCCTCTTGGGACGAGATGCGCACCCGCTTCATCACCAACTTCCAAGGTACTCGCGACCGGCCACCCGCCGTGAGCGACATGCGTTGCATCAAGCAACAACCCGGGGAGACCTTGCAGAAGTACATCCAGCGCTTCAACAACGCACGCCTCAAGATTCCCAAGGTGACTGAGGAGGCCATCATCTCAGCCTTCTCCGACGGCGTGCGCGATGTTAAGATGAAGGAGGAGATGGCGATGCATGAAGACCTGTGCACTTCCTTGGAGCTGTTCAACTGGGCAACCAAGTGCGCCAGGTCTGAGGAAGGGCGTCTCTCCCTCCTCAAGCTGCCTGCCGCAGACCCAGAAGAGAAGAAGCCCAAGGCCAAGGATGTGAAGCGCAAGGGAGCTGCCGTGCTCGCGGCAGAACCAGACACCAAGCGGGGCAGATCTGCCCGAACCTCCCAAGGGCAGTCGATACTGTGTGTACCACGACCTCCACACCCACAACACCAACGAGTGTCAAGAGCTCCGAGCCATGCGAGAAGGAAGGATCGGCCGTCGCCCCGACCGCGGTGACCGGGGCTACGGTCGAGGAGGAGGAAGGAACGCAGGACGCTGGGAAGACCATGGCCCGCGCCAAGGGTGGCGCGATCAACCTCACGAGGATCGCTGGCAAGATCCGCCTTGCGAGGGAGACTGGAGGGATCAGCCTCGCGAGGATCGCCCGCAAGGCAACACAGGCCTCCCTCCGCTGCCGCCACAGCCAAGGAGGAACGAGGACCGCCACCAGGACGAGGGGGCCGGGGGCTTCCAGGAGCCGCGCGCGATCACCTGCATCCTAGGCGGGGCTCAAGCCCCAGCCTCTCAACGCATCTTCAAGCAGTTCGCCCGCGAAGTGAATGCAGTCCTCCCCAAGCTCGAAGCCACGCGCCCTCTCAGGCGGTCGGCGTGCGCCATCACGTTCAGCTCAGCAGATCAGCTCAAGTGTGCGGCTACAGTCGGAGTCCTCCCGATGCTTTGTTCCCCAATCATCAGCAACATGGTGGTCACCAGGACCCTCATCGATGGCGGGGCAGGGCTCAACGTCCTGTCCATGGAAACATTCAACAATCTCCAAGTGCCCTACAGCCAGCTTCAGCCAACCAAGCCTTTCTCCGGAGTCACCGACGGCTCCACGGTCCCGATTGGGCAGGTCCGCCTCCCTGTCACCTTCGGGGCACGAGATAACTACCGCACCGAGCTCATCGACTTCGACGTCGCTCACATTCGCCTGTTGTACAACGCCATCCTTGGGTATCCAGCGCTGGCCAAGTTCATGGACGTAACTCACCACGGCTACAACGTCCTCAAGATGCCAGGAAGTGGTGGAGTCATCACGGTGCCCTGTGAAGAGAAGGACGCGGTGTGTTCCCTGGGGCGAGCCTTTCAGGCCGCGTCACTGGAAGACTCGGATCACGGAAGCAGGAGGCTTCCCGAGACCGCCCCCAAGAAGAAGAAGGCATCGTCTGGCCCGGCCCCTCAAGAGGCAGGCCCCTCTGGGCCCGCGCCTGCCCAGGGGGAACCTCCTTCCATCGCATAGGAAAGCGCGCCCGGGGCCCTCCTCAGGCAGGGCTCGGGGGCTCTCCCCTGGAGGGCCACCGACCTGGCTAGGGTCACGAGGGAGGCTCTTGGGCACCACATGGAGGCGTGTTTCGAAGCACGTTTCCCTCAAGAAGGAGTAAGGCAAGGAGAGCCAGACCTTCAGGAGTTTGTCAGCAAGGCCATTCAGGAGCTACAGGAGTCAAGAGTCATGAAAGGCGGCGGCCGCCTACCAGCAGTGGCTCCCCATCCGGGCGAGGATGGTGGGCTGCGCGTCTGCATCGACATACCAGGGCTCAATCGAGTCGCCTCTCTGGAGCGCCTTTGGCCCTCGTGAGTGGGGTGCTGCGGAGGTCCACCCTATAGCTACGTTCGCATGCCTTACGGCTTACCGAACGCGGCTGCCACGTACCGGCGCCTCATGAGGGGCATCATGGAGGCACAAGAGGCAAGGCGTTCCGCAGCCCTGGCGGAGATGGAGATGGTCCGCGAGGAGCCACCAGCGCCTCCGGAGCCTCCCGAGGCCCCTAGGCCTGGGGGCTCGTGAGGATCGGCTTCCGCAGCCCACCAGGTCTGCTACACCAACAGTCCTTCATCCTCAACATCATCAGGTGACATCTTACAAGTTTCATTTCCAGCTGGGAGCGCCCCCCCAGGGCTGCATTATTCCCAGGCCGCGTGGGTCCGTCCCTGTGGCATGTATCCCTTTTATTTCATGTTGTTAGCTTACCTTGTTGGGGGCGCCCCTCAGGCTGCATCATCCCCAAGTCGCTCGGGCCTGACCCAGTGATGTCCGCCTTCCCAGCATCTATTTGAATGAATCCACTCCTTCGCGGCTAATGAGTTTGACCTAGTTGCCCGCTCAACTGACGCCAACTGACGGAACTGCTCCCAAACGGCACGACGCTTGCGCATGGGTCCATCCCTGCAACGCCGACAAACCTGAATGGCTGAGCTCTGGCCGCAACAGCCCCGCATGGCGCCACCTCGTCAAGCCTACAGTGCCTCATCGCCCCTCGGAAGCAACCAACGGCTGACTATCAATTGTCACGGCAACCCCTCGTTCTTTCTATGATGGGTTTACAGGATCTCCTAAAGGAGCCGCGTCAGGCGAGGCCCTTGTGGTGTCTCCTTCACTCTCATCTGCGCGAACCGCTTGCACGTTAAAGGGGGGTGCCTGAGCATTGCGACTCAGGGATCCTGCTGGCTCTCCAGCCCTCACCCTCTGGCCTTGTCCACGGCATCGCGACCTGGCATACCAGCGACGGCTGAGACTCGCTCGAGGGCCGGGACCCGAGGACGTAGAGCAGAAAGGGGAGAAAAGGCGAGAGGGGAGGGACATGCGAGGACCTCGCCGAGCAGCCTCACGCCTGCCGATGCATGGACCCGACGACACACCAAAGAGCGACCCCTGATTCTCGAGATAAGTCACCACCCGGAAGCGCCAGCTACCGTGGCACCATCCCCGCACCTAATGCAATCTCGTGTTAGCGACGCCGCTCTCCTTTCTCACTGAACGACGGCTGCTTGAGCGCCAAAGGGGACCTCCTGAGCATCGCGACTCAGGGGCTCTTACCGGACTCCGGGTCGCTCACCTCCTGGCCTTGACCACGACATCGCGACCTGGCATACCAGCGATGGCTGAAGCCGCCTTGGGACTGGGACCTGTCGGCGTAGAGCACCAAGCCCTCGTGAGGTTCAAAAGGGAGAACTGAGCTAAGACGGAATGAGCAACTCGCACAATTCTACGACAAGGGTTATATTAACAAAACAGGATCACATGCACCTTACAAGCCCCCACGGGACGCGTCTTTGATTCCTCGCAGGGAACAGATCCTAAAAGGATGCTAACTACGCGCGACCCTGCAAAAGACGCCATCATCAATAGTGGGCCGTCAAGCACCGGTGCCAACCCCATCCAGATCAGAGGCGGCGACGGCCTGACGAGCCCGCCCTGCTCCAGGAGCAGCGCCGGCTCGGGGGCTCGTAGCTATCGTTGCTCGTCTCCGGAGTCGCGAAGAGCTCGCCGGAGTCGCTGGAACCTCCGACGCCTCCGCCGCCTGAGGAGCCGCCAAGGGAGCAGTCAGCGGGCCCAGTCCTCACCGCAGCAGGGTCCCGGCCACCTCTCCCGGGGCAGCACTCCAGCCGACGCCCGTTCGCATCGAAGACCTTGAAGAACATCACCGAAGCACCGTCGTACTCCAAGTGGATCGTGAAGGCGCCACTTGTCCTGCAAACCCGGGCGACTTCGCTCCAGCCTCGAGTCATGAAGACCTCGCCCGGGGCGACGACCGCGACCTCTGCCTCGGTCGCGAGGGTGCTGCAACCGGCGTGCTGCAGCCAAAGCTCCAGGAGTTCTCCCTGCGGGATGATGGAGGCGAAGAAGGGAGGAAGGCGAATCCAAGACTGAGGAGGCATGGCGGCGTGGAGCACGAACTCTCAGGAGGAGCCCTCGGTGTGGACCCCAGGGGGGACGACGCACACCTTCGTGACTCGTCGGCGCCGACGGCGGCGCTGCCCGTGGCGATCAGCATCAACTCCTTCAGGGCCCTCGATGTGGGCATACAAGGGAAGCGGGAACCCTGGCGGTGCCCGCTCGCACCAGGGCCTCGACACCACCTGATGGGCCCCCTCGCCGGGCCGCGGAGGGCGAGCCGTTTCTTCAGCGGGAGCGGGTCTGGTTCCTCTCGGGGAGCCTTTCCCTTCTCTGCCGTCGAGAACCG
Organism: Triticum urartu; assembly: GCF_003073215.2. NCBI lineage: Eukaryota > Viridiplantae > Streptophyta > Magnoliopsida > Poales > Poaceae > Triticum > Triticum urartu. The sequence goes on along the minus strand of NC_053025.1, from coordinate 64,222,997 downwards.
GCGGATCGGAGCCATCGCACCAAGACGGAGCAAGGACCGGGAAGAAGGAGAAGCAAGAAGGGATGGACTGGAAGGGCGTACGCCATTCCGTACTTATGGCCGGCGAAGGCCAACCGCCGACCTCCACGATCGCAGGTAATCATGACCCGCTTTGCATGCAGGGGCTTGTCCAATCCGTGCAGTTGCCGAGGCGCCATGGGGAAGTGGAGACGCCCACGTCCAATCAACGGCCACGCAGCGCCCAAGACCGCAGGCTGTTAGGGCCCGTGGCGCTTCGCTCTTGCCCTTCCGCCTCCCTGCACGGCCAAGTCCGGGCGCGCCTTGGGCCCGGGGGCTACTATCGGCATTCTGGGAACGAGGGTCCCCAGACTTGCCTGCCTGCGTCCTACGGCATGGCTCAAAGGGGGGCCCAGCACGGCCCATCTTCATCAACACAGACCCAAGACCCTCGCGAGGGGCCAAGCCTCGCGGGGCGGACGACACAGAGCTTCCTCAGGCACGGCCTCACCAGGCTGGCTCGCGAGGAGGCGGAGAGATCAAGGCGGGGTACCTCACGAGGTGCCCGTGACGCAAGCCATGACGACCAAGGGCGCCAGGCGGGCGCCAGCCCGCATAGTGTCCTCCTTTCCCCTTTTGTGCAAAGGGGGCAAGCGCAGCCGCGGAGTACCGAGGCATCAGGTAAAGGTTGCCGTTTCGGTGCAACAAGACCAAGACCAGGAGGACCGGAAGACGGAGGTCATCGTGGAGCCCAAGACGGCGTCACCACCAGAGCTTTGTGCAGGCGAGGACCAACTTTAGTCAGGATAAGTGTACTAGATGTTCCCCTTCAAAATGGCCAATTGTTGGCGCCCTTCCCGCTCAATATTTGGGAAGAGGACCAGGGCCATTGCCTATAAATAGGACCAGCCACCCACAAGGATCGGGGTTCGGGTTTGAGGTAAAAAGGAAGGTTAGAGACAGAGATCAAGGATCAAGGATCGGATCGAAATCAGAGAGAGAGAAGGGTGACTGAACTCCTCCTAGCAGTTCGTCCCCCTCCAGCAAAGAGCAGACCCTCGCGAGGCTGTTCTTCCTTGTATTGTTCATCATCATCAGCCCAAGAGGCAATCCACCACACCACACACTGGAGTAGGGTATTACACCACAACGGTGGCCCGAACCAGTATAAACCCTGCGTCTCATGTGTTGTTCTTTCCATAGCTTAGATCTTAGCGAGGCGGAGGGGTGCAGGTAGGTAAGAGGCGAAATCTCCGCGCGCACCCCAGTGTTCGAACCTCAAGGGTCTGCCGGAACCCGAAATCCGACAGTACTGCCTGTGACCCCGCTGATGTACTACCGCTGGGTTGTCTGGCTCCTACCGCCTCGACTTGAGGGCTCTTTTTCTCGTGTCGGGTTTTGCGGCACTAGTTGCGGTTGTAGGGACGGTAGTACCGTTTCGGAGCGGTAGTACCTCCCTTACCATCGCGGTAGTACCGCGTTGGGTCCAGATCCCTGCTGCTCTTCTCTGAGCGGCAGTACCGCTCGCTGGAGCGGCAGTACCGCCCCCGTTAGCGGTACTACCGCCCTGTGCGGGGCTGTTTGGTGGGGCAACGGTTGGTTTGTTGCCCCCACTATAAAAGGGGGTCCCCTTCTTCTCCTTTGACCTACCTCTTCCCCCCAAGCTCCATTAATGCACAAGCTCCATTAAATGCTCCAAGCTCCTTTTTCGCCCGATCTATCTCTCTAGCCAATCAAACTTGTTGATTTGCTCGGGAGTGGTTGAGAAGGCCCCGATCTACACTTCAACCAAGGGATTTTCGATTCCCCCACTCATCCCTAGCGGGTCTTGTTACTCTTGGGTGTTTGAGCACCCTAGACGGTTGAGGACACCACGGAGCCATAGTCCATTGTGGTGAAGCTACGTGGTTGTGTTGGGAGCCTCCGATTAAGTTGTGGAGATTGCCCCAACCTTGTTGTAAAGGTTCGGTTGCAACCTTCAAGGGCACCAATAGTGGAATCACGGCATCTCGCATTGTGTGAGGGCGTGAGGAGAATACGGTGGCCCTAGTGGCTTCTTAGGGAGCATTGTGCCTCCACACCGCTCTAACGGAGACGTACTTGAAGGAAATATGCCCTAGAGGCAATAATAAAGTTATTATTTATTTCCTTATATCATGATAAATGTTTATTATTCATGCTAGAATTGTATTAACCGGAAACATAATACATCTGTGAATACATAGACAAACAGAGTGTCACTAGTGTGCCTCTACTTGACTAGCTCGTTGATCAAAGATGGTTATGTTTCCTAACCATAGACATGAGTTGTCATTTGATTAACGGGATCACATCATTAGGAGAATGATGTGATTGACTTGACCCATTCCGTTAGCTTAGCACACGATTGTTTAGTTTGTTGCTATTGCTTTCTTCATGACTTATACATGTTCCTATGACTATGAGATTATGCAACTCTCGTTTACCGGAGGAACACTTTGTGTGCCACCAAACGTCACAACGTAACTGGGTGATTATAAAGGTGCTCTACAGGTGTCTCCGAAGGTACTTGTTGGGTTAGCGTATTTCGAGATTAGGATTTGTCACTCCGATTGTCGAAGAGGTATCTCTGGGCCCACTCGGTAATGCACATCACTATAAGCCTTGCAAGCATTGCAACTAATGAGTTAGTTGTGGGATGATGTATTACGGAACGAGTAAAGAGACTTGCCGGTAACGAGATTGAACTAGGTATTGAGATACCGATGATCGAATCTCGGGCAAGTAACATACCAATGACAAAGGGAACAACGTATGTTGTTATGCGGTCTGACCGATAAAGATCTTCGTAGAATATGTAGGAGCCAATATGGGCATCCAGGTCCTGCTATTGGTTATTGACCAGAGAGGTGTCTCAGTCATGTCTACGTAGTTCTCGAACCCGTAGGGTCCGCACGCTTAACGTTCGTTGATGATATAGTACTATATGAGTTATGTATGTTGATGACTGAATGTTATTTGGAGTCCGAGATTAGATCACGGACATGACGAGGAACTCCGGAATGGTCCGGAGATAAAGTTTGATATATGGGATAGTAGTGTTTGATCTCCGGAAGGGTTCCGGAATTCACTGGAAGGGGTTCCGGATGTTTCCCAAAATGTTTGGGCACGAGAACACTTTATCTGGGCCAAAGGGGAAAGCCCACGAGGCTTTTGGAAAGTGCAAAAGGAAGTTTTGCGGAGACCAGAGGCTAGACGCCAGGAACCCTGGCGTCTAGGGGGTAGACGCCGGGAACCCTGGCGTCTAGCCCTGGAGTCCGAGAAGGACTCTTGCCTTTCGGGTGAAACCGACTTTGAGGAGGATTTTACTCCAAGTTTCGACCCCAGGGCTCAACATATAAATAGAGGGGTAGGGCTAGCACCAAAGACACATCAAGAAACACCAAGTCGTGTGCCAGCAACCCCGTCCCCTCTAGTTTATCCTCCGTCATAGTTTTCGTAGTGCTTAGGCAAAGCCCTGCGGGGATTGTTCTTCACCAACATCATCATCACGCCGTCGTGCTGCCGGAACTCATCTACTACTTCGCCTCTCTTGCTGGATCGAGAAGGCGAGGACGTCACCGAGCCGAACGTGTGCAGAACTCGGAGGTGCCATGCTTTCGGTACTTGGATCGGTCGGACGTGAAGACGAACGACTACATCAACCGCGTTGATATAACGCTTCTGCGAATGGTCTATGAGGGTACATAGACAACACTCTCCCCTCTTGTTGCTATGCATCACCATGATCTTGCGTGTGCGTAGGAAAATTTTGAAATTACTACATTCCCGAACAGTGGCATCTGAGCCTAGGTTTTATGCGTTGATGTTGTGCACGAGTAGAACACAAGTGAGTTGTGGGCGATATAAGTCATACTGCTTACCAGCATGTCATACTTTGGTTCGGCGGTATTGTTGGATGAAGCGGCCCGGAGCGACATTACGCGTACGCTAACGCGAGACTGGTTCTACCGACGTGCTTTGCACACAGGTGGCTGGCGGGTGTCAGTTTCTCCAACTTTAGTTGAACCAAGTGTGGCTACGCCCGGTCCTTGCGAAGGTTAAAACAGCACCAACTTGACAAACTATCATTGTGGTTTTGATGCGTAGGTAAGAACGGTTCTTGCTAAGCCCGTAGCAGCCACGTAAAACTTGCAACAACAAAGTAGGGGACGTCTAACTTGTTTTTGCAGGGCATGTTGTGATGTGATATGGTCAAGACATGATGCTAAATTTTATTGTATGAGTTGATCATGTTTTGTAACCGAGTTATCGGCAACTGGCAGGAGCCATATGGTTGTCGCTTTATTGTATGCAATGCAATTGCGCTGTAATGCTTTACTTTATCACTAAGTGGTAGCGATAGTCGTGGAAGCATAAGATTGGCGAGACGACAATGATGCTACGATGGTGATCAAGGTGTCGCGCCAGTGACGATGGTGATCATGACGGTGCTTCAGAGATGGAGATCACAAGCACAAGATGATGATGGCCATATCATATCACTTATATTGATTGCATGTGATGTTTATCTTTTATGCATCCTATCTTGCTTTGATTGAAGGTAGCATTATAAGATGATCTCTCACTAAATTTCAAGATAAAAGTGTTCTCCCTGAGTATGCACCGTTGCCAAAGTTCGTCATGCCCAGACACCACGTGATGATCGGGTGTGATAAGCTCTACGTCCATCTACAACGGGTGCAAGCCAGTTTTGCACACGCGGAATACTCAGGTTAAACTTGACGAGCCTAGCATATGTAGATATGGCCTCGAAACACTGAGACCGAAAGGTCGAGCGTGAATCATATAGTAGATATGATCAACATATTGATGTTCACCATTGAAAGCTACTCCATTTCACGTGATGATCGGTTATGGTTTAGTTGATTTGGATCACGTGATCACTTAGAAGATTAGAGGGATGTCTTTCTAAGTGGGAGTTCTTAAGTAATATGATTAATTGAACTTAAATTTATCATGAACTTAGTCCTGGTAGTATTAGCATATCTATGTTGTAGATCAATAGCTCGCGTTTAGCTCCCTGTTTTATTTTTGATATGTTCCTGGAGAAAACTAAGTTGAAAGATGTTAGTAGCAATGATGCGGATTGGATCCGTGATCTGAGGTTTATCCTCATTGCTGCACAGAAGAATTATGTCCTTAATGCACCGCTAGGTGACAGACCTATTGCACGAGCAGATGAAGACATCATGAATGTTTGGCTAGCTCAATATGATGACTACTTGATAGTTTAGTGCACCATGCTTAACAGCTTAGAATCGGGACTTCAAAGACGTTTTGAACGTCATGGATCATATGGATGTTCCAGGAGTTGAAGTTAATATTTCAAGCAAATACCCGAGTTGAGAGATATGAAGTCTCCGGCAAGTTCTATAGCTAAAAGATGGAGGAGAATAGCTCAAGCAGTGAGCATGTGTTCAGATTTTCTGGGTACTACAATAGCTTGAATCAAGTGGGAGTTAATCTTCCAGATAAAATAGTGATTGACAGAATTCTCTAGTCACCATCACCAAGTTAGTAGAACTTCGTGATGAACTATAGTATGCAAGGGATGATGAAAACGATTCCCGAGCTTTTCATGATGATGAAATCGATGAAGGTAGAAATCAAGAAAGAGCATCAAGTGTTGATGATTAACAAGACCACTAGTTTCAAGAAAAGGGCAAAGGGAAAGAAAGGGAACTTTAAGAAGAACGGCAAGCAAGTTGCTGCTCAAGTGAAGAAGCCCAAGTCTGATCCTAAGCTTGAGACTAAGTGCTTCTACTACAAAGGGACTGGTCACTGGAAGCGGAACTGCCCCAAGTATTTGGCGGATAAGAAGGATGGCAAAGTGAGCAAAGGTATATTTGATATACATATTATTGATGTGCATTTTACTAGTGTTCGTAGCAACCCCTCGGTATTTGATACTGGTTTAGTTGCTAAGAGTAGTAACTCGAAACGGGAGTTGCAGAATGAACAGAGACTAGTTAAGGGTGAAGTGACGATGTGTGTTGGAAGTGGTTCCAAGATTGATATGATCATCATCGCACACTCCCTATACTTTCGGGATTAGTGTTGAACCTAAATAAGTGTTATTTGGTGTTTGCCTTGAGCATGAATATGATTTGATCATGTTTATTGCAATACGGTTATTCATTTAAGTAAGAGAATAAATTGTTGTTCTGTTTACATGAATAAAACCTTATATGGTTACACACCCAATGAAAATGGTTCGTTGGATCTTGAACGTAGTGATACACATATTCATAATATCGAAACCAAAAGATGCAAAGTTAATAATGATAGTGCAACTTATTTGTGGCACTGCCGTTTAGGTCATATTGGTGTAAAGCGCATGAAGAAAATCCATTCTGATGGGCTTTTGGAATCACTTGATTATGAATCACTTGATTCTTGCGAACCATGCCTCATGGGCAAGATGACTAAGACTCCGTTCTCCGGAACAATGGAGCGAGCAACTGACTTATTGGAAATAATACATACTGATGTATGCGGTCCGATGAGTGTTAAGGCTCACGGCAAGTATCGTTATTTTCTGACCTTCACAAATGATTTGAGCAGATATGGGTATATCTACTTAATGAAATACAAGTCTGAAACATTTGACAAGTTCAAAGAATTCAGAGTGAAGTGGAGAATCATCGTAACAAAATAAAAGTTTCTACGATATGATCGCAGAAGTAAAATATTCGAGTTACGAGTTTGGCCTTCAGTTAAAACAATGTGAAATAGTTTCACTACTCACGCCACCTGGAACACCACAGTGTAATGGTGTGTCCGAACGTCATAACCGTACTTTATTAGATATGGTGCGATCTATGATGTCTCTTACCGATCTACCTCTATCGTTTTGGGGTTATGCATTAGAGACAGCTGCATTCACGTTAAATAGGGCACCATCTAAATCCGTTGAGATGACACCATATGAACTATGGTTTGGCAAGAAACCTAAGCTGTCGTTTCTTAAAGTTTAAGGTTGCAATGCTTATGTGAAAAAGTTTCAACCTGATAAGCTCAAACCCAAATCGGAGAAGTGTGTCTTCATAGGATACCCAAAAGTAACTGTTGGGTACACCTTCTATCATAGATCCGAAGGCAAGACATTTGTTGCTGAGAATGGATCCTTTCTGGAGAAGGAGTTTCTCTCGAAAGAAATGAGTGGGAGGAAAGTAGAACTTGATGAGGTAACTGTACCTACTCCCTTATTGGAAAATAGTTCATCACAGAAATTTGTTCATGTGACTACTACACCAATTAGTGAGGAAGCTAATGATTATGATCATGTAACTTCAGATCAAGTTACTACCGAACCTCGTAGGTAAACCAGAGTGATATCCGCACCAGAGTGGTACGGTAATCCTGTTCTGGAGGTCATGTTACTTGACCATGACGAGCCTACGAACTATGAGGAAGCGATGATGAGCCCAGATTCCGTGAAATGGCTTGAGGCCATGAAATCTGAGATGAGATCCATGTATGAGAACAAAGTATGGACTTTGATTGACTTGCCCATTGATCGGCGAGCCATTGAGATTAAATGGATCTTCAAGAGGAAGACGGACGCTGACAGTAGTGTTACTATCTACAAAGATAGAATTGTCGCAAAAAGGTTTTCGACAAGTTTGTAAGGACATATTTATCCCTAAGTGTTTTGGTGATTGATGACAATGCATTTGCGGACTAATCGTGTGCCATGAGTATTCCAGACACTTCTTTGCTAGGCACAAGACGATTGGGTGCCCCTTGAAGACTCACGAAGACGGCATCTTTTCTACGTTTCTTTTTGGTGGATTTGAGTAGTAGGAAAGCCGTACTATTAAGAGGGGGTCCGCGTTGGAAAGGTTTGGGTGGAATCATCACGTACATGTCTCCTTCTTATCCCCTCCTTCTTCCTTGGAGCTTCCTCCGTTTTCTTGCCTCCCTTGTCTGGCTGCCGTTGTTGGTTGTGGTAGTACTGCTCCCAGGTCAACGGTAGTACCGTAGGCATCCGCGATAGTACCGCGCGGTGGCGCGGTAGTACCGCAGGTGCCCACGATAGTACCGCTCCCCTGGAGCCGCACTACCGCTGCCCACCAGGCTAGTGCCGCCCCTTTGTGGTAGTAGGAGCGGATGTAATTTTTTACATCCGCACCTACCGCGGTAGTACCGTTTTCACCGAGCGGTAGTACCGTGCTATGCAGTCAGGCAGTAGTACCGCCCCTCGGCAGTACTACTGTGTCGGGTTTTTGCTACTTCCCTTTCTTTGCGGAAGTAGGCACGGAAGTTTCCCTTCTCCCCTGGCTGGGATTTTTGCCTCGCGGTAGTACCGCATGGGGGGCGCGGTAGTACCGCGCGTGCGGAAGTACCGCCCCCAGCTTGTGTGCGTCTGTTTATCGATTCTGTGCTGGGGTTGCGGCAGTACCGTGGGTCGGTACGGTAGTACCGCACAGCCGTGCGGTAGTACCGCTTGGTTGCAAGCAGTAGTACCGCGCGGCCTTGCGGTAGTACCGCTGGCCAGGCGCGGTAGTACCGCTGGCCGCGGGCTGGTTGGTGGGTAACGGTTGGATCTTTTCCACACACTATATAAGGGGTCCCCTTCTTCCCCGTTGACTCACCTCTTCCACCACTAAGCTCCATTATTGCTCCAAGCTCCATTTTCGCCCGATCTCACTCCCTAGCCAACCAAACTTGTTGATTTGCTCGGGAGTGGTTGAGAAGGCCCCGATCTACACTTCCACCAAGAGATATTTGATTCCCCCACTAATCCCTTGCGGATCTTGTTACTCTTGGGTGTTTGAGCATCCTAGACGGTTGAGGTCACCGCGAAGCCATAGTCCATTGTGGTGAAGCTTCGTGGTGTCGTTGGGAGCCTCCAATTGAGTTGTGGAGATTGCCCCAACCTCGTTTGTAAAGATTCGGTCGCCGCCTCCAAGGGCACCAATAGTGGAATCACGGCATCTCGCATTGTGTGAGGGCGTGAGGAGATTACGGTGGCCCTAGTGGCTTCTTGGGGAGCATTGTGCCTCCACACCGCTCCAACGGAGACGTACTTCCTCTCAAAGGGAAGGAACTTCGGCAACACATCCTCGTCTCCACCGTCTCCACTCTTGGTTATCTCGTGCCTTTACTTGTGGAAGCTTATTTGTTTCATATATCTTGCTTGCTTGTGTTCCTATCCGTGTTGCATCATATAGGTTGCTCACCTAGTTGCATATCTAGACAACCTACTTTGATGCAAAGTTTAAATTGCTAAAGAAAATCTAAAAATTGTTAGTTGCATATTCACCCCCCTCTAGTCAACCATATCGATCCTTTCAAAGTTCAAGGTGTTGACTACGATGAGAGTTTCTCACTCGTATCTATGCTTAAGTCTGTCCGAATCATGTTAGCAATTGCCGCATTTTATGAAATCTGGCAAGTGGATAAACAAAACTGCATTCCTTAATGGATTTATTAAAGAAGAGTTGTATATGATGCAACCAGAAGGTTTTGTCAATCCTAAAGGTGCTAACAAAATATGCAAGCTCCAGCGATCCATCTATGGACTGGTGCAAACATCTCGGAGTTGGAATATACGCTTTGATAAGTTGATCAAAGCATATAGTTTTATACAGACTTGTGGTGAAGCCTGTATTTACAAGAAAGTGAGTGGGAGCTCTACAACATTTCTGATAAGTATATGTGAATGACATATTGTTGATCGGAGATAATGTAGAATTATTCTGCAAAGCATAAAGGAATGTTTGAAAGGAAAGACCTCGGTGAAGCTGCTTACATATTGAGCATCAAGATCTATAGAGATAGATCAAGACGCTTGATAAGTTTTTCAATGAGTACATGCCTTGAAAAGATTTTGATGTAGTTCAAAATGGAACAGTCAAAAAGGAGTTCTTGCCTGTGTTACAAGGTGTGAAGTTGAGTAAGACTCAAAACCCGACCACGGCAGAAGATAGAGAGAGAATGAAAGTCATTCCCTATGTCTCAACCATAGGTTCTATAAAGTATGCCATGCTGTGTACCAGACCTATTGTATACCCTGCCCTGAGTTTGGCAAGGGAATACAATAGTGATCTAGGAGTAGATCACTGGACATTGGTCAAAATTATCCTTAGTGGAATAAGAATATGTTTCTCGATTATGGAGGTGACAAAAGGTTCGTCGTAAAGGGTTACGTCGATGCAAATTTTGACACTGATCCAGATGACTCTAAATCTCAATCTGGATACATATTGAAAGTGGGAGCAATTAGCTAGAGTAGCTCCATGCAGAGCATTGTTGACATAGAAATTTACAAAATACTTACGGATCTGAATGTGGCAGAACCGTTGACTAAACTTCTCTCACAAGCAAAACATGATCACACCTTAGTACTCTTTGGGTGTTAATCACATAGCGATGTGAACTAGATTATTGACTCTAATAAACCCTATGGGTGTTAATCACATGGTGATGTGAACTATTGGTATTAAATCACATGGCGATGTGAACTAGATTATTGACTCTAGTGCAAGTGGGAGACTGAAGGAAATATGCCCTAGAGGCAATAATAAAGTTATTATTTATTTCCTTATATCATGATAAATTTTTATTATTCATGCTAGAATTGTATTAACCGGAAACATAATACATGTGTGAATACATAGACAAACAGAGTGTCACTAGTATGCCTCTACTTGACTAGCTCGTTGATCAAAGATGGTTATGTTTCCTAACCATAGACATGAGTTGTCATTTGATTAACGGGATCACATCATTAGGAGAATGATGTGATTGACTTGACCCATTCCGTTAGCTTAGCACACGATCGTTTAGTTTGTTGCTATTGCTTTCTTCATGACTTATACATGTTCCTATGACTATGAGATTATGCAACTCCCGTTTACCGGAGGAACACTTTGTGTGCCACCAAACGTCACAACGTAACTGGGTGATTATAAAGGTGCTCTACAGGTGTCTCCGAAGGTACTTGTTGGGTTGGCGTATTTCGAGATTAGGATTTGTCACTCCGATTGTCGGAGAGGTATCTCTAGGCCCACTCGGTAATGCACATCACTATAAGCCTTGCAAGCATTGCAATTAATGAGTTAGTTGCGGGATGATGTATTACGGAACGAGTAAAGAGACTTGCCGGTAACGAGATTGAACTAGGTATTGAGATACCGACGATCGAATCTCGGGAAAGTAACATACAGATGACAAAGGGAACAACGTATGTTGTTATGCGGTCTGACCGATAAAGATCTTTGTAGAATATGTAGGAGCCAATATGGGCATCCAGGTCCCGCTATTGGTTATTGACCAGAGAGGTGTCTCAGTCATGTCTACATAGTTCTCGAACCCGTAGGGTCCGCATGCTTAACGTTCATTGACGATATAGTACTATATGAGTTATGTATGTTGATGACCGAATGTTATTCGGAGTCCGAGGTTAGATCACGGACATGACGAGGAACTCTGGAATGGTCCGGAGATAAAGTTTGATATATGGGATAGTAGTGTTTGATCTCCGGAAGGGGTTCTAGATGTTTCCCGAAATGTTTGGGCACGAGAACACTTTATCTAGGCCAAAGGGGAAAGCCCACGAGGCTTTTGGAAAGTGCAAAAGGAAGTTTTGCGGAGACCAGAGGCTAGACGCCAGGAACCCTGGCGTCTAGGGGGTAGACGCCGGGAACCCTGGCGTCTAGCCTTGGAGTTTGAGAAGGACTCTTGCCTTTCGGGTGAAACCGACTTTGAGGAGGCTTTTACTCCAAGTTTCGACCCCAGGGCTCAACATATAAATAGAGGGGTAGGGCTAGCACCAAAGACACATCAAGAAACACCAAGCCGTGTGCCGGCAACCCCGTCCCCTCTAGTTTATCCTCCGTCATAGTTTTCGTAGTGCTTAGGCGAAGCCCTGCGGAGATTGTTCTTCACCAATATCGTCATCATGCCGTCGTGCTGCCGGAACTCATCTACTACTTCGCCCCTCTTGCTGGATCGAGAAGGCGAGGACGTCACCGAGCCAAACGTGTGCAGAACTCGGAGGTGCCGTGCTTTCGGTACTTGGATCGGTCGGACGTGAAGACGTACGACTACATCAACCGCGTTGATATGACGCTTCCGTGAATGGTCTACGAGGGTACGTAGACAACACTCTCCCCTCTCGTTGCTATGCACCACCATGATCTTGCGTGTGCGTAGGAAAATTTTGAAATTACTACGTTCCCCAACAGTACTTCCCCTCAAAAGGAAGGAACTTCGGTAACACATCCCCGTCTTCACCGGATCCACTCTTGGTTATCTCTTACCTTTACTTGTGCAAACTCTTTAGTGTTATTTCTCTTGCTTGCTTGTATGCTTGTTGTTATTGCATCATATATGTTGTTCACCTAGTTGCACATCTAGACAACCTACTTTGATGCAAAGTTTAATTTGGTAAAGAAAAGTTAAAAATTGGTAGTTGCCTATTCACCCCCCCCCTCTAGTCAACCATATCGATCCTTTCAGGAGGGAGCCGCGCCATGGACTGGCCGGGCACCTCGCCGGAAGGCCCTGGCAGGGCCGCAAGGCCACATGCAGGCAGTGGCTCCTCCTCTAGCCGCTCGGATCTGCACCCTCGGTGGTCCGCCGACAGATACACGAATGGCGGTCGGCCGGGCTCGGTGCTTGCCCAAAAGCTCGCTGGCGCATCGTTGCCACTCATTAAGTGCGACCACTGACCAAGGATGGTCGTGCGCCGCATGTCTACAAGGCCGGAACATCCCGGATGGGTGTTCATCAAGTGCTTAAACGACGGGGTTTGCGCTTTTTTCAGCTTCGGTCTGTGCTCTAGATTTGACTAGTTGTGCTAACTTCAAATTTTGTTGTGTAGAATGGATGCAAGTTTTGGTATTGGAAAGAAGAGTACATCGATATATTGATAGAGCGAAATTTAGTACATGTTCGTGCACTTTTAGCTAGCATAGAGGCTGTAAATGAGACAAGTGCACTTGTTGCTAGATTAGAGGCTAGACACGAGACTAGGTCTGAGAAAGCAACATCTACTTCTGGCTTGAAGAAGAAAGGAGGATGTCAGATCGAGCCTCCTCCACAGATCAACAATGAGTGCATCGAGAAGGCCCTAACCCAACTCAAGGGGGCAGTCATGAAAGTTGGCTATCTTCTAAAATGTTTGTTCTTATTTTCTTTGGCCTTGTTTTACTAGTCAAAATATGATGATGTATTGTCATGTATCAAAAATGAATCATAAAAAAAATTTAAGAACTTGCAAAGAAAAATGCACGCGAACAGGATGCAGCCGGGATGCGTCCACGCATTGGAAGCACGGCCACCGCATTCCAGTACACGCCCGAACACGACCCCAAATCCCTACCCAAACGGATAGAATTCGGACAAAACAGCGTCCGTTTGGGATCGCACGATGAAGTTGGCCTTATATCCTTTAGGACAAGGGTGACCAAGGTCGAGCCATTCTTTTGCCGGCAGTCACAGTATTCCAATCCCAAGACCGGGTGGCCAGCACCGCGCGCCGTAGACATGTGGACCCCACGCGTCCATGAGGCGCCGCCGCCGGCCACCATCGACGCCGGACGCCGGGGCCAGCCAGATCCGCCAAGCATCGCATCGAGCCGCCCCCACGGCCCATGTTCCGTGGGACGTCTGATACCCGAGCCGGCGTGCGTACGGAGCCCGACACCACCCATCCGTGTCGAGCCACACGGGGGAATAAGATTTATACCAAGATGAAGATTAACAACGATTCACGACATGCTTTCCGTGTCTCGGTCCATGGTCAGCCCAGCCAGCGCCGCTGCATGCGTCCCGCCCGCCCCCGTATCCCCCCTTTCTTTCTTTTTCCGCGTCACGTGCCCCCAGACCCAGGGCCAAAGCAAACAAAGCTGTGCTCCCTCCCCCCACGCCACCGCCGTTTCCCACGCCAATCGCTCAAACTTTCGTCCCTCCGCCTGGTCCCCTCCCCGCGGCTGGCTTGGCCGGCCCAACCAACCGAAAGAAACGGTCGCTCTGACCTCTGACCCTCTCTCTCTCTCGCCGCGCAGCGGGGGGAAAAGGCCGACGAGGGAAAGGGAGCTCGCTCGTCAGCTGGTTTGTGCGCTGCTGCAGCGTCGGGCCCCGCGCGCTGCTCCTCCGAGACAGAGACGCGCTCGCCCTCCCATGCGTCGCGCTCGGCGCGCCTCTTTCTCCCCGCACCCAACAAAAATGGAATGCCGCACCGGGGCGGGGCTATTAATCGCGCCCGCCGAGGAAAAGGCCGGCGAAAATAAATGAGCACTGCTGCTGCTACCACCAGGATTGGCAGCGGCAGCTGGCACTGGCATTGCATCGCCTAGCTAGCTAGCGCGCACTAGGGAGCGAGCGAGCTCCCTCTGTTCCTCGCCTCGGCCAGCCATGGCGGCGACGTCGCTCCTGCGCCTCTGTGCCGCCGCCGCGCTTGCGCTGCTCCTGCTCGTCGGAGCGGCGCCTCTGACAGGTCAGTCCGTCGCCTGCCCGGCTGTCTTGGCCCTTTCCAAACAGCTCTACATTGCCTTGTTCACTCTTCTCAGAATTTGTTTCTTGTTACTACTGTTTCATCGAGGGTTTTCTTGCCAGACTCCTTTCCCCCTTCTCTTTTTTCTACAAATCCGTCCTCGATCTTGATAAGTTCGCAGATTTTGCGGCCATCTGCAACGATTCGATACATAAATCTCCGTGTATTCCCGATTCATACGAGGGGAAAAAATCATGCGGGGAACCAGAATCTCGAGCTGTTGCCACTTAGAGTACCATTCACCGCCGCAGTTGGATTTGTTCCCATTTTTCAGCCATATCATACGCAGAGGATGTGGCCCTAGTAGAATCTTGCGTAGTGGTCGGTCAAGAAAATACTCGGGGAAAAGGGGCCCTGCATACTGTTCGATTGCCATCTAATCAAAGGGTCCGGATCATTCGTATCCTGCTTTATTAGGCATGCAGAGAGTATAAATTAATTAGTTCCTGTAACCACGGTCGGTAGCCTTTAATCACTAGTCAATACCGATTCCTAGTGTTTAAAGAATTTGTTAAAGTATTGAGTTGCATGCAGCTGCTTGAGCCGGGAGATCTCTACCTCGACACCCGGCTAGCACAATATATACAAATAAGAGGAAAAATCATCTAGGGAACCAGAATCTCGAGCTATTGTCACCACCGCAGTTACATGGCTGTCGGGAAATTTCAATCTTAATTAAATAACTGTGAGCTACTTCTCCCCATTTTTCAGTCACAGGAAATGTGGATAATTACATGGTTGTCGAAATTTAATTCTGTAAAAGAGAAATGTTTTTTATATCATGCAAAGACCAATGTGGCGTGTGCATATTATAGGATAGTTACAGAGTTCTTCCTCAATTTTCATTCAGCAAAGATTGGCTGCATGTAATTTGTTCTAATAGCAAGTAAATCTTGATCCGTATTGTGCTACTTTTCATACAGAGTTTTTTCGCTATTTTTATTTAGACTGGAACTTGATGTGAACAAGGGGGTGTATTGAAATGCATGTATATTAACTTGAGGTTCTGCGTATGCTTGCCTATCTCTATGCAGAAGCTTACGACCCTCTTGATCCAACCGGGAACATCACAATCAAATGGGATATCACTCAGTGGACTGCAGATGGCTATGTTGTAAGTTACCCCAACTTCTAGTACAGTAATTCAGAGTTCTGATTGAAGTTCATGCAGAAGTCGGACGCAAGTACTCCTTTTTGTAAAACTCTTCTTTGTAGTTCGACATTGCATCCTATAAAACTTCAGTTCCAATGTGTGCAATTTCTTTTTTCCTAATTGCATTTGACACAATGCAGAACAGATTCGCTGCACATCACTCGCAAAAAAAAAAGATTCGCTGCACATCACTTGGCTTCAACATTTATCTTCTTATTAAGACCTGTTACATTTTTATTGAGAAGGGAATTTTATTGACTCTAAATGCGGCATTAAGAACCGTTACATAATTGTGAAACATACAACCTCCACCACGTATTATTCTGCTGTTGATGTTCTGTACAATCTGCATTTCACAGGCTGTTGTTTCCATAAACAATTACCAGAAGTACCGTCATATCCAAGCACCTGGGTGGCATCTTGGGTGGGCTTGGACAAAGAAGGAGGTCATCTGGGGAATGATGGGTGCACAGACAATAGAGCAAGGGGATTGCTCTCAATTTAAAGGCAATATACCACACTGCTGCAGGAGAGACCCAACAACAGTTGACTTGCTTCCTGGTGCGCCTAACGGCATGCAGGTGGGAAATTGTTGCAAAGGAGGAGTTCTTAACTCATGGGTGCAAGATCCAGTCAATGCAGTGGCATCGTTTCAGATCACTGTTGGCCGATCCGGAACGACAAATAGGACAGTGAAAGCACCGAAAAACTTCACCCTCAAGGCCCCAGGTCCAGGGTATACCTGTGGAGCAGCCCAGAAAGTAAAACCTCCCACTAAGTTCATTTCGCTCGATGGAAGGAGAACAACTCAAGCGCATGGTATGTCGTTTCCGAATTCCTCTTTTCTGTTTAGTTGCTATTACGACAGAATCAAATTTCTTGGGCTTACCACAGGTCAACAGTGCATATGTTGATCACTGACTAACGAAAATGTTCTCTTCTTTCAGTGACTTGGGATGTGATATGCACATATTCACAGTTTGTTGCTCAAAGAGGTCCTGCTTGTTGTGTTGCACTATCATCGTTTTACAACGAAACGATAGTTGACTGCCCAAAGTGCTCATGTGGCTGCCAGAACAACATAACCAACCCTGGGAGCTGCGTTGAGTAAGTATTATCTCTTCAGGAGGCAGATACTTTTTGCACTCCCTGAAACTATTTCTAAATGTGTTTGCTACTTTGATAGGGTTAATTCGCCTTACTTGGCTTCAGTGGTGAATGGACCTGGCAAGGGCAGCTCGACCCCCCTAGTGCGATGCTCACCCCATATGTGCCCAATCAAGGTGCACTGGCATGTTAAGGCCAACTACAGGGACTACTGGAGGGTGAAGATCACCATTTCAAACTGGAACTACCGGATGAACTACTCCCAGTGGAACCTGGTTGTTCAACACCCAAATTTCGACAATGTCACGACAATTTTCAGCTTCAACTACAAAGCATTGAACCCCTATGGAGTAATAAGTGAGTATTGCTTTATCCCTCCATAACTAAAATGTGTAGCATGTACTAAGCTATTAACCGGCGTTTCGATGCAGATGATACCGCGATGCTGTGGGGTCTCAAGTACTACAATGACCTGCTCATGGTGGCTGGGCCAGACGGCAACGTGCAATCCGAGCTTCTGTTCAGGAAGGACCCGTCGACCTTCACTTTCGAGAAGGGCTGGGGTTTCCCAAGACGCATATACTTCAACGGTGAGAGCTGCGTCATGCCTCAGCCAGATTTGTACCCATGGCTGCCAAGCTCCTCCCCGAGACTGACGAAGACGGCATTTCTGGCCCTGGCCATCGTCGCTTGCGCGACGGTGGCGTTCTTGTACAATCATCTAGTGTTGGATAAATACTGCGGGAAGTCATGAGTCATGACCCATTGAGCGCTGACGTCTTGAGTTTGTTGCAAGTTTAGGTAGGGATGTTGCATCAAAAGCTGACTGGGGGTGTGTTGTCCTGACCCATTGGCCATTGAGCACTACTGACATCTTGTGTTTCTTGCAAGTTTGAATCCATTCAGATTTCGGGTTCTTGCAAGTTTAAGCTTGTTCACATTTAAGTTGCTTATTCTCAGATATAAATAAGTTTGAATCCATGTTTGCCCGGGGGCGGCACCGGCGAAGCAGCCTTGGAAGAGGCGATGCGGCTTGTCTTCAACTGGGCTTGCCGGAGAAGGGAAGCTGTGGACGGGGTGTTGCTGCTCGGCTGACAGAGTGTTGTGGATCTGGCGCCTGGCTCCGAATCCGCGGGTAGTGGCCTTATAGCTGGCCAAACGGGCCTTTTTTCCGGGCCGGCCCATGAGCACGCGTGCTCGGCAATAAAGGGCTTGGCCTGGTACATGACTAAGCGGGCCGTGTGTGGCCCATGGCACGACGGCGCAGATGTGTGAGGCCTGTGGCTGGCACGACATGGCCCGTTTATTGTTTTCTGGATTTTTTTCTGACTTTTTTTATCAAGTTATTGACCCAAAAACAGTCCAAAAGGCCGAAAGCACATGGGCTAACCAGCCTACGTGTCGTGCCAGGCCCGGGCTGGGCCATTGTCCACCTTGGCCTCTAAAACAGGGTCACGGGAACATGCGAGGGTTTCGCTAGGGTTGCAACCGCCGTCGCCGCCGCCCCAACGAAGTTTTTGATCCCCTCGCCTCCGGCTGCCATCCTGGCTCTCGGAGGTGGGGGCCTCACATCTTCAAAAGTCCTATGTCTTTCATCATCACCTAGTGATTTTCGTATTTTGTGAGAATAAATTTACTCTCGTTCTTCTAGCGATGCCAGGAAATTAGAGAGTTTTCTGTCCTCGTAGATCCGATTATTCGGACCTGATGAGTTTATGTTGGTGTCAAAAAAAAATTGTTGGTTTGATTCTTTATGGAGTTGAAATATTTCATCGACACAACGGTGAAGATATTATGATCTGACAGTCTGCACTTCTAGGGGATTATCCCCGTCCCAAATACATTCATCCATGAAGTCTTTCCATCTTTTTGGATGGACGACTCAAGGTGCTTTCAAAACTCATTGTTGGTAATGTTCGTGTAGGTGAAAGAGTGACAACATCGTTGCTCTAATCCAATTGCAGCCTCTTTATCAAAGTCTTTAGAGTGTTTTTTCCAACAGAGATTGATACAACGAAGAAGGTGTTTCCAAAAAAAATCATTATAATTCTTAGTCATAAGAGTTACTTTATATTTTCTTAGATCTTAAATCCAAATCAGTGTATCTGTGGTTGTTATGAGTATGATATGAATAAAATTACAGGGTTTCTCAAAGAAGAAACAAGAAACTATGTCCAGTTGAAACCGCATTATAGTTTGAGGTTTCAAAAAAATCTAAAAAAATACAATATATTTCCTTAACACAGTACAATCGTAGATGCTTACAAACACACACATGCATTCAAAAAATATAATATGTTAAGAGTGTGATGTTATATTAGCATGTGAAATTTCAAGTTAAAACACATATTCTTTACGATGTAAAAACAAAATCAAAATTGAATCGTGACAGAAAACATCATTATTCATTGCTGATTTTATTGACCGTGTTTTGATCGTTTCATTTTATTTTTCTTGGCATAGCAAATATGACCAAGTGATTTTATAGTAGAGGCATATCCTGAATGTGCTTGATAGATCCCATTTTTTCATGAAAATAAGTCTTGTATAACTTTGCTCTTTGCAGATGTGTTGGTCATATGCATCCTAATTATGCAGAGGTCGGATAAGTGCTCATTGTGTTTGTGTCCCTTGATGCTTCATTTTCGATAAAATCCATCCTTTGTCGAAAAAAAACCTTGCCCGCTTCATTTTCAATTAAATCCACCCTCGGCCTTTCATCACATCCGCTGCGTGTGGCTGGACCTTTGGATCATCAAATATTACAAAGATTATAAAGTGAAACGTCGTGTGCAAAGCAATTCCGTTGTAAATATTGGGTCGTGAAACAAACACGCCCACGCTCACCCATCTCGCTTACCATTCGCTTATCTTCAGCTTCAGCCACGCGAATTCTCAATATTCCTTTCTATTTCTCATCAAACGAATGACATCTTCTTCCGATTTCTCACCCAAGGTGTGAATTTTTTGCAAAAACATAATGAATGTCCACAGCATTTTACTCCACATTTACAATTGGAAAATTTAAAGCCAAAACATGACTGCACATATTCCATACAGGAATTTTTTTAATACAGCCTAAATAGACACTATTTTTTTCAAAACGGACACTCACAGTTTGATCTATTTGTACACAACAAATGAGGATACTTTTGCTCAGTTCTGCAAGTGGATAAGCTATAGCATGGTAAACATCAATGATTTTTTTTTTGCCCAAGAAGATAAGCATTTACATATTCTCAGGCACCAAGAGTCAAAGCACCAAACCGTCGACAATGCAATGCAAGCAGCACGAATTTGTTGATACAGGAGGGTTATGAGCAAAACATACAATGTTTGATATTGGTAAATTAAGCTAGTTCTGAATATTAAGGCATGCAGTTTGAACCGAGTTAAGGACTGATGGTAATTTCTATCAACAGGCAAAAATACGCGTGTAGATGCGAGCAGAACACGCGACCTTTCTGAGGTGATTCTACAACAAGGTGGGTTTCTGAATGCGAGAAAAAGAAAAACCAAGTGAGTCTTGTTGCCGCTAGTACTGCCCCTGTTCTGGGGAAGGTCAAGCAGATCCATCCCCCCTGTCCATTCTTTGTGAATCTGAAACTCAAACGATGTTGGGCATAAGTTATAGGTGAAGGAACGGTTGTGACAAACAACGTCTGTGATGCTGAAATAGCTTATAGCCAGATAAAGTACCTATGGCATGCAAAGAATATAGGAAGCCATCATCTTCTCCTTGGAGCAGCAATTGGCGCCCTTTGTGCTGGAGCTTGACCCTGCCCTCCAGCTTGCTCCTCGGGTATGTTTGCTGCTGCTGTGACGGCGTTCATGACAATGAGACCAAGAGGAATGATGTACATCCACTGCAAAGCAGGAAGCAGCAGTCAGATTCAAGGAAAAGGATACGACAACATTTCAAGTCATGCAGGCACCAGCGAAAAAAATCGAAAATATACACGTGATATTTATTACTGTACTCACATATTTAGCCCAGAAAGATTTCTCAGGTGGTTTCATCACTTCACCGAGTCCACTCTCAGTTTCTATCAATTGCTCTACAAATGATGGAGTTCTGCAAGCGCACAACTTAGTTAGAACTAGGAACCAGGTGTCATTCGAGATAGGATAGGTTTGAGACTGTTCTTTGGCAATAGGTTTGTTGCTGGAAAAGGTCACTAAGATAAATGTGAACTGCCACCTCTCTGGTGCTCTGCATATTATTTTTGTCTTAACCTCGATAAAGCAGAGATTTACCTTGGTGCTTGGTCAGCAGTCTTCAGAATAGTGTATGAATTGAATGTCCATTTTGATGGCTGGAACAAGAATTTCAGCATTGTAAATAGAAGCATTGTCTTTCATCAGCAGACACACACGGTATACTTAACGGGTGAAACATCAACATGAATCCTTCTGTGATGTTATTTTACCATAATTGCGGGAGTTTAATCTAGGCAGTATAACTCTTGAAGTTTATATGTTTATAGTATGTGCGTGCATTTTGCTGGTACGGTACAGTTAAAAGCTTATAGGTTATTTCTATCAATTATTTACCACATGCAACTCCATAAACAAGGTTTCAAGCAAGACAACTTACTACTTCCATTGGCCGGGGATATTGGCATCCACCAACGGAACCATAATTAACAGCCAAAATATTTACACCGTCCTGCAAATGACACAGCAAAGCCTAATGTGAGCCAAATACCAAAGAGACATTCATCTATAGAAAGTGAATATTCCTTCAAACATTTCATCCTGTGAAAGACAGTATTATTCTACTGCACTACCGATTTATCACATAAAAAAATATACCATTAAAGGTTTCATGCTACGTGCTAGGTACATGTGATGGTTTCTAGCAAATAAGCAACAGCCAACAAAGCCATCTGTCATTCTAAATATGAAACATGGGAACTTCCAATTTGGACGTGGAGTTCTGCCAAGGAAGAACATATGTAACATAATAAAACCAGGACGAAAGTTGCTTACTTCAGAGCTAAAAAATACTCAGGTTAACCAACCCTACTGAATATGCATTCCTAGTGCCACATGATTAAACTGTACAATGTTACAGGTTGATTTGTGGTGGTGCAAAGGTGGGGGTTGTACAGGAAAATGTGCCTTTGTACGGGATCGGAAAGGGTAGGTAGCTTGATAACTCATGCTCACCCTCCATGCACAAGTGGCAAAGAGGTTCTGACATACGGCTTCATTAGGTAAGGAAATTCTTAGATTGATGCTGAAAATTACATTAAGGCTCCTTCTAAAAACAGGTAGTTATAACTAGAAGGGCTCCTAAAACAGGTAGTTATAACTAGAAGTTAACATACAAGGGGCTGCTTCTAAAGATAGGCAGTCATATACTCATATCCAAAAGGGAACAGAAACTGCTAGCTGATTGTAATAACTAAAATGTACTCCCTCTGTACAGTAATGTAAGACGTTTTTGCAGAACGTCTTAGATTAGTGTACATAGGCAGTATCAGGAAAGGAACCTTAACCTCAAGGAACACCAATAGATATTTCTAAATACGTATACTGAAGGAATACTTAACCATCTCTAACACAATCTCTAATTTAAGACGTTTTTGCAGTTCAAATTGAACTGCAAAAAAGTCTTATATTAGTGTACAGAGGTAGTATCAGGAAAGGATAAATAGCATCCTTGAGCTCAAGGAACACCAATAGATATTTCTAAATACGTATACTGAAGGGATACCTACCCATCTCTAACACAATCTCCTAACGAAAATTGAACTAAACCATCACTGGTGTGCTATCCTAGCTGCCATTTTCCGTGGATCGGCAGCAAAGATAGATGGGGCTATAGGAAAGGTCCACGACAATCAAACAGCATCCCACCCTATTTTGTTAGTTATACAGAAAATGTAATTATGAACCGACGAAAATGCTGACAGTATTTTTAAGATGTATCAATTATACACAATGAAGTAAGCTCTACAGGAGAAGATACAAGTAGCAGTTAAGAAATCGAGAGAATTACCATGTGGATGACAATATGTTCATCCAAGCTGTCACGTGGAATGCATCTCTGAACATCGAAAAAATACACAGTTCAGCGACTGAAAACACAACTCTAGAATCACAATAATTCCTAACATAAAACATTTCATATCTGCAATTTATGCTTCTTTCATAAGCTTGAAAGTGGCCATTGCTTCATGGGAATTTCAAATCAGTATAGTTGTTGATTCTGTTGTAATAAACCTCATTCACAATAATATTGGAGTAATATCTGGTGAATCTATCTTACGATCCAGCAAGCCATAATGATAGGTTGGAGAGAAACAACATGAAGTTAGTCAACTACTCAACTTACCGCTTTGATTGAGGAATAAATATAATCGTTTCTTGTAGGATCCAACACATTAGACGGTAGCCTTATTGTGTAAAAACTATCTTCTTCCAGTAATTTCTGCAATGATAAAATTAAAATGCAGAAGCACCAGATAAGTTGGTATATAGAAAAATAATGAAATCAGGAAATAATGGAGAAAAGAAAGAACCTTAAATGCATTCTTTTCATCCTCAGTCAACTCATTCCTCGTAAATCGGAGCTTAGTGAGAGTCTGGTTCAGAAAATGAGTGGAGTCAATTAAGATAAAATTCTCCTCGCTTTAGTATAAATAGTTAAAGAAAGAACATATAGGAAACTAACATATGGTTAACTTTACTACTTGAGGGCAGCGTTGACATGGGTGATTATTCAATGAGACAACTAGTTACATAGAATACAAGCAAACAAAGCCAAGAATAATTCTGAAGCAAAAATAAATTCCTTCCTATGACTTCTAATCTAGACACCCTACGGGAGCATGCAGAAGTCAGCAAGGTACAGCAGCATGTCATGCTCAGCAAGACGCGTGGCCAGGGAGGCGCGAGGCGGCACGGACAACGAGGGGGGCAGTAGGGAGAGGGAGTGGAAGAGGGCGGCAAGGAGGACGCAGAAGCGCGGGAGAAAGCAGGTCAGAGGAGCGAGAGGTGGCGGTGGCGAGCACCGGGTCCACCTCACCATTTTCCTCCTCGACCGAGCACCGCCACAAGGCCATGGTGTAATCCCGCCAGGTGCCTCGCTGCAGCACTGCGACTGATATGTGACTCCAGTTCTGCTCAGGTGTTTTGCTGAAAAAATAACTAGTGTACAAATGAGGGGTGTCTTTTCAGGTGTCATTTAACACTCTGCTGGAAAAACGGATGGAAATGTCACACTAGGAACAAAATTCACACCTGGTGTCAAAAGAATACCAAACAGGGAAGCACATTTTTAACAGGGCCACATAAGGAATTATTTCCATATATTACCCTTGCGAAGCTAGCATATCTAGGCAAGAGAATACTAGCTGTCGGCCATGGGTTATCT
Organism: Triticum urartu; assembly: GCF_003073215.2. Taxonomy (NCBI): domain Eukaryota; kingdom Viridiplantae; phylum Streptophyta; class Magnoliopsida; order Poales; family Poaceae; genus Triticum; species Triticum urartu. The sequence continues at coordinate 64,198,808 of NC_053025.1, read as the reverse complement.
AGGCAAATCCCTTCTTTGGATATTTTGCCAAGAGAAACCAATGACCAATAGATCATGTGCTAACTGGCACTTGCTCTATTCTGAAAAGAATAGACTGACGTTTGCTCTTGAGGAAATGCCAATTCTGCTCTCATCCCTTGTGACCAAACTGTATCTCTTTGCCTAGCAAAGCCAGATTTGATTGTGCTAACAATCAAACACCCAATGCTTCGTCACGCAAGGCGAGAATACGCACCCTTTGTTGCTTGCAGTTCTGTCACCCCACCTCGTAGTTGTTCTCTATGTGGCAATATGCGAGTAAGCAATGTAGAATGACTCCATATTCTTGCAAAGGATGTGGCAACTGATTTCTGTGACCACACAGAGTATGTCATGCCACTGTTGGGCAACAACAATGAAATGGTAAAGCTCATAATCATTTATCAACCTTATCAGCACTACCTACTTTGCTAAACGAACCAAACAACAAAACTGAACCCTCCTACACACGTCAAACAAATAGCAGATGATCTGGAAGAACAAACTAACCAGATCCGATCTATAGTTCACCTTCCCTAACAATTCGGACCACACAATTCACAGTATCTCCAAACCAAACAGCTAGAAACTACTGACGGGGGCACGAAATCAACCAAATCTACCCCCTGGCAAGGTCCAATCACTAGCTGCCCATAGATCACGGGATCAGGAAGTAGAGAAAACAGATCAGCAAGCAACGAGAGCTACGACGACGAGATCGGGCAACCAAATCGGGAACGAAGCTACCGATAGGGTGCGAAGCAAACCTGGGAGCCGTGGGCCGAGGACTTGAGGCGGGCGGAGAAGGACCCGGCGGGGCCGAACCCTAGGCCGGCTCCGAGGTCGTGCTCGAGGGTGAACTGGACGGTGTTGGACTCGGAGGCGCCAGCCGCCTGCGTCGCGTCCGCGGATCGGCGGCGGGAGGACACTACCGGCGGCGTCGAGGGCGGCCGGAGCGAGGGGGTGGAGGAGGCCCGGGTGCCCTCGAACTCGTCGTCGTCGTGGAGGAGCAGCTCGTCCGACTGGAAGGCGGCGGCGAGGGAGAGGAAGTGGGAGAGGAGGAGGAGGAGGGGCGGGAGCATGAGGAGGGAGCGACGCCGCGCGGCCATGGCTTTGGGTGAAGGGCTTGGACTCTGGAGGAGATCGGTGCCAGCGCCGGCCGAGGTGATGTATGCGGAGAGACGGTGATTCTCTCCTCTCTTTTTTTTTCCGCTGATGAAGAAGTTTTCTTTTTTTGACAGCTTTATTTTAGAACATTTTGAGTAGGGCTGGGCAAAAACTGGTAGCTCGCTCTATAGTTGGGCTCGTTAAACATATAGCTTGCTTTTTAATGAACAGATGCAATCATCAATTTAAGCTTGTTAAGCCAAACAATAATCCTACATTTACGTAAAGAACTACATGATATTACGTAAACTACCTAATCTAAACATCTCTGCCTCCTGATTTTAATGAGGGTGGGCTCCTTCCTCACTCCCTCTCCAATCCTGACTTGCCACGTTTGCTATTACGTAAAATACATAAAAAAACAGTTACGTAGATGTAGCATTGCTCTAAGCCAAATGAGTTTCATGAATAGCTCGTTAAACTCGTTAGTAACAACACAACATATCTTTTTTTATTTTATGTGACAAAAAATTTCATAGTACCTCGACCCATTGATTCAATCGAGTCGACATAGGAGGCAACAAAATAGTGTGATTTTCTTTTGTAGTCATCATCTTTCTTCATAACCATGCCTACACACTCATCGTATAAATGTAACACATCATAATCTGTTAACAAGCGATCTATTAACGAGCGCTCGCGAGCGCTCACAAGCTTAACGAGCGTTAAATGAACCGAGCTGAGCAGGGCTTTCTACTTGTTAAGCTTAACTAGCCTTAACAAGCACGAGCTTAACGAGCTGAACAGTGCGTTAATCCATCCCTAATTTTGAGATGCCTTTTTTTCTCAGGGGTAATTATGAAACGGCCAGAGAAGAAGGTTTTGATACAATATGATGGACTTTGCTGAGATACGAACTGGACTAATCATGGGCCGGGCATTATGACCAAAACACGAATAAATTTTTGGGAGGAATGATTTTGATAGTTGGGCCGGCCTAGGCCTGTTGTGGTTCTCAAATTATTAAAATAAGTTTATGTCTATTAAAATAATTTAAAAATACGTACAAATCATGGTCACAAACATGTGCTACAAAGTTTCAAAGACATAGCCGCCTCGAAGAAAAAAGTTTGAAAAATATGGATTGTACAATAATGCAACTAAGTAACATGGAAATTAATGATATTGAACACTATAAAACATTAATATGTTCTTTATTGAAAGGATAGTAAGCACTTTGGTGTGAGGATAACTTTTCTTAGGGGAGGTGCGAGTATAACTAAGGTTCTTCTTTGTAGCTTCGGGAGGAGAGGGTTGGACTTGGAGGACATTGGTGACACCGGTCGAGGTGATGTATGCGGAGAGACGGTGTTTTCTTCCATAAATAATTTTTTGATACAGCTGAAGAAGATTTTTTTTAAAAGGGAAATGCCTCCTCAGGTGTTATTTTATTGATCAGATGAACCAATTACATTTCTAATTGTTACATCAAACGCACAACTAGAGAAGGACGGCGATAAGTGTCACACGTGTGGACGTTAGGAGGTCTGTCCACACACCTACGTGTGGGCCAAACAAGTAATGCCCACACACCTCATTTTTTCCCTCTGGATCCCTCTCACACGCGTGCGTGTGGGTGAAATAGATAACGCCCACACGCCCCGTACGTCAGGCCTCATACCTCGTTGTCCCGCACGCCCCGCGTGACAGTCACCGTGCGTCCCACAGTTGCCATGGTCTAGACCCTCGTCCATGTTCGTTTAACTGTAGTTGCCATGTCGCTGAACTTCGGTTGTCATGTCGGACAACTACAGTTGCCATGGTTGCTCAACTGCAGTTGTCATGTATGGTCTGGTCTACTGCAGTTGCCATGATTTCAAAACTTTAGGAGTTGCCACCCACTGACACTAGGCAGTTGCCGTGTAGCACTACAAAAAGGCATGGCAAAAAAACATGTTCGGGTAAAAAAGAGAGTTGCCATGTACCATACAAAAACACATGGCAACTTGGGTAAAAGAGAGTTGCCATCTGCTTACAAGCAAAGCTAGGGCAGTTGTCATGTACCCTGCAGAAACACATGGTAACTGTCAGCTTTGGGTGTGGGCGAGGAAACGGGCGTGTGAGCGAAGTGATAAACGCGCACACACCAGCCCCCTCTGCGTGCGTGAAAACTGAGGTGTGGGCGAATTGTTAAACGCCCATACACCAGCCTTCCGTGTGGTGAAAAAAAACGTGTGGACGACCGGATGAATGCTCACACACCAGTTTAGTCTTACGTGGCATACAAAAACTGCTAAAACGCACTAAGATTCGTACAGAATTGGTTGAACGAGGATCTATGCGTGTGGGCGAGTTGCCAGACGCCCGTACGTGTGGGCGTTATTGTTTTCGCTAGAGAATATGCAGATAACGGGGCAGTAAGTATGAGTTGGGTTTGTACGAGAGTGTAGTAGAGTACAAGAGAGAAGCATCTCTATCTAATTTGTCATTGGTTATATGTGTTCATAATTCATAGTTATCCTTCATCGATTTCTTCGACCAGTTCATATCTCACGGAACGAAAATTCTCATATCTCACGGATGCATATATAGAAATTCTGATTGCTACACACAACCTCCCTTTTCACTTGTGGGGTTAAACTAGGTTCCTCCAAAGAGGCATCTGGTTCATCACTGCACAGACATGCATAATCTATAACCGATATACTCCATAATATAGCCATCGGACACTATAGGTCATTATATACTGTAGCTAGCACCCAGATGAAGGAGATTGTTGGTTCTGCAAGCGAAACTAATCTTGCCTCTAAACACTGTCACATCATGAGGGAAAGCTTAGCAACTCAACAGGCATCTCCCTGCTAACGGCCTTCGAGGCTTCAGGTCGAGCCATAGAACTGGATCGGCGAATCGGAATCTCACGCAAGTGATTCATCTCGAGTCGTGGTTTGTTCCTGGTATGGTTACATCACAATATGCAGTCATAGTTGAACCGAGTATTTCTTTATAACTATTCAAGGGTTCTTCATAGTAAAATAATATGATACTATCATGTCAGCTACATTACAAATTCTGAGATGTGAATCATCGAGGACAACACAATCAGTAAAACAATGGACTGTTACATGTTTATCCATAGCATATCTGCAGGAAAGAATTACCTCGGCCCATTTGACAGCAATCACTGCATCAAATTTGCCACCCTCTGCTTTGAAATGATCTTACCTACAATCATAATCGTATATTCATAGTCTGTCAAATAAGCAACTGATAAGTGATAACTAACAAAACCCTTCTGGCAGCGAGGGACATGCAATTTTAAAAACATCCACATGCGTGTTAGGCATCTATCATTTCTCCGTGGAGACAGCAAGACAAAATGGTAGCTTGAGATTTGGGGGTGGTGGAAATGGAATTCTGGTACATAGTTAAAACTGAAGACTAATCATCAGATAGAAATTGCAGGCAACACAAAACCTGAAAGAGTGGCATTACAGACTGCAAGCAACACATGCAACTGAAAGTGAAAAAAAAATGCAAATATTGAGATTTTTTTCCCTAATTCACCATTTCTGCGAAAACAGCACAAAGTGACAAAGTATTATATCTCTAGTAACCTTATACCGAGATTCTTCCCGCCAAACTCAGCAAAGTTTATCCAAGAGTACCTGGCACATCCTGAGCAGGTCCCCATGTACTGGATTGCAGAGAATGATGTCGTTTCAGGAACCATAGCAGCAGGTTGTGCCCTCTTAGGGAGCACTGTGATGGATTAATTCCTTCTCCAACAACAGAAGTCTTTTTTAGAGTTGCGACCCTTGCATATCTGAACACACAAAAGAAAGGTGTTTTCATGTCGAACAAATTCAAAATTTACAAATTCAATCAAATAAAGGTAAGATCAATGCACTAAGGATATAATTTCCAGTTCAGCTCCCAGGAACAAAGGCAAGATCAATGCACTAAGGCTATAATTTCCAGTTCAGTTCCCAAGCCTTACATTGTTATAGAACAGGATAACAAATAACTTAACTGCGGCATATCAGACGACAGGACCAGGAGATATGCAGTTGATAAGCTTGAGAAGGAAAGGCATTTCCTTAGATACTTAGAGCAACTCCAACGCGCTGACCCATTTCGTCCGCGCGTGTCCATTTGGGTCAAAAGGACACAAAAGTCAGCTCAACGCGTCGACCCAAACGGATGCGCGTCCGCTTTTCATCCGCCGGACGACCCATTCCTAGCCCAAATTTGGGCCTCATTTGCGTAGGCGCGGACACGAAGCGGATGCGCGCCTACTCCTTCCCCTGGCCCGCCAGTCGGTGGCACAACGACCACCATTTCCCTCCACTTTTCCAAAACACTCCCGCCAGCTCACGCTCCCGCCCGCTCGCCATGGACGATGTGCCGACCCTCGATGCCGCCGCCGGCCTCGCGTCCCTCGCCTCGTCCGGCCTCACCTCCATCGCCATGGACGATGTGCCGACCCTCTCCGCCGCCGCACATCAGGAGGAAACCAATGCCCGAGTCGCCGTGGCAACGAGGGAGGCCCTACTCTGCCTAGGGTTAGACCCTGGCCAGCACGGGCTCGTCGGCATTTCCTCGGATGGTGCTGCCAGAGTCACCGCGCGCGTCTGCCACGCAGCCGATTCCTGGCCTCCATGTCTATCCGCAAGCCTCCCGCTTCTCCGGGGAATGCTCGCCGGAGGTGAGCGTGGTGGCGCCGTCCACGCCCGCGCCCGTGCCCATGGCCATCGACCTCAACGCCACGCCGGTGGTCAGTGGATCATCCTCTGGAGGGGCGGGGAAACGCCCGCGGGAGACACCAGCCGACATACTTCCCGACGTCCACAACCTGTTCGATAGAATGCCGACCACCAGTGACGACGAAATGGCCAACGGTTTCATCATCGAGAACATCATCTTCAAAAGTGGTGCAGGGGTCGATCCCGAGGAGACCCAAAGCCAAGACGGCCGAGCGCCCTTCATGCCCGCCACCTTTGATCAAGCTGGCATGGACGACACCTTCATGCAAGACCAGGTCGGCATGGGCAGCACCTTCCCGCTCGACCACGAATTCCCGGAGGGCTACGACCTTGAGGAAGAGGATGAAGTGGACATCGACGGGGAGCCTTTGTTCGAGGATGAGCTCGCCAACCAAGACGGCGCAAACAAGGAGTGCAAAAGCAGGCGGACGAAGGCATGCACGCCGTCAGAGGACAAACTCCTTTGTGAGTGTTGGAGGGACATTGGGCAAGACCCCAAGGTCGGCGCCGATGTTAGGGCATGTCTCTCTCTAAGTAGTTTTGGTGATTGATGACAATGCTTTTGCGGACTAATTGTGTGTGTTGAGTATTTCAGAGATTCATTCCTTGGCACGAGACGATTCTTTCCCCTCGGAGCTTTAAGTGAAGACAGTGTAGCCTCTTTCGTTTCGATTTTGGTGGACTTGAGTCGTAGGAGACACCGTACTATCAAGAGGGGGTCCGCAATGGAAAGGCTAGGGTGGAATCAACACGTACACGTCATTTTTGCACCCCAAGCTCCTTTCCTCTCCATGGAGTTTGTTGTTTCAACGGAAGTGGAGATTGTGAGGAGATAGCGGTAGTACCGCCGCCAGCGCGGTAGTACCGCCCATGGTCCTACAGCGGTAGTACCGCTTGGGTGCATCGGCGGCAGTACCGTCCTGGTTCGGCACCGCTACCGCCTCGATTCGAGGAGGTCTTTTCTCGTGTCGGGTTGTGCGGCAGTAGTAGCGGCAGTAGCAGCGGTAGTATCGCGGCTACCACCGCTACTAGTGCCGCCCATACCCTCTTTTTCTCTCCCGTTCTCCCCCTGTTTCTTTTGCTCTATGGGCTTTTCGCATGTTGCTTACTGAGAAGGCTTGGGAGCACACTTTTCCTGGTGTCATGCTGGAGACTGGCGAGTTGATCCCTCATGAGATCAAGCGTCTGAGGAAGAAGGAGAACTGGGGCACTTCGGTTCCGAAGTCTGGGATTTCGTCTGGAGCTGACGAGGGCGAGGCAGAGGCTGATGCTGATGATGATGAGGATTATGAGCCCTGTGGAGCGGAGCCCTCATGGGCAAGGAAGCTCAAGCACAAGATGAAGAAACTTTTCTGCATGGAGTCTGATGGGCAGTATATGGCTCACGTGTATGAGAAGAAGGCCAAGAGCCGTCACAAGGAGCTCATGCGTCAGTTAGGTACAACAGTTGCCAGCGGATCTGAGGGCAAGATCACCGATGAGTGGATTCAGCAGCACTGCCCATGGACAGACTCAAACACCGAGCAGCCCCCTGCTGATGACGGAGGAGCGGCCGATCACGCGGGGATGTGATGATGGAGATCATCAGTTATGCTATCACCTGTGACCGTAGCAGCACTCTTTGCCCTTTTGGTGTCTCGCTGCCAAATGGGGAGAGAGTTCAGGGATTTGTCATTGTCGTTGTCGAGTTGCGAGTGTGTCTCATTTGTCTTGTCTTTCTCTCTCGCAAACTCTTTTCTCGTCATTTGCTTTTGGTTTGGTTTGTGCTCATGAGACCTGGTACCCTATCATATGGTGTGAGACATATGCTACCCTATCCTATTATTATCTCTGTATGTCGAGTACTTTAGTAGTTTGTGAGTTCATGCTTATCTCATATGTCTACTTTGCTCACTTGCTACTCTATTGCATCCTAGCTCTTATATGTCTCATCTTTGATGCGAATGTTGTCAGACTATAAAATATAAGGGGAGTGTTGATCCTAATGCGTGTACTTTGCATCCAAAGGCACTTCTATTTAAGTGCACACATTTAGGGGGAGCCCGTCTATATTTTGTAGTCTCTGGGATTCGCTTATTCTCTTGTCCTTCCTTTGTGCAAATCCCGTGTTGTCATCAATCCACCAAAAAAGGGGAGATTGTTAGGGAATGTCTCTCTCTAAGTAATTTTGGTGATTAATGACAATGCTTTTGCGGACTAATCGTGTGCGTTGAGTATTTCAGAGATTCATTCCTTGGCACAAGACGATTCTTTCCCCTCAGAGCTTTAAGTGAAGACGGTGTAGTCTCTTTCGTTTCGGTTTTGGTGGATTTAAGTCATAGGAGACACCGTACTATCAAGAGGGGGTCCGCAATGGAAAGGCTAGGGTGGAATCAACACGTACACGTCATTTTTGCACCCCCAGTTCCTTTCCTCTCCTTGGAGTTTGTTGTTTCAACGGAAGTGGAGATTGTGAGGAGATAGCGGTAGTACCGCCGCTAGCATGGTAGTACCGCTGTCCTACAACGGTAGTACCACTTGGGTGCACCGGCGGCATTACGGTCCTGGTTCCGCACCGCTACTGCCTCGATTCGAGGAGGTTTTTTCTCGTGTCGGGTTGTGCGGCAGTAGTAGCTGATGAAGCTATGTACCTAGGGTAGGGTCATGGACCTGTCCTAACTGCCCTACCCAAGGACATCTCTAGAAGAAATCACCTTTCAATCGACTTGGAGGTGTTCCACTCGACAGACTCGAAGACATTCGACCGAGAAGCAATCACTCGACCAAGATCCAACCACTCGACGGCCACGAGACCTGAAGTCACTCCGCACGCTAACGGTCGGTCATTAAGTAGCTTTTATGGTCATCATAGCACTTTATTACTAGCGTTACTAGTAACGCCCTGCCTTAATATACATTGAACCCTTTGTAACGTGGGCTGGCCGGGGTCCTGGCGCACTCTATATAAGCCACCCTCCTCCTCCGAGACAAGGGTTCGCACCCCTGTAATTCATACTCTCATAATCCAGTCGACCGCCTCCGGGCTCCGAGACGTAGGGCTATTACTTCCTCCGAGAAGGGCCTGAACTCGTAAACCTTGCGTTCTTACAACTTCTCCACAGCTAAGATCTTGCCTCTCCATACTTACCCCCCTACACTACTGTCAGACTTGGAACCACGACAATTGGCGCCCACCATGGGGCAGGTGTTTTAGCGTTTGTTGGAGGAGTTGCGACCTTTTCCGACCCGAATCATCATGGTTTTCGGCGGAGTTTTGGTGGAGGGCCGCGAAATCCGTCTCGGTGCGCTCACGTTCATCGTCGACGACTCTGCTTGGCTCCAGGAGCCTCCGCTCGATGTGGACGCACTCCCTGTTCGCAGGGCAATGCACTTTAGCGCGTGCGTCCGCGGCGTTCTCCTGCGGCAACCGTCGACCCCCTACCGGTCGGCTCCTGTGTTGTCCTCCCTCCCCGTCTCCCGCCGGCGCAAGCGCTCCGGTCGGTCGAGACTTCAGCGGTGGGTGAGACACGCGGTGGCACGTCAGTCGGCCACCCCTCAAGTCGCGGCGATCGAGCCCGACGAATCCCTCTACGGCCTGTTCGACCTGTCGATTGGCTCCGCAGAGACCGCATCCGAGTGCGACAGCAGCGATCCGGCGGCGGAGGTTCTGATGGTCGATGGACCGCCCAGTCCTCCCGGTTTTCCCCGCACCGACGGAGGCGCGGGTGGAGGCGACCCGTCGCGTCTCCATGAGGAGTATCTTCCCGAGCCTCTCACGTCGCTGCAGAGAGAAGAACTTCGCCGCCGGAACATGGATGCACTGCACACTCCTATCGTTGGAGAAACCCCCGAGGCTCGCGCCTTGGAGGACGCGCGCCTGGCAAACTTGGCCGAGCGCACTCGACTGGAGAACCTCCAGCGAGCACTCGACGAGCGTGCGCGACAACGGGTTCCCGAATCCAGTCGACGACAGCTCTTCCCGCCCCCGCAGGTATATCGAACTCCGATTCAGAATTTAGCAGCTGCGGCCCGTATAGCGGAGTCGATTCAGCCTTCCAAGTAGGAGGCTGGCAGAGGCTTGCTGCAGATCAGAGCATTACTCCAGGCAGCAGGAGATCAGAATTCCGCTGTTTCTCAGTCGCGGAACAGGATTCACAGCAGATCCGTTGCCGCGGACACAGTCCAGTCGGCTCACAGCCCGAGATCGCCCCCGAGGCGTGAGGGACGTGGAGACCGGCGTGACCAGTATGGGAACCATGAGCAGTATGATCACCAAGTCGACCGTGACGGTCGACGTCGAGTGCCCACGCGTCCCCCGAGGAGCGGGTCGTATGTGCCTCGCCAGCAGGATGACAGACGCCCTCATAGTGGTGGGCAAAGGATTCCAGTCGACCCCAGAGGGCCAGGCTTTGACGCGAGATCCATTCTCGTCCAAGGTTTGGTCGACAGGAACAGGGCTCACCGAGAAGGTCATGACAGAGATGCACCTACCAGCAGCAGAGTACATGTTTCGGGGCCAGAGTGCTTTAGTAGAGCCATCAGGGCCACTGTGATTCCTCCCAACTTCAGGTTGGCGACTGGAGTCAGTAAGTTCATTGGCGAGTCCAAGCCCGATACTTGGCTTGAGGACTACCGAGTGGCCGTCCAGATTGGCGGCGGCAATGATGAAGTGGCCATGAAGCACCTGCCTCTCATGTTGGAGGGCTCGGCCAGAGCGTGGTTGAACCAGTTAGCGCCTAGCAGCATTTACACTTGGGAAGATCTCTCCCGAGTGTTCGTCACCACATTTGAAGGCACATGCAAGCGACTGGCAGGGCTGACGGAACTGCGGTCTTGCGTGCAGAAGCCGAATGAAACTCTGAGGGATTACATCCAGAGGTGGATCACGTTACATCACTCGATGGAGAATGTGCCTGACCACCAAGCAGTTTGTGCCTTCAAGGAAGGCGTCAAGTACAGAGAACTGAATTTGAAATTCGGTCGAACCGGAGATATGTCCCTGAATTGGATGATGGAGATTGCCACCAAGTACGCTAATGGTGAAGATGAGGATCGACTCAGGAGTGGTAAGCTCAAGTCAGTCGCCCAAGAAACCGAAGGAAATTCCAATCGGAAATAGAAGCGGAAAGCCGAACCAGCAACTCCCGGGAAAGCCTTGGCTTTAACCCAAGGAAAGATTAAAGGGAAACCTAAAGGGCCTTGGAACCCCAAAAAGGTTAAAGACCAGGACGGAAATGATGTGTTGGTCTTACCATGTCTCGTCCACACAAAGAAAGATGAAGAGGGTAATTTCATTTACCCGAAACATACCACTCGACAGTGTCGACTCTTGATCCAGCAGTTCCAGGGCAATCAGCCCGAAGGTAAGGAAAAGGAGTCGGACAAGGTCGAGGACAAAGAAGACAGTGACGACGGATACCCTCAGGTCAATTCCACTCTGATGATTTTTGCCGATGTTGAAAGCAAAAGTCGACTGAAAGTTATTAACCGAGAGGTGAATATGGTCGCTCCGGCGACACCTAGTTACCTGAAATGGTCTCAGACTGCCATAACATTCGACCAGTCCGACCACCCAACGCACATCGCCACCCCTGGGAGGCAAGCTTTGGTGGTCGACCCAGTTGTTGAAGGCACTCGACTGACCAAAGTCCTGATGGATGGTGGCAGCGGTTTGAACATATTGTATGCTGAGACGTTGAAAGGGATGGGCATTCCGATGTCCAGACTCAGTGCCAGCAACATGAGTTTCCATGGAGTCATTCCTGGGAAGAAGGCTGAATCACTCGATGTGGTTTTCGGTGATTCCAAAAATTACCGCAAAGAAAAATTGACATTTGAAATTGTAGGCTTCCAGAGTGCCTACCACGCTATTTTGGGGAGGCCGGCTTATGCACGCTTCATGGCCCGACCATGTTACGTGTACCTCAAATTAAAGATGCCTGGCCCCAAAGGTGTGATCACTATTACGGGCAATCGGAAGAAAGCGGAAGAATGTTTTCAGAAAGGTTCGAAGATCGTTGATGCTCAGATGGCAGTAGTGGAGTTGCAGGAATACCAGAAGACTGCAGACCCGAGTGATTTGTTGAGAGCCAAGAAGCCCGCTACAGAGTCAGCTTTTCAGTCGACTGGCGATACAAAGACAGCTCACATCCACCCGACCGACCCCAGCGCTGCTCCATCTCATATCTCGACAACACTCGACTCCAAATAGGAAGAATCACTCATCCAGTTCCTCCGTGAGAACTGGGACATTTTCGCATGGAAGCTCTCTGACATGCCGGGTGTTCCCAGGGAGCTGGCTGAGCACCGCCTAAGAGTCGACTCAAAAGTAAAACCTGTCAAGGAACATCTCCGACGGTCCGCCGTCCAGAAGAGAAAGGCCATCGACGAAGAGGTGGCTCGGCTCTTAGCGGCGGAGTTCATCCGAGAAATCTACCACTCCGAGTGGCTCGCCAATGTTGTCATGGTCCCCAAGAAGGACAAGTCACTTCGCATGTGCATTGACTTTAAACATATCAATCGGGCCTGCCCGAAAGATCATTTTCCTCTCCCCCGCATCGACCAGATAGTCGACTCGACTGCGGGATGTGAGCGACTGTCTTTTTTAGACGCCTATTCCGGGTACCATCAGATCCGTCTGTATGGGCTTGACAAAATCAAAATAGCTTTCATCACTCCATTCGGGTGCTTCTGTTATGTTACCATGCCATTCGGCCTCAAGAATGCCGGAGCCACATTCATGAGGATGATTCAGAAGTGTTTGCTCACCCAAATCAGTCGGAATGTGGAGGCGTACATGGATGATATTGTGGTCAAGTCACGGAAGGGTTCCGACCTGCTGACTGACATTGCTGAAACCTTTGCCAACCTCAGAAGGTTTGATATCAAGCTTAACCCATCAAAATGCACATTCGGGGTTCCTGGCGGAAAGTTACTCGGTTTTCTCGTTTTCGAATGGGGAATCGACGCCAATCCAGAAAAAGTCGGTACTATACTCCGAATGAAAAGTCCTGTGCGAGTGCACGATGTTCAGAAGCTTACTGGTTGCTTGGCCGCCCTAAGTCGATTCATATCTCGTCTCGGTGAAAAGGCATTGCCTCTTTACCGATTGATGAAGAAGTCTGACAAGTTCGAGTGGACTCCTGAAGCTGACGCAGCGTTCGTAGAGCTCAAAGCTCTGCTCTCCACCCAGCCGGTGCTTGCTGCCCCAATTAGCAAGGACAAGTCTTCAGTACGGTACTTACGGTCGAGCGGGAAGAAGAAGGGAAAACCTTCAAAGTTCAGCGCCCAGTGTATTATATTTCTGAAGTCTTGACCCCATCGAAGCAAAGATATCCTCATCATCAGAAGCTCGTATATGGGATTTATATGACCACAAAGAAAGTTGCCCACTACTTCTCTGATCATTCCATTATAGTCGTCAGCGACGCTCCGTTGTCAGAGATCTTGCATAACAGAGACGCAACTGGTCGAGTGGCAAAATGGGCGATTGAACTCCTTCCTCTAGATATCAAGTTTGAGGCAAAGAAAGCTATCAAGTCCCAGGCAATCGTGGATTTCGTCGCCGAGTGGATTGAACGGCAACTGCCGACTCAGGTTCACTCGGAGCATTGGACCATGTTCTTCGACGGTTCCAAGATGCTAAATGGTTCCGGCGCCGGAGTGGTGTTGGTCTCCCCCAGAGGAGATAAATTCAGATATGTTCTTCAAATCCACTTTGATTCCTCTAACAACGAGGCAGAATACGAAGCACTTTTATATGGGTTGCGCATGGCCATTTCACTCGGCGTCCGTCGCCTCATGGTCTATGGCGACTCAGATTTGGTGGTTAATCAAGTGAAGGAATGGGACGTCAGAAGTCCAGCCATGACTGGTTATTGCAATGCAGTGAGAAAGCTGGAGAAGAAATTCGAGGGGTTAGAGCTTCATCACATACCCCGACTGAAAAATCAAGCAGCTGATGATCTGGCAAAAATAGGTTCCAAAAGAGAAGCCATTCCCAGCAATGTGTTTTTGGAACACATCCACACACCATCCGTCCAGGAGGATCCCTTCACTGAAGAGGCCCCGCAGCCAAAAAGCGCCACGGATCCGACTGAAGTTGAAGTTCCAGCTGTGGTCGACCTGATCATGGAAGTCTTGGTTATCACTCCCGTCTGGACAGAATCGTACATCGCGTACATCCTAAGGAAAGAACTCCCAAAAGACGAAGAAGAGGCTCGACAGATCGTCCGTCGATCCAAGGCCTTTACAGTCATAAAGGGACAGTTATATAGAGAAAGCGCGACTGGGGTCGGCCAGAAGTGTATTACACCAGAAGAAGGTCAGATGATCCTTAACGATATCCACTCAGGGACCTGTGGTCATCATGCGTCCTCTCGGACCATTGTGGCTAAAGCATACCGAGCGGGGTTCTACTGGCCAAGAGCCAATAAGACGGCAAAAGAGATAGTCGACAAATGTGAAGGATGTCAGTATTACTCCAATATGCCGCACAAGCCCGCGTCAGCCCTGAAAACCATTCCACTCGTTTGGCCCTTCGCTGTTTGGGGGCTGGACATGGTTGGACTACTGAGAACAGGCAGGAGCGGCTTCACTCATGTGCTGGTAGCAGTCGACAAGTTCACCAAATGGATTGAAGCCAAGCCTATCAAGAATCTCGATGCTTGCACCGCTATCAGTTTCATTAGAGAGTTGATATTCAGATATGGAGTTCCGCACAGCATCATCACGGACAATGGATCAAACTTCGATTCTGACAAATTCAGGGCCTTTTGCGCCTCTCAGGGCACTCAGGTCGACTATGCTTCGGTCGCTCACCCCCAGTCGAATGGGCAAGCAGAAAGGGCAAACGACCTAATTCTTAAAGGACTGAAACCCCGATTGATGCGCGATCTCAAGCACGCAGCAGGTGCATGGGTCGACGAGCTTCCATCAGTCCTTTGGGGATTGAGGACAACCCCGAATCGATCGACCGGAAGAACCCCATTCTTTCTGGTCTACGGAGCCGAGGCAGTCTTACCGAGTGACCTGCTTCACAACGCTCCCCGAGTCGAGCTCTACTCTGAAGATGAAGCAGAACAAGCCCGGCAGGTCGCAGTCGACCTCCTAGAAGAAGAAAGAGAAATGGCCTTGATTCGATCGACCATCTATCAGCAAGACTTGCGTCGATTCCATGCCAGAAACGTGAAGAGCCAAGCCTTCCAAGAAGGAGACTTAGTCCTCCGAGTGGATCAGCAGAAACCACACAAGCTCGCTCCTACTTGGGAAGGCCCCTTCATAGTCACCAGAGTCCTCCACAATGGAGCATACCACCTCTACAATGTCGATCGCCAGATTGATGAGCCACGAGCCTGGAATGCGGAGCTACTCCACCCCTTTTATACTTGAATTCTCACTCGGATGAGATGTAATAAGAAAAACTCCTGTAGTTTATTTATCAAAGACAAGAGCGTTATAATTTTCCCAGTGATTATTATTGTTTTTGTTTGTGTAACAAATCCCCCAGTGGGTGGCTTAGCTGCGAATCCGCTTCGCCTAAGTTTGTAAAAACAGTTTCCTACCGAGTGGCGAGCCAGCCTCCCACTCGGGGGCTTAGCTGCGAATCCGTTTCGCCTAAGTATTTTAAAAATCCTACCGAGTGGAGAGCAATCCTCCCACTCGGGGGCTTAGCTGCAGTCCAGTACTCGCCTAAGTTCTCTCACTTGGAGACTTAGCTGCAGTCCGGCACTCGCCTAAGTTTGAAAAAATCCTACCGAGCGGAGAGCAATCCTCCCACTCGAGGGCTTAGCTGCAGTCCAGTACTCGCCTAAGTTCTCTCACTTGGAGACTTAGCTGCAGTCCGGCACTCGCCTAAATTTGAAAAAATCCTACCGAGCGGAGAGCAATCCTCCCACTCGAGGGCTTAGCTGCAGTCCAGTACTCGCCTAAGTTCTCTCACTTGGAGACTTAGCTGCAGTCCGGCACTCGCCTAAGTTTGAAAAAATCCTACCGAGCAGAGAGCAATCCTCCCACTCAGGGGCTTAGCTGCAGTCCAGTACTCGCCTAAGTTCTCTCACTTGGAGACTTAGCTACAGTCCGGCACTCGCCTAAGTTTGAAAAAAAAATCCTACCGAGTGGAGAGCAATCCTCCCACTCAGGGACTTAGCTGCAGTCCCGTACTCGCCTAAGTTCTCTCACTTGGAGACTTCGCTGTAGTCCGGCACTCGCATAAGTTTGAAAAAATCCCACCGAGTGGAGAGCAATCCTCCCACTCGGGGGCTTAGCTGCAGTTCAGTACTCGCCTAAGTTCTCTCACTTGGAGACTTAGCTTCAGTCCCGCACTCGCCTAAGTTTGAAAAAATCCTACCGAGTGGAGAGCAATCCTCCCACTCGGGGGGCTTAGCTGCAGTCCAGTACTCGCCTAAGTTCTCTCACTTAGAGACTTAGCTGCAGTCCGGCACTCGCCTAAGTTTGAAAAAATCCTACCGAGCGGAGAGCAATCCTCCCACTCGGGGGCTTAGCTGCAGTCCAGAACTCGCCTAAGTACGAAACACATCTCAATCCTCAAGGACGACGAGGGGCAGGTCAACTGCCACCTTCTCCTGGGGAGCTTCGCCACAAATACAATGCGCGATTCATCCTGCTCTACAGTAACGAAGTGCGGGTCGACTGCCACCTTCTCCTGGAGAGCTTCGCCACAAATACAATGTGCGCTTCGTCCCGCTCTGCAGTAACAAGGTGTGGGTCGACCGCCG
This sequence comes from Triticum urartu, assembly GCF_003073215.2. NCBI lineage: Eukaryota > Viridiplantae > Streptophyta > Magnoliopsida > Poales > Poaceae > Triticum > Triticum urartu. The sequence continues at coordinate 64,182,202 of NC_053025.1, read as the reverse complement.
CCTTCCCCTGGAGAGCTTCGCCACAAATACGATGCGCACTCCGTTGCCGACCCGCAAGGGCGACAAGACATGGGTCGACTGCTTCCCTCTCCTTCGGAGCTGCGTTGCGAATACAAAAGTTGCCTCTAATGAAGAATGGGTTTACTCAGCAGGAGATTCATAAAGATATTCAACGGTAAACCAAGTTCAGATAAATTCTAAAGGTTCCGGATCACAGATCGAAGTACTCGGGCATGCAGCCCGAAAAAGTTTAACGGTTACAAAAACCACTCGGCATTCCGAGGCAAATTTAAGGTGGGACATAAGAGTTTGTTCACTCCGCGGGAGGAGGGCTGGCAGGCTCGACGAACTCATCCAGGTCGACGCCGTCGGCTATCCGAGTGGCTGCAGCGATGAAAGTCTCCATAAAGGTTCGGAAGTCATGTTTCTGGGTGTTGGCGACCTTGATTGCTGCCAGTTTGTCTTGTCGCACCTCCTTGCAGTGGACACGAACCAAAGACAGAGCCACGTTAGCGCCGCACCGAGCAGCAGACTTCTTCCACTCCTGCACTCGGTCTGGGATTTCATTTAGTCGAGTCATCAGGGACTCAAGATCATTTTGGAGCATAGCCTCTGGCCAAAGTGTCGGGTCAATCCGCGACATGGCGACCTTCAGTCGAGCCAAGTAGTCCACGGCACTGTCGATGCGAGATTCCAGACGGAGCAGATTCATGGCAGTTTCATCTTTCACGGGAGAGTTGATTGGATCCAAACCTGGTTCGATCCGCCCAGTCTCCTCTTCAAAGTTCTGGCAAAACTCTGCATTCACGATCCAAGGATAAGTCAATTTTCGTACACTGAGTCGACAACAAAAATCAGTCGGAACAGAATGTGCACCTTCAAGCTTGATGAACAACTTCTTGGCAAGACTTCTCAGACAGCTCTCCAGATCATCCCTCCTGCGAGCAATGCCTTCCATTTTCTCGCCCTGGACGAGATTCGCCTTCTTCCAGCGCGAGCACTCCTTGTTGGAGTCATTCAGAGCGGTCTTCAGCCTGGTATTCTCTTCTTCCAACTGGCCGACCGAAGCCAGCTTCTGTTCGGCCAGAGCGGTCCTGTCGTGAGCCTCCTTACGAGTAGCAACCAAATCCTGATCCTTCTTTGCCAGAGCTTCTCTCAGTTTTTCTGCAAAGGAATGACGATTGATTCAGAAATAGCAGAAGGGTACTCAAGCCTAAAACTGACCAGTCGACAAACTCGTCTTACCAGCGGCGCCGTCTCTGACCTTTTGCAGCTCTGTCCTGGCCAGCTCCAAGTCAAGGTTCAGTTGAATCTGCTGCTTCTCCAAGTCAACAAAGCGAGCTCCAAGATCACAAGATTTCTGAAATCAAAGGGGAGAAGTTATTTTTACAGCAAAAAACAACAAAGGCAATAAATACTAAGACTACGGTCGACTGCCCGCAGTCCACCATAGTCTCGGGGACTACATCCAATGGGTGCACTTTGCGTGCCCCCACCGGTTCTGATCCCACTCGACCGGCCCGCCGAAGTCGAGTTCAAAAAAAAAAGGCAGAAAGAGAGAAAGTAGAACTCAGACTACAGTCGACTGCCAGCAGTCCACCGTAGTCTCGGGGACTACACCCAGTGGGTGCACTTTGCGTGCCCACACCGGTTTTGGTCCCACTCAACCAGACCGAGTGGAAGAGACAAACTACCAGTTTGGTTTATACATTCGGCAAAATACAAAGACTACAGTCGACTGCCAGCAGTCCACCGTAGTCTCGGGGACTACACCCAGTGGGTGCACTCAGCGTGCCCCCACTAGTCCAAAATTTCAATCGACGACACCCAGTGGGTGTACAGATGCAAAGATTTTCGGAAAGAATCTTCAGGTAGCATATCCTAACAGAACAAGCGGCGACCAACTAACCTGAACGTTGCTCTGGAGAGCCGAGCTGGCATCATAGGCGGCTTGGCTGGCGTCCCGCACCGTCTTCATCTTCTCCATCATAATGCCCGCCTGGCGTATGGCTTCCCTAGCAGCATTCACCTCGTCCTCTGGGACATGATGGGTTGCAAAAACTAAAGGCGGGTCGACAGGGGCCTGAGCAGTCGACGAAGAAGGCAAGGCACTCGACAGTGGCACGGCGAAGGTAACAGAACCCCGATTGACGTCGCCAGTGTCCTGAACGACTGGTTCCGCCCTCGGCGTCGACTGTAGCGCCTCACTTACAGGAGCTCGCCTATTCTTCCTCATCAAAGGCCTCTCGGGCTCTTCATCATCATCAGGGAGGTCGATAATGTTGGGAGCTGTGCAAAGTTCAATTGCCAAAATCACGTCACCCAATGATGCACATTGCAGTTGAATCGACCGAATAAAGATAGTATGGCAGAAAACATACCCGGATTAGAAGTGACCGCATCCTCCATCACCTCATCATCATCCCTGTAAGCTGAGGTCCCGGAAGTGGCAGCGCTGACAATTCCAAAGTTCGTCCAGTTAAAACAAGAAAAACAAACAACGCAGAGCGTCGAGTGAATACAAAGAGAGACACTCACGCGGAGGTGACGGGGATATCAATCTTGATCTTCGGCAACGCCTTCCGAGTCCTCGGCTCTGCAACTTTGGGGTGCTTGTGCGCCTTCTCAGTCGGGGTTGGTGAAGAGATTCGAGGACGCTTCGAAGACTGACCAGCCTGAGCAGTTACCTTGTCGCGGGCACTCGGCCGTTCTTGGTCAAGCTTGGATCGCCTCTCCCTGCGAGGGGACGACTCGACTTCTTCTCCATCACTTGAGTCGTCGCTTCCTCCATCCCCTTCACCATTGGAAGTCCACTCGCCACTGTCGCCGCCACTCGCATCGCCTTCCAGAGCTTGCTCTTGCTCCCCGTTGGGCATTGAATACATTTCAATAATGGCCTGAAAGAAAGCAGGGAGAACAAAGTCAGTCGACGCAATATAGGCAGCTGCGCGAGTGAATTCAGATTACAAGCAAAAACTCAGAATCAGACCTGCTCTGGTGCATGAGACTGGTCGAATGGGGGAACTCTCCTGGCTCCCCTGGGATTGTCCTTGTTCCCGGTAATGCCCGACAGCCACTTCTCCAGTGTGTCGTCGTCTACCTCCTCCGGGTGGATCCGAGTGGAGTCTTCAAGACCCGAATACATCCACATCGGATGGTCTCGAGCTTGAAGAGGCTGGATGCGCCGCTGAAGGAAGACCTCCAAGAGATCCATACCAGTGACCCCATCACGAATAAGCTGGACCACTCGATTGACCAACACCTTCACGTGCGCCTTCTCCTTCGGGAGCACCTTCAAAGGGGAGGGTTTCCTCACTCGGTCCATGGTAAAGGGAGGGAGGCCAGTCGATTGCCCTGGCGTCGACTGGTCTTTACAGTAAAACCAGGTCAACTGCCATCCGCGAACTGAGTCAGGAAGAATCATGGCCGCAAAGGAGCTTTTCCCTCTCGTCTGAATGCCAAGACCCCCACACATCTGGATCACTTGGGTCCTCTCGTCACTCGGATTAGCCTTTTTCACTGTCTGGGAGCGACAAGTGAAAATATGCTTGAAAAGACCCCAGTGAAGCCGGCAACCCAGGAAATTTTCACACAAAGAAATGAAAGCGGCGAGATAAACGATTGAGTTGGGGGTAAAATGGTGGAGTTGTGCCCCAAAGAAGTTCAGAAACCCTCGAAAGAAAGGGTGAGGAGGCAAGGAAAATCCACAGTCGACGTGGGTGGCAAGAAGAACACGCTCACCTCCGAGGTTGCGGCTCAGATTCCTTCCCCGGAAGCCGCGCCGAGTCATAGGGGATCAGCCCCCCTTCGACCAGATCGTCGAGGTCTTCTTGGGCGATCCTCGAGTGGATCCAGTCGCCCTGGATCCAGCCCTTCGGCAGGCCAGTCCGCGAGGAAGATCCGCCCCGGCTGGTCGCCTTCCCCTTCGACCTCGCCATCGCCTTCTTTGCCCGCTCTAGAGCCGCCGTCTTCTCCTTCCCCATTGTCGCCGGCGAGACGCGTACGGAGCGGTGACGCTGGGGCGAGAGCGAGCGCAGCGGAGGGGCGTAAAGAGGAGAAGAGGTAATGGGAACGCGCTGTTCGGGAGACTCCGGTCCAACGCCTTATATGAGGCCGCTTCCGAGTGGTTGACGGGTAGGCCCAGGTGGCTCTGTCAAATCCCGTAACAATCGCGCGCGCGATACGTGGCGAAAAAGGTGGCGCGGGGATCGAGGCGGCTCCGCTCTATCCCATCCGATTACTGCGGCCTCCCCCATCCCGCGTGCTTCCCAAAATTCGGATCCCACAAAATCTGCGGGCAGCAAACAACTTGTCAGACCAAAGATCTCCTCCGCACCGTCACTCGGAGCCTTACAAGTAAAGAAACTCACTCGATGAAGAATTAAGAATGGATCAAGGCGGCTGAAAAGGAAGTTGCTGTCGTCACTCAGGTCCATTGATCCAAAACAAGATACGCTCACGGCATGAAAAACGAGTCGGAGAAGTTCTCAACTCCTTCCCCACTCAAACCTCGATCCATTCGGGGGCTAATGATGAAGCTATGTACCTAGGGTAGGGTCATGGACCTGTCCTAACTGCCCTACCCAAGGACATCTCTAGAAGAAATCACCTTTCAATCAACTTGGAGGTGTTCCACTCGACAGACTCGAAGACATTCGACCGAGAAGCAATCACTCGACCAAGATCCAACCACTCGACGGCCAGGAGACCTAAAGTCACTCCGCACGCTAACGGTCGGTCATTAAGTAGCTTTTATGGTCATCATAACACTTTATTACTAGCGTTACCAGTAACGCCCTGCCTTAATATACATTGAACCCTTTGTAACGTGGGCTGGCCGGGGTCCTGGCGCACTCTATATAAGCCACCCCCTCCTCCGAGACAAGGGTTCGCACCCCTGTAATTCATACTCTCATAATCCAGTCGACCGCCTCCGGGCTTCGAGACGTAGGGCTATTACTTCCTCCGAGAAGGGCCTGAACTCGTAAACCTTGCGTTCTTACAACTTCTCCACAGCTAAGATCTTGCCTCTCCATACTTACCCCCCTACACTACTGTCAGACTTGGAACCACGACAGTAGCGGCAGTAGCAGCGGTAGTACCGCGGCTACCACCGCTACTAGTGCCGCACATACCCTCTTTTTCTCTCCCATTCTCCCCCTGTTTCTTCTGCTCTCAATCTCTGCGGTAGTACTGCTGGTGGTCGCGGTAGTACCGCTGCTACCAGCAGTAGTACCGCTCTACTAAGCGGTAGTACCACTCTTTGCAGGCTGAAGGGGGGGGGGTAACGGTTGGATTGGTCCCCCCACTATAAAAGGAGGTCTTCTTCTCCAAGTTGACCTACCTCTTTTCCCCCAAGCTCCATTGTTGCTCCAAAGCTCATTTTCGCCCGATCTCTCTCCCTAGCCAATCAAACTTGTTGATTTTTTAGGGATTGGTTGAGAAGGCCCGGATCCACACTTCCACCAAGAGAAATTTGATTCTCCCCACTAATCCCTTGCGGATCTTGTTACTCTTGGGTGTTTGAACACCCTAGACGGTTGAGGTCACCTCGGAGCCACATTCCATTGTGGTGAAGCTCCGCGGTATCGTTGGGAGCCTCCAATTAAGCTGTGAAGATAGCCACAACCTTGTTTGTAAAGGTTCGGTCGCTGCCTTCAAGGGCACCAATAGTGGAATCACGGCATCTCGCATTGTGTGAGGGCGTGAGGAGAATACGGTGGCCCTAGTGGCTTCTTGGGAAGCATTGTGCCTCCACACCGTTCCAACGGAGACGTACTTCCTCTCAAAGGGAAGGAACTTCGGTAACACATCCTCGTCTCCACCGGCTCCACTCTTGGTTATCTCTTACCTTTACTTGTGCAAGCTTATATTGTGTTGTATCCCTTGCTTGCTTGTGTGCTAGTTGTTGTTGCATCATATAGGTTGCTCACCTGGTTGCATATCTAGGCAACCTATTTTGATGCTAAGTTTAATTTGGTAAAGAAAAGCTAAAATTGTTAGTTGCCTATTCACCCCCCCCCTCTAGTCAACCATATCGATCCTTTCAGCCGAGCAAAAGGCATCAACCTTTTGGCTTCGTGTTCATCGTGAGTACCATGAACACAAGAAGTTTGCACCGTACAAAATGGAGAGCAAGCGTGGGTGGGTGTCTCTCTTGAAGCGATGGAGGGTGATACAACAAGAGTGCAACAAGTTTTGCGCCACCCTTGAGAGCATCCGGGCACGCCCCGTGAGCGGCATCGACATGAAAGATATGGTATACATGCGCCCCTCTTCGTATCCGTTTTCGTTATGCTTGCATGTCCATTTGCCCATATGCTTGCATGCTATTCATTTGTAGGCATTCCAAGCTTTGGAGGCATTCAAGGCCCAACATGACGACAAGTCCTTCAACCTCTCCCATTGTTGGATGGTCATCAATGGGGAGGAGAAGTTTAAGGTGCAATATGCCGCCGCCAAGGCGCGTGGGGGGGAGGAAGCCGTCGAGGAGCTTGGGGAGGGCGAGAAGCCACGGCCGCGGGGGAAGACCAACTCCAAGAAGGAGGACAAGTGCGATGTGGCGTCGATTGCCTTGCATGCCACTTTGGAGGGCATGATGAGCAAGGACACAAGCGAGGAGAAGCACAGGCAAGACAAGGAAGAGCAAATGAACGCCTTCATGGAGATCAAAAGGAGGATGCTTGAGCTTGATGCGGAGAAGCAAGCCAAGATGCTTGAGATGGAGGCGGAGAAGCAAGCCAAGATGTTCGAGATCGAGGCCGCCAATGCCAAGACCAAGGCAAAAGAAGTGGCGCTCGCTAGCATGATGACGGGGGTGGAGATCATGAAGGTGGACTTGAACACCGTGTCGCCGAGGAAGAGGCCATGGTTCGAGAAGATGCAGGCCGAAATGCTCAAGTTCGACAACGGGTGATCTATGGCGGAGAGCGCCATCCTTTTTTTATATGACGGCAAGTGTGCTAGCATGACCACGACCAAGATGACGTGGTCGAACTCCCGCCCCTTTTTTGTGTGCTGGCATGTGTGTCCGCCGCTGGCAAGTGCGCCAACATGAACTGTGTGGTGGCTTTTTTGGAGACTGGCATTGTATGCCGGCCGCTGGCATGGCGTCGGCATGAACTCCGGACGATGGCATGGCCGCTGGCATGATCTACGGCCGCGGGCCTTTTAAAATTTATGGGCGGACATGAAAAGGGTCACGCACGTAAAACGGGGCGGACGCCGAGCGGGCGGCCGACCCAAATGGACGAAAAGCGGACAAAGCGCGCGTCTGTTTGGGTCGGCGCGTTGGAGTTGCTCTTAGAAGTGCTCCTTAAGAAAGGATAAGAGAATAAGAGTCGGCATGCACCAAACTACTATCTATACATTGACTAACCAATCAGAATAGTATACTTATGAACATTTAATCTGTATGTTAAAACAAAGGCAAGTGTCCTCTTATTTGGATCATAGAAAACTCGGCATGACTACCTGAATGCTATTTACAAAATGATATCAGAACTACTCTGCAAGCACATGGTAAGAAAAAAGGGAAGTAACTGGATGCTATTTCCAAAATGATGTCAGAACTACTACCCCTGTAACCAGAATATAAGACGTTTTTGCAGTTCAATTTATTAAACTGCAAAAACGTCTTATATCTATTCTGTTTTATTTCTACAAATGTACATAAAGAATCAATTATTTTGGTTCTTTTAGGTACCATCTTCCTTCTTCTGTTCACACAGAAGAAAAGCCTACTGGTCAGCCTAATCATGACCACCTTCAGATTTTTATAAAAGCACACAAGATCACTAAAAATATATTTAAATCATTCGTAACAGATAAAAGTACCCAGCTCTGATTCATACTGCTAGCCAACAAACTAACCAGTGCTTCAGATTTGTAACTATGTGAGTATGTTGTGGACCCCATGCTCATCGTATGATTAAAATAGAACCTTAGCAAACCCTGGAATAATAATGTAGTAATAAGGAAGTCCATAGCAATCAAACGAGGAGGTGCTGACTTGCAATTTAAAAATATATACAGCAGTACACCATGGCTGCTTCAGATGTTCAGTTATATTCGGAAAAGCATGATGCGTGTTCAAATGAAATGGTTACTGAAAAAGGATCTCACCTTGTTCCACCAGAACATGTAGTGATCCATAAACATAGTACATGTTCTCTGAAATAATTGGATCAGGCCTCGTGGTTCCACAGGATGGTGATGCGAAAGCACGATTTCTTTGAGAATTAAGTAGCAAACCTGCAATGCACAAAAGGGATCAAATGATTAGCAAACCTGCTGTTCGTCCTGAAGCTAGTTTAGTAAGAGAGAACATTTAGCAACAAAAATAAGAAGTTTTTTTAGAAGCTTGCAGCGAACATACAATGTGTGGCACGGAATATTTCAGAAAAGCATGAAACCTGTGTTCAGATGATTACTGAAAAAGGAATCTCACATTGTTCCACTTCCAATGGAACATGTAGTGATCCATAAACATGGTAGATGTTATCTGAATTCATTGGTTCAAATCTCATGGCTCAACAGGATGGTGCTGCAAAAAGCACGATTTTTTCAAGCAATTAGTACCAAACCTGCAATGCGCAAAAAAGATCAAATTGTTAGCAAACCTGCCATCCGTCCTGAAGCTAGTTCAGTAAGAAAGAACATTTAGCAAAATCAAATGAAGCTTTTTTTTGCGGCGTGCATGCAATGTGCAGCATTGGATAAATCATTAATTCCAAACAAAAAAGAACAAAACAAGAACACAGAAAATGTCTGACACTCAAGTAACAACTGCCTGAAAATATCATGCTGAAATTTTACATTGCCCATGAATTCTCAGTTATTACCTTTTGTGCATGGTGTCCTGCTCAAAGATGTCCTACCTGGAGCAGAAGTGATACCAAACCTGAAAAATATCACTTAGATAATGCTTCCACTAATACAAATCCACTATTACTGCAGACCATGGAATCCTGGATAAGTGGACAGCGTACCAAACAGTATGCAGTACACATGACAGATAATGTCAGGTATAAGTACTATTAGGAATAGATATTTGATGGGCAGCTTCAGGTAAAAGTTTATGCCAATAAATTGTTGAAGAGGCGATAGAAGCTCTAGATCAAGACAACCTAGAAAATACTCCATTATAATTCTTGAAGAGTTAAAGTTATTGATATATTAACTATCAACGGAATCCGGCCAAGCATTTTAAGAGAATAGCCGAAGAGCAAGAAACCAATCCAAAAAAATACCTTCAACAAACTTAAACTGCCATCCTGTGAACCTTATGAAAGGATTTGTCAGTGCTGCTTCCCATCCTTGTCAGCGCTGGACAGGAATTCCTCCGAGATGGTGGTGGCGGTGTTGATGAAATGCTACAGCTGGAGGAAGAGCTCGCCATAATCAGATGAATGTAGATGAATTGCTAAAAGAGGAAGATGACTCGTGATACCATGTGAGAATTGTGGAAGCGTCTCTACCTCCATTGGAGGCCGCGTGATGTTTATTTATAGGTGCCGAACGTGGCAAGCGATGTACAGATTGGTATCTAGATTGATCTTGGGAGGCAAGGAGACAGGTTTAAACTAGATTACAGTTCCATCTCTAATGCCTCTGGATCCTTCTAGACAGTCGCAGGTTACAGATACTGCCAAGCCTAAGTATCCTGAGATCCCGGACTTCCCAATCCGTTACCGAACCATCTTGAGCTCAATTTCTGAAGCAGGTTATCCTTGATGTCGCAATACCTTTGAGCCCAATCAACCGGTTCGACTCCATCAACACCTAAGCCGGGGGTCCGGTCAGCGGACTCAAGGTTGATTGGATCTCTCCAGTCAGCCACGTAGGCGGACACTCGTCGTTTGAACTTATGCTTGAACTCGGTCCACGCCTGGTACTTATAATGGTTCACACGTGCCTGCATGCTCCGTATACTTTTGAAACCAGCCTTCAGTGTGAAGTGGTGAATTGCATTCTCCAAAGAATGGTCCACTGCAGCAAGCAGAACCAGCGATTTGTGCCGTAGAAACCTCTTCAGACGGCATGTGTATCCTTGGATGACACCCTCCTGTGGGTGTGATGTTTGGCCAGAGGGGCCAAAATCAAAGCACCACAGATATACCTGCCCGACATCTGGATCAACCTGAACAATCTCTTCAAGCATCGATTTTGACGGTTTCTCAGATCGTTCCCAGTTGGGCGAAAAAACGAACTCGTCGACGTCAATAAAGGCCATCCACCTGCAAGAGCTCTGGTGCGTTGCAGCACAATGGGAGAAGCCGGCTTCCTGCATTTTGATCCATGGCCAGGGCACGGTAGAGATTTTGATTCCAGCGGACCTCAACTGAGCGACTTGATCTGCCAAGTCATCCTTACTTCCATTGTCATACAGGATGAAGTGGTCCACCCCGATAGCGGCATGATACAGCACCCATTCGCGAAGAAACTTTGAGACGTTGTGGATCATGGTGCATGCACAAATCAGGTTCTTTTCCGGTGCCACCAGCGAGCCACTTTCACTCTGCCGGGGACGATAAGTCACGAGTGTCGGGATTGGGTCCTCGCCCGTGGCTGCCACGGTGACACGGAACTCTGTGTTCCTAGAGTTCAGATGGATCGGTGGAGCGGGGCACCGGGTAACCTGCTGTACGGACGTGATGGCCGGGAAGGAGGCCACCACGGCATGGGTCTCGCCGCAGTAGCGATACAGGCATTGGACACCGCCAGCAACATGGTTGACGCCCTTTGCAAAGACAAGAACATCGCCACTGTCGAGTGTTGCAGAGCTGAACGCGATCCGGCCGGTCCAATTCAGCAATGCGCGGCCAGGGCAATCGGCAGAGGAAGCCGAGGTGGGGAGCAGCACGGGCGCTTGGAGCGGCTGGAGGCTCCGGGCAGGCTCAGGCATTGGGCAGATGTAGGCGTGGCGGCCCGACCCCGGCAGCCTCCCGAGCGCGCTCGCCGGGGACGACGCTCCACCCTGGAAGGCGCACGTCGCCTTGGCGCCAGGCTCAGCGTCAGTCAGGACAAGAACCTCCCAGTCCGGGAGCAAGACTGCGTCCGCGTCGTCGTGCGAGCGATCGGCTTCCGAGTCCAAGCCCAGGAAGGGTGAGGGCGGCGGCGAGCGATGGAGGGGCCGAAGGCGCCGCGGGAGGGTGGTTTCCGGCTGCGGGGGCTCAGCGTCGGACTCTGAATCTGAGACGAGGTAGGGCCGCAGCGGCGAGAGAGCGAAGGGCGGCGGCGTGCGGTGGAGGGGCAGAAGGCGCCGCGGGAGGTTGGCTTCCGGCTGCGGGGGCGAGGCGTCGGCCTCCGAGTCTGAGAGGAGGTAGGGCGGCAGCGGCGAGAGAGCGAAGGGCGGCGGGGCGAAGGACGGCGAGCGGTCGGCGCCGAGGCCGAGGGGCAGCAAGCCCGGCGAGAAGAGCTGGCCGTGGGCGTAGGTATGGCCGCCGGCGAGCAGGAGGAGGCCGGCCGACACACCGCCGGCGATGGTGAGGGCACGGCGCAGGCAGCCGCGGCGCCGGTAATGCGCCATGGCGGCGGGGCGATTCGAGCGGAGCGGGGAGCTGGAGGTTTCTTGTTCGCGCGAAAACTCTGCGATCGATTGCGCGGAAAAGCTTTTGCCAAATTAGGGCGTCGACGACCTGTATTATACGGTGTATCGGGTCCGACTACGGTACGTATATGGTAGCGTGTTCGCTACGCATACGGTAGCGTATTTTCTACGCATACGGTGTACAGGCTACCGACCGACCGAGGCAGCAAGGTTTGGAGGTTTGGGCTCGACGCCAGCTGTTCCTTCGGGTCCGCCCGTGGTCGAGTCTCGATCTTTTTTTTTGGCTCACGCTATCAAGATCAGCCTGGTTCTATGTCACGTTGCTGGATTTTTTTTTCTTTCTCAATATTTTTTTGACTAAATTCTTTCTCAATAATAAAGTCAACATTTTATTTATTCTGGACCCAAATACGTATACGGTAGGGTTCAGTACGTATAAGGTGTTCGGCATGTTTCGCCCCAATTTTCGATTAAAAACGTACTCCTATTGAGGAACAAAGCAAAAGAGCTACACTTCCTCAAAAAAATCCAAATTGATTCATGCCGATATAACCAAATCCGTCAAATCAGTGATGAAATCTGATGAAACCAAAAAACCACACTAAACGCTCAGTCGGGTGAAGGAATTGACTGAATCACGCAAAAAAGTTAGCACATTTCCATTCGAAAAAAAACAGCAATACAAGCAGCACAGCAGGGAGAGGCATGTACCGAAGTGGTTGAAGTCGACCACGGAACAGGGCGTGGCTCGGTCGTTGGAGCAGGGCGAGGTGGTGTGGTCGCCGGAGAAGGGCGGTGACGTCGAGGTCGCCGGGGCCGAGTCAAGCGAGGGCGGCCGATCAGGTACCTTCAGTCGCCGGAGCCGAGGACGGCCGGGGTCGCTGTATGAGGGCCGCGGAGCGAGGGGAGGGTGGCGGAGGCAGGAAATTGGAGAGAGGGGAGAGAGAGGAGCAGCAGGCCAGCGCTGGCGCCACTAGGTTCCGCGCGCGGCGCGCCGCTATGGCTGATACTTGGCAGGGAAGAGCGACTGGAAGGAGATTGGTCTCGACGGACAACGACAGAGCTAGGGATAATTTTGACAGGGGTAGTTTGGGAATACCAAAACAATGACAAGCTATTCACAGTAAGGATGGCAATGGGTCGGGTTTGGATCGGGTTGAACAATATCAAATCCATATCCATATCCATGAAGACAGTTTTTGCCCGCCCATAAAAAAATCCATGGGTGAAAAATTGTGTCCATGTCCAAATCCGATGGATATCCATATCCAGTGGATATCCATTGGGTCCTCTCAAGACATATAAATAAAACTTACCACAATATTAACATAAACTCTTCCATTCTTCACCTCGTGGCAGGCTAGGCTTCACTTATGATAAATCAACATCCAGTAACAACCTAAGATCATTTAGTATTTTTCTAACAGATGAGAATGATGAGTCATTTAATAAGGAGATAAAAATAAGGAAAGGGGTGTTGGAGTATGTTACAGAGGAGATTGACTGTCAACTTATAAAAGTTACGATGGGGATTGTGTGATTTCTTATGCATGTTTTAGATAAAAAAGTATAAAATTGTTGTGGGACATGTGAACGTGGGGCAGGGATGGCAGATTTTTTTCCCATTACGTCATACTATCGGGTCGGGTTTGGGTATATCCATGGGTACACAATTATATCCATGCCCTACCCACGAACAATCGGGTCGGGTTTAGGCGCCGCCCATGGACACAAAAGCATATCCAAACCCTATCCATTTAGGTCGGATATCCATGGATATCCATGTCCATGGATAAAATTGCCATCCTTAATTCACAGTTTGACTAACAGAAAACATGTGACCATCTAAAAAAACAGAAAACATGTGACATTTAACGGGAGTGCTATTTTCAGACGGAAATGCTACGGCTCACCCGGCTGATCTGTGTCAGCCAACATTGTGGCCGCCGGATCTGATTTTGATCGAAAGGCTCGAAAGCAACCTCTTCCGTCATCTAAGTTTGCAGCTGGGCCGCTGTTGCAATCCTTGCAGACCGGGGAAGGGGAGGCAGCGGCCAATAACCAGGGCGAGGGTAGGGTGTCGAGATGGGCGACGCTGGAGCAGGTGTTCAGCGGCTACTTCGACGACATCTAGCCGGAGGAGGAAGGAGCACTGTGAGGCAACCTCAGGGAGCGTGTCGCACGCGGTCGATTGCTGCTAGTACTCGCCAGAATCGACCGGCATAGCTGGCGGTGGAGAGAGAGGAGATGCTTTGTTTGCAACAAGGGTTATGTGCGACTGCAGCAAAGCTTTTGTTGCGGAGCCGCAAATACTTTTTTTGCAACAAGGCTCTTGTTTCTGTTGAGAAATTAAGCAATTGTTTGATTAATTTTGAAGTGCTAGTGATCGACTAGAGGGGAGTGAATAGGCGATTTTTAAGAAAGTCTTCAAAACATGAGAGTTTCGAAGACAAACGATAGAAATAAACATATTACCATGCAGCGGAAGGTAGACTACACTAAGCAAGCCATAGTCAAGTATTCAATGAAGTAAAAGCACAATGACTAATAGCAGCTAGGCAGTATAGATCAGGTAGAAGATAGTATGAAGCCAATCAGAACAAGCATTCACTCAGTGAAGACAAAAGATAATGCAAACAGGCAATGACTTCACAAGGACCAACTGTAAATAAAGAGATGGGAAGGATAGAACTAGTGACTCGTTGAAGATAATGATTTGTTGGACCAGTTCCAGTTGCTGTGACAACTGTACGTCTGGTTAGGGAGGCTGAGATTCAACTCAGAAGACCGTGTCTTCACCTTATTCCCCTTGAGCTAAGGACACCCAGTCCTCGCCCAATCACTCTGGTAAATCTTCAAGGTAGACTTCCAAACCTTCACAGACTTCGTTCACCGGCAATCCACAATAACTCTTGGATGCTCAGAACGCGACGCCTAACCGGCTGGAGGATTCACAGTCCTCAAGTGTAATAAGTCGTCAGATCACACAGACAGGAAGACTTAAGTGATGCCTAACACTCTTTGGCTCTGGGTGTTTAGCGCTTTATCCTCGCAAGGAATTCTCTCTCAAAGGCTTCGAGGTGAGTTGCTCTCAAACGACAAAAGCCGTACACTAACTCTAAGCAGCCAACCGTTTATGGTTGTAGGGGGTGGGCTATTTATAGCCACTAGGCAACCCAACCTGATTTGTCCGAAATGACCATGGGTCACCAACGAACTGACACGTGTTCCAACGGTCAGATTTCAAACACACACGGCAACTTTACTTGGGCTACAAGCAAAGCTGACTTATCCAGCTCTGGATAAGATTTGCTCTCATTGTCTTCGCTCGAAGACATAGGATTTTGGTTAAGCATCACTTCAGTCATTCTGACTGGTTCTCTTGGACCCCACTTAATAGTATGGTGGTTCCTATGACTCAACAAAGAAGAAAAAGAACGATGAAACAACTAAGTCTTCGCGCTCCATAGTCTTCACGCGATGTCTTCTCTTGTCATAGTCTTCAATGTGAATGTCTTCACATACCACGTTTGACTTCAATGTCTTCATACATTTTTAGGGGTCATCTCTGGTAGGAAAACCGAATCAATGAGGGACTTCTACCTGTGTTATCCTGCAATTCTCACAAACACATTAGTCCCTCAACCAGGTTTGTCGTCAATACTCCAAAACCAACTAGGGGTGGCACTAGATGCACTTACAATCTCCCCCTTTTTGTGATTGATGACAAACTGGTTGAAGTTTTCAACGGGGAATAAAATATGTGAAATTGTAAAGGATAGAGTATTGTCCTCATAAGTGGCAAAGGCTCCCCCTGAAGATGTGCATATAAGTAATTTGCTCTTGGAATGCAAATGCACATGGCAGGTTGTACTTGTGGAGATCCTCTTCAACTTATAATGACAATTCATCATGCATGATTTGATGTAACGAAGATAATGACATGCATAATAAAAAATGGACGTCTACCAAATGACCATCGAGTTTAAGCGTCACAACTCGAAGAACCAAATGTATCGAAGAGCAAGAGTTGTAAGCACTTGGCAAAAGTAGCAAAAGGTAAAGCAACCACCCATATGGACCCGCTTGAAGACTATCAACTCATATGCTTCTCCCCCTTTTGTCAGTAAGGACCAAAAAGGTTTGAAGACATAGAGCGCCTACTCGTTCCCATGAGGTGCAAGCGAGGCAGCAGGGTCGTCATTGAGGTCCGGTGGTGCAGAAGAACTTGGTGCAGTGTCGACACGCACTGAACTTGGAGGAGGTGAGGTTGCATCATCTTGGTCATCAATGACTCTGGCATTCACTGTCGCAGCTGAGGACGAATAGTCAGAGTCTTCAAGTGAGGGAGTCCGACGCAAGTGAGCATTCCTGGGAGGAGTTGAGTCAAACTTGAGTCTTTCGGTGAAGCCATCGTCTTGCAGATCAGCTTCAGCACTAAGCAATGTCAAACTCTTCCACGACCTCCGACAAGTTTCATGAGTGACAAAGGCATTCTTGGTGGCAAGATTGTGAATGCGGTTGACATCCACCAAGAGGCTTTGCATCTGACGCTTGAGCCAGTTGTGATGCTTGTCCTGTTTCTGGTGTAGCGCGATGAGAAGCTCTCGGTCATTGAGAACATGAGATCGCCTTCGAGGTCTTTGCGCAATGGTGCTTCCAGTGGCGTCAGTTTGAGTACGAGGGGCACGTGTGTTGCCAGCCAAGGGATAAACACGCGAGACTGCCTGAACTCCTTTAATGGGTTGGGTGAAGCTTTGGTGATCAACATTGTGAAGATAAATGGGATCCTTAGCAGGCTCTGGGTAAATAGCTTCAACAGACAGATCAACCTCTGGCAAGAAGACAAGATGATTGCGCGCAGACGGCTGATAGTTAATGGCAGAGTGAAGCTTGATAAGTTGCATTACCCATGGAGCATAGAACTTCAGACCAAAAATGTCGGAGCCAGATGCAACCAACTGCCTAATGAAGAAGTCTTGAGCATTGAAGCTGATGCCATTGAAGATGTAGAAAACCAAAGTCTTCATTGCTCCTTCAAGCTTCGCTGCAGATGAATGCCCTTTAATGGGCCATAGAGTTTTTCTGATGATATGATAAATGGTGCGAGGCAGATACTCTAGGTCTTCAACAAAGAATTCAGATGGGTAGTCAGCGTCGTGAGGAAAAGGCTTCATCATGCTCAACATTTGGCTCATGTTGGGTTCTGGCTTCTGAAAAATGCTCTCCAAAGCATTCTGGTGTTGTTGGCAATCTGGCTCGTAGTATTCACCAGGAGTAGGCAGGCCTGTGAGCTCAGTGATATCAAGAGCTTTGGCTTCACGATGGATATTGCCTGTCATCCACTTAAGGATCCAAGTCTTTAGATCCCTGTTGTAGCCTCAAATGTGAAGAGTTGCATAGAACTGTACCAGAAGCTCTTCATTCCAGTGTTCCTTATCTGTGACAAACTGCAGCAGTCCAGCATCTCTGAAGCAATCCAACGCTTCTTCAAGGCAGGGCAGGCCAGCTATAGCTTCAGTGTCGAGAAGCATATGTGGAAATATGCGCCCTTGATTGTATAAGATGCAGGAATAGTAGCTGCGCTGCTGATAGCTCCAGAACCGATCTGATGAAATGCGAGGTTTGGTGTAAGGGTTCTTGGCACTGTTGAAGAAGGTGTTGTGTGCCACGAAGCCATTCACATTGAAGACCCCAGGTGAAGTTGCAGTGCCTGGGAATCATGGAAGTCTTGGCTTGGGCTTCTGGACGGGAGGTCTGTGCTCGATATGATAGTCAAATTGTGGACCCATAGCAGGTGGAGGAACCAGAATGGGCCATCGGACCATAACAAGCTGACCACGATCAAATGCCAGCTCAATTGTATGAGGTCTTGGAGGGGGTATGAAAGTGCTAGTGATCGACTAGAGGGGGGGGGGTGAATAGGCGATTTTTATGAAAGTCTTCAAAACATGGAAGTTTCGAAGACAAACGATAGAAATAAACCTATTACCATGCAGCGGAAGGTAGACTTCACTTAAGCAAGCCATAGTCAAATATTCAATGAAGTGAAAGCACAATGACTAATAGCAGCTAGGCAGTTTAGATCAGATAGGAAGATAGTGTGAAGCTAATCAGAACAAGCAGTCACTCAGTGAAGTCAAATGGTAATGCAATCATACAATGACTTCACCAGGGCCAACCGTAAGTAAAGGAGAGGGAAGGATGAAACCAGTGACTCGTTGAAGACAATGATTTGTTGGACCAGTTCCAGTTGCTGTGACAACTGTACGTCTGGTGAGGGAGGCTGAGATTCAACTCAGAAGACCGCGTCTTCACCTTATTCCCCTTGAGCTAAGGACACCCAGTCCTCGCCCAATCACTCTGGTAAGTCTTCAAGGTAGACTCCCAAACCTTCACAGACTTCGTTCACCGGTGATCCACAATGACTCTTGGATGCTCAGAACGCGACGCCTAACCGGCTGGAGGATTCACAGTCCTCAAGTGTAATAAGTCTTCAGATCACACAGACAGGAAGACTTCGGTGATGCCTAACACTCTTTGGCTCTGGGTGGTTAGGGCTTTATCCTCGCAAGGAATTCTCTCTCAAAGGCTTCGATGTGGGTTGCTCTCAAACGACAAAAGCTGTACACTAACTCTGAGCAGCCAACCGTTTATGGTTGTAGGGGTGGGCTATTTATAGCCACTAGGCAACCCGACCTGATTTGTCCGAAATGACCCTGGGTCACTAAGGAACTGACACGTGTTCCAATGGTCAGATTTCAAACACACACGACAACTTTACTTGGGCTACAAGCAAAGCTGACTTATCCAGCTCTGGATAAGATTTGCTCTCATTGTCTTCGCTCGAAGACATAGGATTTTGGTTAAGCATCACTTCAGTCATTCTGACTGGTTCTCTTGGACCCCACTTAACAGTACGGTGGTTCCTATGACTCAACAAAGAAAAAAACACAGAACGACGAAACTGCTAAGTCTTCGCGCTCCATAGTCTTCACGCGATGTCTTCTCTTGTCATAGTCTTTAATGTGAATGTCTTCACATACCACCTTTGACTTCAATGTCTTCATACATTTTTAGGGGTCATCTCTGGTAGGAAAACTGAATCAATGAGGTACTTCTACTTGTGTTATCCTGCAATTCTCACAAACACATTAGTCCCTCAACCAGGTTTGTCGTCAGTACTTCAAAACCAACTAGGGGTGGCACTAGATGCACTTATAATCTCCCCCTTTTTGGTGATTGATGACAAACTGGTTGAAGTTTTCAACGGGGAATAAAATATGTGAAATTGTAAAGGATAGGGTATTGTCTTCATAAGTTGCAAGGCCCCCCCCTGAAGATGTGCATATAAGTAATTTGCTTTAGGAATGCAAATGCACATGGCAGGTTGTACTTGTGGAGATCCTCTTCAACTTATGACGACAATTCATCATGCATGAAAGGTATGTGAAGATAATGACATGCATAATGAAAAATGGACGTCTGCAGAATGACCTAAGTGCGGAAGTTATCATCGCACATGCGATATTTATCATCGCATCATAGAATAGCAAATAAGTAGCAGACGACCATCGAGTTTGAGTGTTACAACTCAAAGAACCAAATGTATCAAAACACGAGAGTTGTAAACACTAGGCAAAATATAAAACCACCGCCCATATGGACCCGCTTGAGGACTATCAAACTCATATGCTTCTCCCCCTTTTGTCAGTAAGGACCAAAAAGGTTTGAAGACATAGAGCACCTACTCGTTCCCATGAGGAGTTGGTGAAGTAGCATGGTCGTCGGAGTTGGTTGGCGGTGCAGACAAACTCGGTGCAGTGGTGATTTGCGCTGAAGGTGGTGAAGTAGCATCGTCTTCATCATTGATGACACGTGCATTCACTATTGCAGCAGAGGAGGAGAACTCAGAGTCTTCAAGAGACGGAGTACACCGCAGCAAGGTCCTTCTTGGAGGTGTTGAGTCAAACTTGAAGCGTTCAGAGAAACCATCATCTTGAAGATCATCTTCAGAACACATAAGCGTCAGCCCTTTCCATGTACGCCGACAAGTTTCATGGGCGACAAAGGCATTCTTGGTGGCAAGGTTGCGAATCATGTTTACGTCCACCAAGAGGCTTTGCATTTGGCGCTTCAGCCAGTCATGATGCTTATCCCGTTTCTGATGAAGGGCAACCAGAAGCTCTCGGTCATTGAGAACACAAGATCGCTTCTTGGGCCGTTGTGCAATGGTGCTTTCAGTGGCTTCAGTGAGGGCACGATGAGGTGCACGTGTAGTACCAGCCAGAGGATAAACACGAGTGACTGCTGGGTCGCCTTCAATGTGTTGTGAGAAATTTTGCTTATCAACATTCTGAGAGACTAAGGGGCTCCTTGGCAGGCTCTGGATAGATGGCTTCAACTGACATATCGACGTCAGGCAGAAAAATCCGATGATTGCAAGCAGAGGGCTGATAGGTGACAACTGAGTGTAGTTTGATCAGACGCATAATCCATGGAGCGTAAAACTTCAAGCTAAAGAGATCAGATCCTGATGCAGCAAGTTGGCGGATGAAGAAGTCTTGTGCATTGAAGCTTTTGCCGTGAAGAATATGGAAGACTAAAGTCTTCATTGCACCTTCCAGCTTTGCATGTGGAGAATGTCCTTTGATGGGCCAGAGAGTGCGCCTTATGATGTGATAGATAGTGCGTGGCAGATACTCAAGGTCTTCAACAAAGAACTCCTTAGGATATTCAGCATCTGGAGGCAAAGGCTTCATCATGCTAAGCATCTGACTCATGTTGGGTTCAGGCTTGTGAAAAATGCTTTCCATAGCAGCACTGTGAAGCTGACAACCAGGTTCATAAAGATCTCCTGGAGTGGGCAGGCCGGTGAGCTCAATGATATCAAAGGCTTTGGCTTCATGATGAACATTGCCTGTCATCCACTCAAGGACCCAAGTCTTCAGATCCCTGTTGTAGCCACGAATATGAAGAGTGGCATAGAATTGGAGCAGCAATTCTTCGTTCCAGTGCTCCTTGTCAGTGACGAACTGCAACAAGCCAGATTCTGTGAAGCAATCCAACACTTCTTCCAAATAGGGCAGACTAGTTATGGCTTCAGTCTCAAGATACATATGGGGAAAATGCGACCTTGATTGTACAAGATGCATGAGTAATAACTGCGCTACTGATAGCTCCAGAACCGATCAGAAGATATTCTTGCCTTAGAGTAGGGGTTCTTGGTGCTATTGAAGAAGGTGTTGTGTGCTTTGAAGCCATTGATATTGAATGATCCGGGTGCAGATACAGTGCCTGGAAACCTAGGCAGCCTTGGCATTGGCTTCTGAACCTGAGGCCTGCGCTCGACGTGATAGTCAAATTGGGGACCAACAGCAGGTGGAGGAACAAGAAGAGGCCATTTGACAGTGATAAGCTGACCATAGTTGTATGCTTGCTCAATAGTATGTGGCCTTGGTGGCGGAACAGGAGCGGTGGCATCAACAGAGGCGTCAGGCAGCATATCTGTTACAGGTGCATCATTGGCTTCACTGGCTTCTGGCACAGTGTTAGGTGCAGGCTCCACATTGTCTTCAGCCATGACCACGTCATTGGCTTCAGTGGTGTTAGTGGTGGCAGCCTCAGGATTCTCAACCTCCACTTGAGGAGCTGGAGGGTCGGGCACTGACACATTCACTTCAGGAACAACTTCTTCAGTGATGGGGGAAGTAGGGACACGTTCTTCTGCTTGTTTTTCTTTGGCTGATGCAACTGGATTGTCTTCAGCAACTTTAGCTTCAAACTCGGAGACGTTCACAGTAGGAGTGGCTTCGGGGAACACCTGACGTGCAACAGATTGGTGGTGCACTTCTCCTTCTGAAATGCTCGAAAGAGGGACTTGGGGCCTTGGTCCTTTGCGAAGCCTGCGTAACGCTGGCGACTCCTGTGTAGATGGAGTTGGCTGGGCCTCAAAGTCATCCTCTTCTTCTTGCACTGGTGGGGTGACTTGTTGGGGAATACTAGGGGTTTCTTGTTGTTGTGGGTGATCAGCCCATGATGCATCCTGAGCAATTGACGTTAGATAACGACCAATGCTGATGAGTTCGCTGTTCGTGAGAACAGGCGATGATACCAAGTTGTGCTCGATCTGAGGAAGAACTACATCATCTTCAACATTGTCATGGTGACCAATGTCTTCAGCAGCGGTGGGTTCAACTACCGGAAAGTCTTCAGCTTCAGGAGCCTCTGTGGAAGCAGGCTCATGAACTATCATCCGTCATTCTTGATGCGAAGAGTTAGGACGAGCAACCGAGATGGGCTCGACAACAAGGGGCTCTGTGGGAGCAGCCCGATCTTTCTTGGTTTTGCGCTTCTTCTTGGAGGGAGCGACATCAGAAGCTTCAGGATTTTTCCTCTTTCTGGCTTCAGCCTCGGCAGCCCTTGTCTTCTTCAGGTCTGAAGCGGTGGAAGTGACCTTTGGCTTTGAGCCGGACATGCTGCTTGGGAAGACAATGCGAGGTTCTTCCTGCCTTGAAGGTGCAGATTTGTCAGTCGATGGCTTCTTCTTCTTCTTTGCAGCCATTCTAGGGTTGATGTTAGGACGCCCAAGAGCCTTGCGCTTCTCAGCTTCATTGTAGGCTTGCACGCACTTGTCAGCCAGACTCTTCATGCGCTCATGAGAACCTTTAGCTTCTTCTCGTTTCTTGAGAAAGGCTTCCTTGAGCTCGTGCAGCATAACCTTAAAGTTTTTGACATCTTGCACGCTGAGCTTTGCCATGTGCTTCTTGAACTGAGCTTTCTCATAGTCGATCTTTTGCTCCAGTTCAACGATGCGCTGAGCTAGAGCTAGCTCAGAAGCAATGGCGCCCGTGAAAGAGACGCCGAGGCCAATTGGAAGTTGCAGATCGTCAAAGCTGAGATTGGGGGTTTCAAACCACTCATCAATGAAGTTGTGGATGATTGCCACGTCAAAGAGAGGCAAATTATTGAAGATTTCTGCTTCTTCCTTGCTCTTAATCAGTTGCTCAAGAGCGTCATCTGCAAGATCTTCATCACTAGACAGGTCAATGTGTTCGTCTCGCAGAATGGCAGCAGCGGTCAATGCCTGATCAGTATTCTTTTTCATCTCCGTCTTCTTGGAGATACGTGATAGATCTTTAGACTGCACACTGTCTTTAGGACGTGCAGTACCCAGTGGCTTCACATGTGAAGCTTTTGGAGGAGCAGTTGACTTTGAAGCTCTAGCCTTCTTTGGCTTCTGCGACTTTGGAGCAGGAGCTGGGGCTTCACCAGTGTCAGCATCATCATCAGAATGATCTACTTTGGCACCTTGAACAGAAATGTGAGTGATAAGACCATCAAGGTTGTAGAAAGGTCCGATGATATTGGGTTCAGCATCGCGTGTGCCGTCAGCCCGTGGAGCAGAAGGACCAGGGTTGAAGTCTAGGCCCAATGACTTCTTGTTTTCCTTGGCCGATGCCTTTGCGTGCTGGAAGTTGCGCTTGAAGAGATTATCGTCATGACACCAGAGCAGTGATGATGGGTCGGCATTGTCAAGCTGTGGTCCTCGTACCATACAGGGATAGAAACCCTGAGCAATAGCTTCAGCTCTGTTCTTGGGTTGAAGGTTTTGGAAGAGAATGTCACCACAAGGACTCTTGATGGCATTCTTCTCAGCATACTCCTGGGTCACAAACTTGTATTTGAACCATTGTTCGGCCCAATATCTTCGAATCCATTGGATTCGTGTCTTGCGCTGATTGTAATCCTCTTCTGGATCTGTCTTGTACAGCTCTGAGAGGTCATCAGGCAGATCTCTTGATGTTCCCCCTTGACGCTATCTGCCACCCTTCCTTGCTGATTTCTCTGTAGCCATGAACTTCAAACTGAATGACTTCAACACGTTCAAAGGCTTCAAGGGCTTCCGCTTGCTGGTCAAACAGGAACTGGCTTCAGGAGAGTTAATGTGATGCTGTAAGAATTCTGCAAACGAATGCAGACTATGAGAACCAAGGGATTCTCCCACGGACATGTACCTATGACAGCATTAGAGATGCGAGGGAAGGGGAGAGGTCATATGCATTCTCAGAAGATTTTGAAGGTAAATCGGTTTGAAGACATTGACCTCATTAGTGCGAAGACATTCACTTATGTGTTTGGGTTGGTTCTAGATTTGTACGAATCCAGGAATAGGCACAAGTGAGGAATCTAACTCTTTATGAAGCTTAAGTGAATATACTAGGCATTATATGAGATACAGACAGGATAGATCTAACATTGAGTAGGTGTAAGTGAATCTAGTTCCACCCCTAGTTGGTTTTGGAGTATTGACGACAAACCTAGTTGAGGGACTAATGTGTTTGTGAGAATTGTAGGATAACACCGGTAGAAGTCCCTCATTGATTCGGTTTTCCTACCAGAGATGACCCCTAAAAATGTATGAAGACATTGAAGTCAAAGGTGGTATGTGAAGACATTCACCTTGAAGACTATGACAAGAGAAGACATCGCATGAAGACTATGGAGCGCGAAGACTTAGATCTTTCGTAGTTCTTTTTCTTCTTTGTTGAGTCATAGGAACCACCGTACTGTTAAGTGGGGTCCGAGAGAACCAGTCAGAATGACTGAAGTGATGCTTAACCAAAATCCTATGTCTTCGAGTGAAGACTATGAGAGCGAATCTTGTCCAGAGTTGGACAAGTCAGCTTTGCTTGTAGCCCAAGTAAAGTTGCCGTGTGTGTTTGAAATCTGACCGTTGGAACACGTGTCAGTTCCTTAGTGACCCAGGGCCATTTCGGACAAATCAGGTCGTGTTGCCTAGTGTCTATAAATAGCCCACCCCCTACAACCATAAACAGTTGGCTGCTCGGAGTTAAAGTACGGCTGTTGTCGTTTGAGAGCAACCCACCTCGAAGCCTTTGAGAGAGAATTCCTTGCGAGGATAAAGTCCTAACCACCTAGAGCCAAAGAGTGTTAGGCATCACTTAAGTCGTCCTGTCTGTGTGATCTGAAGACTTATTACACTTGAGGACTGTGAATCCTCCAGCCGGTTAGGCGTCGCGTTCTGAGCATCCAAGAGTCATTGTGGATCGCCCCTGAACAAAGTCTGTGAGGGTTTGGGAGTCTACCTTGAAGACTTACCAGAGTGATTGGGCGAGGTCTGCGTGACCTTAGCTCAAGGGGAATACGGTGAGGACTAAGGGTTCTGACCTGCGTGTTCAGGACTGGGTGTCCGGGACTATGTGTCCTCAGATTTAAATACCTAGCCGCCCTAACCAGACGTACAGTTGTCACAGCAACTGGAACTGGTCCAACAAATCATTGTCTTCAATGAGTCACTGGTTTCATCCTTCCCTTCCCTTTACTTACTGTTGGTCCTTGTGAAGTCATTGCATGATTGCATTATCTTTTGTATTCACTGAGTGACTGCTTGTTCTGATTGGCTTCACAATATCTTCCTACCTGATCCTTACTGCCTAGCTGCTATTAGTCATTGTGCTTTCACTTCTTTGGTTACTTGACTAAGGTTTGCCTAGTGTAGTCTACCTTCCGCTGCGTGGTAATAGGTTTACTTCTATCGTTTGTCTTCGAAACTTCCATGTTTTGAAGACTTTCATAAAAATCGCCTATTCATCCCCCCTCTAGTCGATCACTAGCACTTTCAGTAGGCAGAAACCACTTTCGGTGAAGAGGATGAATCTCTTAGGATCAACAAGATGGTAAAAAGGAGAGTTTTATTTACCACACGATGAACTGCTAGATGGGAAGAATAGGAGACCGAGCAGTTCAATCCACCGTGCCCTAACTTGGCGACGGAGGACACCTACGGCGGCTGTGGAGAGGACGAAGACCGCAGCCGGCGTGAGGACGGCGTTGGTGAAGTCGCGGCAGCTAAGCGCTTCATCGCCAGTGTCGTCGAGAGCTAGCGGTGACGCTAGGGTTTTGTGCGAGAGTGGAAGAAAGGATAATGACTGTGGTGAGGCATGTATTTATAGGGATAGGGACGGCATAGTGTTATTACACAGGTGCCCTTGGCGATTCACATCTGAAGGACACGTGGCTATCATGCAACACATCGGAGGTTGTTCCACGTTCCCACGCACGCCTGGATTGTTGGGTGGTTGTTCCCACTTCTCCGGGTTTCAGGTGAAAGGATTTAGCATTGAAAACGGATTAATGTTTGTCTCTGTGTCTTCTGCTGACAAGGACGCAGAGAAGACATTCAACAGTTTCAATAGAATGCATATGACTTGGACAGATAGAGGTTGAGATAGAGAGCATAGAGAGATTAGGGTCCGATCACATTCACTTAGTTCAAAAAATTCAACAAGGAAGACATAGCTATAAGTGAATGCTGTAGAGGATAGAACACAAATATGTATATATCAGAAGACAATCAAATCAGCATAGTGAAGATAATCATGAAGACAAGTTGAAATTGAAGACAATCCAAATGTGAAGACATAGCAGATGTAACGCCATGAGTAAAACACTTCAAATATAAGAATTTGGTGGTGGCGTTACCCATCGTATAGGAAGTATTAGACCCAGACACGGCGCACAATTATCGTGGCGCTCTGAAGTCAAGTTCCACGTTAATATATTCACACTCAGAATGTAAGTCTTCATTGATTGAAGATATACTTTACTTCGTGTGTTGCACCTCCATGTCATCAACATGCTTAAGTGTTAGGATGTGTGCCTGATCACAGGACATTTGAGGATTCCAAGATATTTAGCTCACACCGTAACTTGCAAAACCTCTTCTCATCCAAGGGTTTGGTGAAGATATCTGCCAATTGCTCTTCAATGTTGACATGCATGATATCAATATCTTCCTTCATAACATGATCTCTGAGAAAGTGATGACGAATTTCAATGTGCTTTGTCTTCGAGTGCTGAACTGGGTTGTTGGCAATCTTGATGGCGCTTTCGTTGTCGCAGTAGAGTGGCACTTGCTTCAGATGAATGCCATAGTCTTTGAGTGTTTGCTTCATCCATAGAAGTTGGGCGCAGCAAGATTCAGCAGCAATGTATTCGGATTCAGCAGTGGAGAAAGATACACAATTCTGCTTCTTTGAAGACTGAGGGAGTCCTGGGTTAGGGGGTGTTCGGATAGCCGGACTATACCTTCAGCCGGACTCCTGGGCTATGAAGATACAAGATTGAAGACTTCGTCCCATGTCCGGGAGGGACTTTCCTTGGCGTGGAAGGCAAGCTTGGCGATACGGATATGTAGATCTCCTACCATTGTAACCGACTCCATGTAACCCTAACCCTATCCGATGTCTATATAAACCGGAGGGTTTTAGTCCGTAGGACAATGTACACATCAACAATCATACCATAGGCTAACTTCTAGGGTGTAGCCTCTTCGATCTCGTGGCAGGACGTAGGGTTTTACCTCCATCGAGAGGGCCCGAACCTGGGTAAAACTTCGTGTCCCTCGCCTCCTGTTACCATGCGGCCTAGACGCACAGTTCGGGACCCCCTACCCGAGATCCGCCGGTTTTGACACCGACATTGGTGCTTTCATTGAGATTTCCTCTGTGTCGTCGCCGTCAGGCTCGATGGCTCCTATGATCATCGATAGCGATGCAGCCCAGGGTGAGACCTTCCTCCCCGGACAGATCTTCATCTTCAGCGGCTTCGCACTCCGGGCCAATTCGCTTGGCCATCTAGAGCAGATCGAAAGCTACGCCCCTGTCCGTCAGGTCAGATTTGGAAGTTTAAACTACACAGCTGACATCCGCGGGGACTTGATCTTCGACAGATTCGAGCTACTACCGAGCGCGTCGCACTGTCCCGACGAGCATGATCTAGCTCTGCCGCCGAACAGTGCCCTAGAGGCCGCACCCACATCGGCTTCGACCCTTAATTCGGAGCCAACCGTGCCGATCGAGGATGGGCGGTTGGACGCCACCTCGGGGGCTGCGATCCCAACGGCGATTGAGCCGAACACCAGCCCCGTACTCTGCGAGACTCGTGACTCCAAGGAGCCGGACTCCTCTCCGGACTCCGAACCATCTGCGCCCCTGCCGATCGAATCCGATTGGGCGCCGGTCATGGAGTTTACTGCCGCGAACATCTTCCAGCACTCGCCTTTCGGCGATATTCTAAAGACACTAAAGTCTCTCTCTTTATCTGGAGAGCCCTGGCCGAACTACGGTCAGCAAGGTTGGGGTACGGACGATGAAGAAATTCAAAGCCCACCCACCACCCACTTCGTAGCCACCGTCGACGATTTAATCGACATGCTCGACCTCGACTCCGAAGACATCGACGGTATGGACGCCGATGAAGGAGACGATGAATGTCGGTGTCAAAACCGGCGGATCTCGGGTAGGGGGTCCCGAACTGTGCGTCTAGGACGGATGGTAACAGGAGGCACGGAACACGATGTTTTACCCAGGTTCGGGCCCTCTTGATGGAGGTAAAACCCTACGTCCTGCTTGATTAATATTGATGATATGGGTAGTACAAGAGTAGATCTACCACGAGATCAAGGAGGCTAAACCCTAGAAGCTAGCCTATGGTATGATTGTTGTATGATGTGTCGGATTTCGGGTTCCGGCAGACCCTTGAGGTTCGAATACTGGGGTGTGCACGGAGATTTCGCCTCCTACCTACCTGCACCCCTCCGTCTCGCTAAGATCTAAGCTATGGAAAGAACAACACGAGAGACACAGGGTTTATACTGGTTCGGGCCACCGTTGTGGTGTAATACCCTACTCTTATGTGTGGCGTGGTGGATTGCCTCTTGAGCTGATGATGATGAACAATACAAGGAAGAACAGCCTCGCGAGGGTTTGTTCTTGGCTGGGGCGATGAACTGCTGGGAGGAGTTCAGTCACCCTTCTCTCTCTCTCTCCGATTGATGATACTCTCTTCTTTGTCCTTAGCCTCCCTTCCTGATCTCGATCCAAAAAACTCCTCCCCCTCTGTGGGTGGCTGGTCCTATTTATAGAGGCCCTGGTCCTCTTCCCAAATATCGAGCGAGAAGGGAGCCAACAATGGTGGGCTAATTTGAAGGGGGACAGCTAGTACCAGCTATCCTGACAAAAGTAGTCTTCGCCTGCACAAAGCTCTGGTGGTGACGCCGTCTTGGGATCCATGATGACCTCCGTCTTGCAGTCCTCCTGGTCTTGGTCTTGTTGCACCGAAATGGCAACCTTTGCCTAATGCCTTGGTACTCCGCGGCTGCGCTTGCTTCCTTTGCACCAAAGAGGAAAGGAGGACACTGCACGGGCTCGCACCCGCCTAGCGCCCTTGGTCGTCATGGCTTGCATCATGGGCACCTCGTGAGGTACCCCGCCTTGATCTCTCCGCCTCCTCGCGAGCCAGCCTGATGAGGCCGTGCCTGAGGAAGCTCCGTGTCGTCCGCCCCGCGAGGCTTGGCCCCTCGCGAGGGTCTTGGGTCTGTGTTGATGAAGATGGGCCGTGCCGGGCCCCCCTTTGAGCCACGCCGCAGGCAGGCAAGTCTGGGGGCCCCCGTTCCCAGAACGCCGACAGTAGCCCCCGGGCCCAAGGCGCGCACGGACTTGGCCGTGCAGGGAGGCGGAAGGGTAAGGGCAAAGCGCCGCGGGCCCTAACAGCCTGCGGCCTTGGGCGCCGCGTGGCGGTTGACTGGACGTGGGTGCCTCAGCAAATGCACGAGTTGATAAGGGAGCGGCATCTGCCCAGGCTTTGCTTTTTGCTTTCTCTGGTTGCTGCTCAGATCCCCTTTCTTGCGCCTCTCCTTCCTTCCTCCAGAATTTCCAGATCTACTCCGACCGCGTGACCTAGGAAGCCATGGCGCCTCGTCAGTCCTCGACCGGAGCTTGGTACTCGTCTGCCCTGGACTCACCGAACGTGTCGGAGGCAAGCCTCGCCCGGTTGCGTCGGATGGCGGCGGTGCAGGGCATCGATGGGGCGAAGGTGTGCAAGGCCGGCTCCGCCACCCCTGAGGGCCAAGGGAGCACCTTCTATCCGTTCTTCGTAAGTGCCATTGCCGCTGGCCTGGTGCCTCCCTTCTCCGAGTTCTTCTTCTCTGTCCTCCGCCATTATAAGCTACAGGCTCTGCATCTCCACCCCAACTCCGTCCTTCTCCTGGCAATCTTCGCCTATTACTACGAGGCTCACGTAGGGGTGCAGCCCTCAGTGGCCTTGCTGCGCCACTACTTCTACCTCCAGACCTCTCGCGGTCCTGCTTCCGCGTGTGCGAGCTTCATCGCGTACGGTGGCGCCATTGCCATCTCAAACCCCGAGAAAAGGATTGAGGGCTTCAGGAGCAAGTGGGTCTTGGCGGATGCTGGGCGCATCCACCCTCGGCTGATCTTGCCCACGGAGCAGCCCACGAGCTCCAGCTATTGGGGTCGAGCGGAGCTCGCGGACCCCCGCGCGAAGCTGGTGTTGGAGAAGATGGACGCGGATCTGAGGCCGGCCAACATGGCGGCGGCGAAGCTGACCGGTGCGTCGCTGCTGAGGGAATTCCTGGAGCACCAGCTGGCTCTGCTTCGGCGGTACTCACTTCCGATGTGGAGGCCCATCCGAGCCCAGCGGCCTTGGCCGACGGAGATCTGGCTGCGGTCCTCCAATCTCTGGTCGGGGGCAATGTGGAGAGGTTGGAGGGCGCTCCTACCCCCTTGTTCCTCCGCGACGACTGGGAGCAGGTAGTGGAGTCCATGCCCGTCTTCAACGGGGATGGGCCCGTGCCCATGGAAACTCCCGAGGAACCGGTGGACGTGCCCTCCGACGACTCCAGCAAAGAGGAGGAAGGAGGGGAGCGGGAAAGAGGGCCTGACTCCGAGGCGACTGACGGAGAGTCGAGGGCTCCCCTCCCCCGGCGCAGGTCCTGCGTTCTCCGCCTCTCTCCGAGCGATGACGACGAGGATGACGACGAGGATGATGATGAGCAGGACGGCGGGAGCTTGCCCCCGATCCCGAAGAAAGACAGGACCGGGCTGATCTCCCGCGGGTCTGCCCCGGCCCCGAGGCGGACCGCAGACGCACCTTCCGCTTCCAAGCTCCCCAAGGTTGACCCTTCCAGCCGGCTTTCAGGCTTCAAATTTGTCCGGAGGCCGCTCGAGCTCATTGGCGACGACCCATAAGCATTTGATCCTTGTCTTTATTTCTTTTCTGCTTCTGAGGCTTGACGTCCACATCTCTTGGATAGGCTGGCGCCCGCAGCAAAGAAAATGAAGGGAGCTCCTGAGGTTCCATCCGTGGCAGCGCCTCTGCCCGCGAAGGAGGGTGACCGCGACGCACGGGCTTCTCCTGCCCGGTCGTCCTCACGAGGCCTGGCTGAGCCAGCTGGGGCGAGCTCAGCCCCCACGGCCCATGTGACTCCCGAGGTGTCCTTGCCTGCCGCCTCCACTACAGCCGTTGGGGCGCAGCAGACTCCGCCCCAGGACGCTGTGGCCGTGCTGCTGCCTTCTCCTCCTACTCCACTAGCTGCTGTCTCTCCGACTCCTTCTGCCGTTTTGGATCATGCTGCTGCTGAGCTGGACCGACTGCGGCAGGATCTTCTTGGCACCGACCCTCGCTTAGTGGTCGGGCGCTTGGATCTGGCTTCAGGATGGGTTCGCTCCGACGCTTCGATTCGGGCGGCGCTGGTCCAGGCCTCGACGACTTGCGATGAGGAGAAGCAGGTCGTCCTTGAGGCGAAGGCTGCTCGTGACGCAGCCCTGGGGGAGGCGGTCGACGTCCGTGGTCACTGCAAGGCGCTGGAGGACGAGCTACAAGGCCTGCGGGACCAGCTCGCGAAAGAGGCCCGCCTTCGCCAAGAGCAGGAAGAAGGCGTGAAGGCTCGCGAGGCAGCCGTCAAGGAGAGGGAGGTCAAGCTCAGGAAGCGCCGCAACCGCCTAGGCACGTTGGAGCAGGAGTTGGGGGCGAGGAAGGCCGAGCTGGACGACAAGGCCCTGGTTCTTGCTGAGGACCACGTGGCCTTCACGAAGATGGAGGAGAAGGCTAGCTCCTCGCTGAGGACGCTTTACGACAGCGGCCTGAAGAGCCCGCTGGCTGGCGCCGAGGACGGCCCCGCCAAGCTGCTTCCCTTCCTGGTTCGTGCTCTTGAAGATGTCACACTTGGCCTTGGCCCCACGGCCGAGGCCGAGGCGCGTGTCCTGTCTTCTACAGCACTGACGCGGGTCCTCACCCACATCTACCTTCGCGATCCCGGCGTCGACCTCGACAGCCTGCTGGAGCCAGTAAGTGGCGAGCGTGCCGCTGCCGCTGCTGAGGCCGTGAAGGGTCGCGCGGAGGCTCTGCTGGGGAAGTTCCGGGCCTTCAGCACCAAGCCGAAGCAAGGCGCTGCCGACCTCACTGCTCCGTAAGGCGAACCCACTCCGCGTTGCTCCTCCGCCGACAAGTGACTCCGTTGTGGCTCCTGTCCTGCCTTTAATTCCTGCACATGTATCATGCCTCGGGGAGGCGTTTAAACTTGCGTTTGGCATTGATATAATAGTGTGGACTATAATATTTGCTTTTGAATTCCTTGAAATTTGCGCTTTTCCTTCCTATTTGCTTATGTTCTACGCCGGCAGAGCCCGGCCCCGCACATACCTCACCCAGCGTTAGTCCCGACTGGAAACCAGGACGGGGCCAAGGAGTGAGGGGCTACGTGACAAGTTAGGCTCCTGAGTCGCGATGCTCAGGAGTCCCCCTTGGCGCACGAACAGCAAGTAGGGAGGTGTGATGTGGGTGGATCTACCGTTCTACGTCTGCAGAGCCCGGCCGCGCGCGTACCTCACCCAGCGTTAGCCTTTCGGAACTAAGGAGTGAGGGGCTACGTGACCAGTTAGGCTCCTGAGTCGCGATGCTCAGGAGTCCCCCTTGACGCTCAAACGGCCTTCGTACCTTGGCTCCACTCGGGGAGAGACGCGCGACGAACCAGGCCCGGGGGGCCTGGCTGCGCGGCGTGCGTCTGGGCGTGACCCAGGCGCAGCCCCCGTGCCCAGCCCCCTCGCGCGGCACTCCCGAGGGGAGGCGTTACGATGAGGCTAGACACTGAGCTCTGGGCTCCCTGAGGTTGATGCGGCCCGGGGGCCACCCTTAGTTGTTTATCACCAGCGCGGAGCATAGCGCTTCCGTATGTGTACGGGCATAGCCGCTCCTCGGCAGTGTCATCAGCCAGCACGGAGAATGGTGCTTCCACTGGTATGTGGGAAGGGGCCCCCCTCCGGGAGGAGCCCCCGGGGCGTGTACAGCCCCGCCCTGACACGTGGCTGGCACGGTAGGGCCTGGCGAGGTGTATCTGGGCACCCGTGAGCCAGTGCGGGACTCACGGGGCCCTACCTCTAGGCGGGTTGCGCCTGACACTGGGCCTTATCTTGTGATGTGTCCCTGCAAATTTGGTTAGATGCCGGCACTCTACGTCCTCGGGTCCCGGCCCTCGAGCTAGTCTCAGCCGTCGCTAGTATGCCAGGTCGCAATGCCGTGGACAAGGCCAGAGGGTGAGGGCTGGAGAGCCAGTAAGAGCCCTGAGTCGCGATGCTCAAGTACCCCCCCTTTAACGTGCAAGTGGTCGACATGGAGAAGAAGAGGTGCCGTGGACCGGCATCAAATAATCAAGCATGGTGGGTATAATGCATAACTGGGAATAAACGCAAATGGGATACATGCCGCTGGGTCTGGCCCGAGCGACTTGGGGATCATGCAGCCCGAGGGGCGCCCCCAATAAGGTAAGCTAACAACATGAAATAAAAGGGATACATGCCGCAGGGACGGACCCACGCGGCCTGGGAATAATGCAGCCCTGGGGGGCGCTCCTAGCTGGAAGTGAAACTTGAAAGATGTCACCTGATAACGTTGAGGACGAAGGGGTGTTGGTGTAGCAGACTCGGTGGGCTGCGGAAGCCGATCCTCACGAGCCCCCAGGCCCGGGGGCCTCGGGAGGCTCCGGAGGTGCTGGCAGCTCCCCGCGGACCATCTCCATCTCCGCCAGGGCTGCGGAACGCCTGGCCTCTTGTGCCTCCGTGATGCCCCTCATGAGGCGCTGGTACATGGCAGCCGCGTTTGGCAAGCCGTAAGGCATGCGAACGTAGCTGTGGGGTGGACCTCCGCAGCGGCCCACTCGCGAGGGCCAGTGGCGCTCCAGAGAGGCGGCTCGATTGAACCCTGGTATGTCGATGCAGATGCGCAGCCCACCATCCTCGCCTGGATGGGGAGCCACTGCTGGTAGGCGGCGGCCTCCTTTCATGACTCTTGACTCCTGTAGCTCCTGAATGGCCTTGTTGACGAACTCCTGAGGGTCTGGCTCTCCTTGCCTTACTCCTTCTTGAGGGAAACATGCTTCAAAACACGCCTCCATGCGGTGCCCAAGCGCCTCCCTCATGACCTTAGCCAGGTCGGTGGCCCTCCAGGGGAGAGCCCCCGAGCCCTGCCTGAGGAGGGCGCCGGGCGCGCTTTCCTATGCGATGGAAGGAGGTTCCCCCTGGGCAGACACGGGTCCAGAGGGGCCTGCCTCCTGAGGGGCCGGGCCGGACGATGTCTTCTTCTTCTTGGGGGCGGTCTCGGGAAGCCTCCTTCTTCCGCGATCCGGGTCTTCCAGTGATGCGGCCTGAAAGACTCGTTCCAGGGAACACACCGCATCCTTCTCTTCACAGGGCACCGTGATGACTCATCCACTTCCTGGCATCTTGAGGACGTTGTAGCCATGGTGAGTTACGACCATGAACTTGGCCAGCGCTGGGTACCCAAGGATGGCGTTGTACGACAGGCGAATGTGAGCGACGTCGAAGTCGATGAGCTCGGTGCGGTAGTTGTCACGTGCCCCGAAGGTGACAGGAAGGCGGACCTGCCCAATCGGGACCGTGGAGCCGTCGGTGATTCCGGAGAAAGGCTTGGTTGGCTGAAGCTGGCTGTAGGGAACTTGGAGATTGTTGAACGTTTCCACAGATAGGACGTTGAGCCCTGCCCCGCCATCGATGAGGGTCCTGGTGACCACCACGTTGCTAATGATTGGGGAACAGAGCATCGGGAGGACTCCGGCTGTAGCCGCACACTTGAGCTGATCTGCCGAGCTGGACGTGATGGCGCACACCGACCACCTGAGAGGGCGCGTGGCTTCGAGCCTGGGGAGGACTGCATTCACATCGCGGGCGAACTGGTTGAAGATGCGTTGAGAGGCTGGGGCTTGAGCCCCGCCCAGGATGCAGGCGATCGCGCGCGGCTCCTAGAAGCCCCCAGCCCCCTCGTCCTGGTGGCGGTCCTCATTTCTCCTTGGTTGCGGCGATAGCGGAGGGAGGCCTGCGTTGCCTTGCGGGCGATCCTCGCGAGGCTGACCCCTCCAGTCTCCCTTGCGAGGCGGGTCTTGCCAGCGATCCTCGCGAGGTTGATCGCGCCACCCTTGGCGCGGGCCACGGTCTTCCCAGCGTCCTGTGTTCCTTCCTCCTTGACCGTAGCCCCGGTCATCGCGGTCGGGGCGACGGCCGATCCTTCCTTCTCGCACGGCTCGGAGCTCTTGACATTCGTTGGTGTTGTGGGTGTGGAGGTCGTGGTACACACAGTACCGACTGCCCTTGGGAGGTTCGGGCTGATCTCTGCCCCGCTTGGTGTCTGGTTCTGCTGCGAGCACGGCAGCCCCCTTGCGCTTCACATCCTTGGCCTTGGGCTTCTTCTCTTTCGGGTTTGCGGCAGGCAGCTCGAGGAGGGAGAGACGCCCTTCCTCAGCCCTGACGCACTTGGTTGCCAAGTTGAACAGCTCCAAGGAAGTGCACAGGTCTTCATGCATCGCCAGCTCCTCCTTCATTTTGACATCGCGCACGCCGTCGGAGAAGGCTGAGATGATGGCCTCCTCAGTCACCCTGGGAATCTTGAGGCATGCGTTGTTGAAGCGCTGGATGTACTTCTGCAGGGTCTCCCCGGGTTGGTGCTTGATGCCGCGCATGTCGCTCACGGCGGGTGGCCGGTCGCGAGTACCTTGGAAGTTAGTGATGAAGCGGGTGCGCATCTCGTCCCAGGAGGAGATCGTGCCTGGAGCCAGGTTCAGGAGCCAGGTGCGGGCCCCGTCCTTGAGCGCCATGGGAAACCAGTTTGCCATGACCTTCTCGTCTCCGTTAGCAGCTTTGATGCCCAGCTCGTAGAGCTGGAGGAACTCCGCAGGGTCAGCCGTGCCGTCGTGACGAGGAGGCAGGTCTGGCTTGAACTTGCCGGGCCATGCGACACTGCGTAGCTCGGTGGTGAAGGCACGACAGCCTGCTGTGGCCACGGGAGGCCTTGGGTGACGGAGAGCTTGGTCTTGCATGTCCCCACGCGCTGCAGCTGGGTCTTGACATGCGGGAGCAGGAGCATGGTCGCAACGTGCTGGAGCAGGGAGCGCCCGGGCAGCTTCTTGCGGGCGAGGGACTTCCTGGCAACTCTTCTCTTGCCGCGCTGGCACCTGACGGAGCGGGTTCCGCCCAGGGGCCATGCGCCTTGGAGCCATGGCGCCTTCTTGAGGAGGAGGCGGCCGGGGCGCTGCCGGAGCTTCGTCGCCCGCGCGGGGCGGGGTGCGGTGCAGCGGAACGGACGGCGCAGGAGAGCCCCCTGCGGCGCGAACGAGCTCGGCAACGCGGTCGAGCCATTCTTCGTAGACGTCGTCAACGGGACGGTAGCGCAGGAGCTCGTTTGCCGCGATGAGCGCAGCTCGAGCCTCCATGGGTGCGCGGAGCGCGCGGACGAAGAACCAGCTGGGGTGAGCGAGGGAGTTGCGGTGCGGCCGTCTTGCCGCACGGACGGATGCTGAGACGACGCTTGCTGCTCGTCCCCCACCGGGCCGGTGGCAGCGTTGACGGCAGGTGACGGGGAACGGTGAGGACGCCCGCCGACAGGAGCCGTCTGGGCGACGCGGGAAGCGAGAGCGGCCCGGCGCTCGGTGCGGGCCCGACGAGCGTCAGACATGGGCGCGATGGTCGGAGGAGAACGGGGTGGTGGAAGACGAATTCCGGCGCACCCCTACCTGGCGCGCCAAATGTCAGATTTGGGGTTCCGGCAGACCCTTGAGGTTCGAACACTGGGGTGCGCACGGAGATTTCGCCTCCTACCTACCTGCACCCCTCCGCCTCGCTAAGATCTAAGCTATGGAATGAACAACACGAGAGACACAGGGTTTATACTGGTTCGGGCCACCGTTGTGGTATAATACCCTACTCTAGTGTGTGGCGTGGTGGATTGCCTCTTGGGCTAATGATGATGAACAATACAAGGAAGAACAGCCTCATGAGGGTCTATTCTTTGCTAGGGCGATGAACTGCTGGGAGGAGTTCAGTCACCCTTCTCTCTCTCTCTCTCCGATTGATGATACTCTCTTCTTCGTCCTTAGCCTCCCTTCCTGATCTCGATCCAAAAAACTCCTCCCCCTCTGTGGGTGGCTGGTCCTATTTATAGAGGCCCTGGTCCTCTTCCCAAATATTGAGCGGGAAGGGAGCCAACAATGGCAGGCTAATTTGAAGGGGGACAGCTAGTACCAGCTATCCTGACAAAAGTAGTCTTCGCCCGTACAAAGCTCTGGTGGTGACGCCGTCTTGGGCTCCACGATGACCTCCGTCTTGTAGTCCTCCTGGTCTTGGTCTTGTTGCACCGAAATGGCAACCTTTGCCTGATGCCTCGGTACTCCGCGGCTGCGCTTGCTTCCTTTGCACCAAAGAGGAAAGGAGGACACTGCGCGGGCTGGCACCCGCCTGGCGCCCTTGGTCGTCATGGCTTGCGTCATGGGCACCTCGTGAGGTACCCTGCCTTGATCTCTCCGCCTCCTCGCGAGCCAGCCTGATGAGGCCGTGCCTGAGGAAGCTCCGTGTCGTCCACCCCACGAGGCTTGGCCCCTCGCAAGGGTCTTGGGTCTGTGTTGATGAAGATGGGCCGTGCTGGGCCCCCCTTTGAGCCACGCCGCAGGCAGGCAAGTCTGGGGGCCCCTGTTCCCAGAACGCCGACATGATGAAGTTGTCCTACGAACTAAAACCCTCCGGTTTATATAGACACCGGAGAGGGTTAGGGTTACACAAAGTCGATTACAATGGTAGGAGATCTTGAATATCCGCATCGCCAAGCTTGCCTTCCACACCAAGGAAAGTCCCATCCGGACACGGGATGAAGTCTTCAATCTTGTATCTTCATAGTCCTGGAGTCCAGCTGAAGGTATAGTCCGGCTACCCGAACACCCCCTAATCCAGGACTCCCTCAGTAGCCCCTGAACCAGGCTTCAATGACGACGAGTCCGGCGCGTAGATTGTCTTCGGCATTGCAAGGCGGGTTCCTCCTCCAAATTCTTCATAAAAGTTTGTAAACACCAAGAGTAGTGTCCGGCTGTGCAAAAGAAGTTTCCACGTATTGCCACAGAGAGAATAATATTAACACAAATCTAATCTGCTGACGTATTCCGTAGCGTGACATCACACTACGGCCAAGCCTTTATTCGAATCGTTTTCACTTTTCCACCTTAGCGTGTTTTGCGAGGCGGTTTCCTTGGCACGTCCTGTCAAAGCAGAGATCGTGTCCCCCATTTATGGGATTCTCATCAATACGGACGTGGGTAACCCAACCGCGCCATTTATCACGATGCTTGGGAGGCAAGCGAGTTTTACTAGGCTGGTGGGGACGCATAGTCGCATCCGCCCATATAAGGGGATAAGGATCCACCTTTTTACCTACGCCTTCTTCCTCCTTTGCCTATCCATCTTCTGCGCACCCGAGCTCCAGCGCCCAAGCCCGCACTTCCTACCCCAACCTTCTCCAACAATGTCCGGAGCGGGAGGCAAGTGGATGGTCTCCTCCGTCACGGAGGGCCATGTCAAAAAGCTAAGGAAGGCCGGATACTTGTCCAAAGACATCGCGCACCGGCTTCCTGAGGAGGGGCAGCTTCTCCCCACCCCAAGGCCCCATGAGAGGGTAGTATTTCTTCCCCACTTCCTCCGCGGACTGGGTTTTCCTCTCCACCCATTTGTCCGCGGGCTCATGTTCTACTATGGCCTAGATTTCCACGATCTGGCCCCGAACTTCATCCTCAATATCTCGGTGTTTATCGTCGTGTGCGAGGCTTTCCTCTGCATTCGTCCCCATTTCGGCCTCTGGCTCAAGACCTTCAACGTCAAGCCAAAGGTGGTGCGCGGCAACCAGGCGGAGTGCGGAGGTGCCATGGCGGGCAAAATAGCCAACGTCCTATGGCTCGAGGGCTCCTTTGTGGAGACCTTGAAGGGGTGGAAGTTAGGGTGGTTTTACATCACCGAGCCACGCAATCCGAAGTGGATCGCAGCCCCTGAATTCCGATCCGGACCCCCTATGCGGCCCACGTCCTGGAAGGAGACGGGCTTGTCGTGGGGCGACGAAGAAGAGGTGACCGAACTGCAAAAATGCATCCAATCCCTGGTGAACAAGCAGCTCAAGCTTGTCAACGTAGTCCAGGTCATGCTCGTCCGCCGGATCCTTCCGTGTCAAGAACGGGACTTCAATTTGTGGGAGTTCAACCCGGCGTAGCACTGAACTCTGAGCAGGCTCTTCGACACGACGTACGAAGATGTCTGGAGGGGGCTAACCAAAGGCGCCGAGGCTCCCACATCTGCCTCCGAAGACCGCGGATTCAGCTCGCAGCGTCCTGCTGGCGAGGTAAAATATTTTCATCTTTTACAGGATGTTAAGTTTTCTTCATAGTTTGACTCTATGCGGGATCTAAACTCCCTCACTTTTGACAGGATTGGCAGGCGAAGTCCGGACTGATTAACTATCCGGCTCCCTTGCCCGAAGACCCAGCCCCTGCTCTCCTAGTGAAGCTGCTGGTTTCGGCACCTTATGTGGTGCCGGAGAAGAAGGCCAAGAAGAAGAAGGCCACGGGGACTCTAAAGAGTTCCCGGCGTATGGTGGTGTTGGACTCGTCGTCCGACGA
This sequence comes from Triticum urartu, assembly GCF_003073215.2. Lineage (NCBI taxonomy): Eukaryota > Viridiplantae > Streptophyta > Magnoliopsida > Poales > Poaceae > Triticum > Triticum urartu. The sequence continues at coordinate 64,142,837 of NC_053025.1, read as the reverse complement.
GTCCGAGACGCACTCCTCCCGTGAAGACGAGGAGGAGGAAGAAGAGACCTCTCCCCCTCCAGCAGGGGGAGGAAAGAAGAGGAAGGCCGCCCCAGTAGGGGAGGCCGAAGGGTCCAAGAAGAGGAAAACCCCTCCGCCGGACTACGCCCCCGACGCCGACGAGGACGAAGAGGAGTGGCCGGACAGGGCCAAGCGTCCGGCGAAATCGTAAGTGTTCGGATACCAGAGTAACTCATGATATTCCTTTTGTTGCGCAGCTTTCCCTAATGTCGAATGTAATTATGCAGCCCGCCCAAGGATGGGCTCGACGAGTCGTCGAGCGGCTCCCTGGATTCATCGGACGTGAATTCAGTTCCGCCCGCTGCCTCCCCCTGTGCTGCGGATGACGCTGAAGTGGCGTCGCAACAAGCTTCGGGGCAAGAGGAGGTGGTCCAGGAGGAACCGCGAGGTGACCTCCCGGACTCCAGGAGTAAAGGGGACCAGACCCCCCAGGGCTCCAAGTCCGGCTTTAAGCCGGACACCGTGCCGGAATCATCAACGGTTTCGGACCGCGGCAGGCGAACTCCTGCCAAGAGGAGCAAGCCTATTGAGCCGGCGTCCTCCGTCCAACCGGAGGCGCCTGACAATCTGCTGGAGGTGCTTAAGGGCGCCTCCATCGACGAGGAGCACCGTACCATCATGAGTATGGTGGTCCAGAAGGTTCGGTCCGCCAAAAGCGGACTGACTGAAGCTTGTGCTAGCCTTCTAACAGGCTTCGAGGTAAGTAAAAAATATGTAAAAATATTACCGCATAGACAGTAGCCCCTGATGCTCTGTTTGGCGTTCGGAAAGAAAAGCCGAATAGAGGATCTATTAAATATCGCAGGAGTCTAACTAAAAAGGAGTCAATATACGTATGCAGGCTTCGTTGCTGGCCACCGCCGCACTGACTGCGGAGGTGGGTGCCCTGAAGCAGGGCCTCGAGCGGACCGAGCAAGAGCTCGGCCTTGCCAAACGGCAGCTCGAGGAGAAAGAAGGTAAGAGATACCTTATAGAAAAAATGCCTATAAGAAGACGCAATTGCAAAAAATGACAGGAGTACACTGCTTATTGTTGGGGCCACAACTGAGGTGGCGACCCTCAAGCAGGCGCTGTCCGAGGCCAAGAAGAAAGCGGCCACGGAGCGCACCGAGCGGGAGAAATTTGAGGCACAGGTCGGCGAGGTGCGGCAAGAGCTTCAGGTTCTCATGAAAAAACATGAGAGTTTGGAGCTCGACTCGAAGACGCGAGCGTCCGAGCTTGCTGCGGCCCTTAAAACTACCAAATCTGCCAAGGCCGAAGCCCAGAAGGCCCTCTAGGAATTGGATGCGGTGAAAAAGATAGCGGCGGGTAAGGCATTCTCTATGCAAAGCAGACATATAAAAGTAAACTACTTGTTACTTACCCGAATCCGGAGCTCTCCAGGGGCATTCGCAGATCTTCCCCGTAGCGTATCCGATGCCGCCGCATTCTACCGAGCCGAGGAAGGCAGCTCGACGGAGAAGGTGTTCTTGTCTCAGTACGCTGAGGCCGGACACCCTGTGCCCTTGAGCGACCAGCTGAAGCAGCTGGTCGAGCTCCACAAGGCAGCCGAACAAGCCCTGAAAGGCTTCATTGTTCGGCTGTGTCCTGGAGAGGCCCTGCTTGGGAGCTACTTCGGACTGGTGCGGCGGCTGGTGGAGGCTTGTCCAAGGCTCGAGGTCATCAAGCGCTCCGTCTGCATCAAAGGTGCCCGTAGGGCCCTTGTCCGTGCAAAGGTGCACTGGGGTAAGCTGGACGGTGAGAAGCTTGTGAGGGACGGGCCGCCGCCGGGGAAGGAGCATCGCAAGCCTGAGAACTATTACAAGGATGTTCTGGCTGGTGCCCGCCTTATGGCGGATGAATGTACCAAGGATGTAATTTTTGAATGAACTCGCTCGTGTTATCCTGTACGCTGAAAACTTGTTCATATGTGCTAAGCAATGCTTGTTGAATTTAAAATATTACTTTCTGTGCGGCCGTTTATCAAAAAATTGAGAGATGGCCAGTCGTCGGCTTCTGCCCCCATGCCACTAGTGCTGGGGTGTTCGGGATAAACCTGAGCGCTCTTTTTCCCATGATTGGGTCCGTCGAGGGAGGCGCTCAGCACAACGAACAAGGCAATCGGACTATAATGCTTGAACACTCTCACTTAGCCATAGAACTCTATAATTTTAAATTTCAGCGAAGCCCCTAGTATTCGGAAGACCGAGTTTGGGGCGCTATCCACGCCTTGGCCGGACAAAGCCGGTTCCTCGCTCGAAGCGGCATAAGTCTTTAAGGACTCGAAAAACCTCTTGAACAACGACCGGTCTCTCGCCTCATCATGACAGTCAGTTTTAGCTTTCTCTACTGAGGTGCTCAGCCCAGCTCAACTGGGGCACAATCGCAGTAGTTCTCCTAGTGCTACCTTAGCCGATATAGCGGAACGTAAGGCACCAAAACGTAGGAGCCGGGCAAACCCAACTATTGACCCAAATCATGATTCGGAGCCGATGCATATAGTGCTATAAGTTCGGGGTGCCGCACTTGTGAAAGTGTATGGACTTCTCACGCCATATTGATGGGTACTGAAGCCCCTGGCGTATTTTTGCCGTACCACAGTGTACGGATGCAACATGTTATTAATAAACATATATATAAAAAAGAGGATAATGCAAAAAATAGACAAAAAGCTATGCATTGTTTATAGAAAGGCTGCTATGAAAGCGGAACGATACAAATAGTGCGATAAGCAAAAGAAATTGGACTATTTAACATGTCCTGGCCAGGGGCAGGCCGCGGAATTGTATTAAAAAACAGGTATACTGCTCGCAATAGAGACCACCTGGGAGTTCCATAATGCGGCGTGGCTTGTCTGCTTTCCTGGATCTTGCATCGTTTGTGCGGCAGTTGAATTGCCGAACGGGTCATCCGAAGTATGGAGTCCTGAGAGTAAGAGAAAAAAAGGAATCTGGCAGCCCCTGGTGCGGTTTAAGCCGTATTTTGGGCGTGCCGTGATAGTGCCCCTTCCCCTGTGCCCATGGTATTTCAAGAGCGTAGTTATGTACGCGAAGCACTGGTTTCGCTATATCGCGAGGGCTAGGGTTGGGGCCGCATTGCTACGCTAGCTCAGAACGTGCCAGGCGGTCTTGTTATAGGGTACTCTAGGCGCGCTTGACAGTGTCCGGCTTTTTGAAGGCCGAACTGGAGAACTGCTTAGAGAGGCTGCTTTGTACTTCTGCTGCGAGCGCTGCCGTGTGCTCCTCCGTTCGGAGGGAGCGTTTAGTGTTCCCATTGACCGTGATTACTCCTCTAGGGCCTGACATCTTGAGCTTGAGGTATGCATAGTGCGGTACCGCGTTGAATTTTGTGAATGCAGTTCGCCCGAGCAGTGCGTGATAGCCACTACGAAACGGGACTATGTCGAAGATTAAATCCTCGCTTCGGAAGTTATCCGGAGATCCGAAGACCACTTCCAGTGTGACTGAGCCTGTACAGTTGGCTTCTACACCTGGTATGACGCCTTTAAAGGTCGTTTTGGTGGGCTTGATCCTCGAGGGATCTATGCCCATTTTTCGCACTGTATCCTGGTAAAGCAGGTTCAGGCTGCTGCCGCCGTCCATGAGGACTCTTGTGAGATGAAATCCGTCAATGATTGGGTCTAGAACCAATGCGGTGAAGCCGCCGTGACGGATGCTAGTGGGGTGGTCCCTTCGATCAAAGGTGATCGGGTAGGAGGACCATGGGTTGAACTTTGGGGCGACTGGCTCCATCGCATATACGTCCCGTAACGCACGCTTCCGCTCCCTCTTGGGGATGTGGGTTGCATATATCATGTTCACCGTCCACACTTATGGGGGAAATCCCTTCTGTCCACTGTTGTTCGGCGGCCTGGGCTCCTCCTCGTTGTCGCTATGCAGCCCCTTGTCTTTGTTTTCGGCTCTTAACTTGCCTGCCTGCTTGAACACCCAACAATCCCTGTTGGTGTGATTGGCTGGCTTTTCGGGGGTGCCATGTATCTGGCACAAGCGGTCGAGTATTCGGTCCAAACTGGACGGGCCCTAAGTATTTCTTTTGAATGGCTTTTTCCGTTGACCGGATTTGTAGCCTCGGAATCCGGCATTAACTGCCGTATCCTCGTTGCTGTCACTGTTAACGCAACGCTTTTGTTTGTTCTGACGTGACCTGTCGCTTTTGTCCTTGGTATTTGAATTACCAGGGTTCTTGGTTAAATTGTTGCTGCGAGCTAGCCAGCTGTCTTCTCCCGTGCAAAAGCGGGTCATGAGTGTCGTGAGGGCTGCCATAGATTTCGGCTTTTCCTGTCCCAGGTGCCGGGCAAGCCACTCGTCACGGATATTATGCTTGAAGGCCGCTAAGGCCTCTGCGTCCGGACAGTCGACTATCTGGTTTTTCTTTGTTAGGAACCGTGTCCAGAATTGCCTGGCCGATTCCTCTGGCTGCTGAATTATGTGGCTTAGGTCATCGGCGTCCGGTGGTCACACATAAGTGCCCTGGAAGTTATCAAGGAATGCGGCTTCCAGGTCCTCCCAAGAACCGATTGAGTTTGCTGGCAAGCTGTTAAGCCAATGCCGGGCCGGTCCCTTAAGTTTGAGTGGGAGGTATTTGATGGCGTGTAGATCATCACCGCGGGCCATGTGGATATGAAGGAGATAATCCTCGATCCATACCGCATGATCTGTTGTGCCATCGTACGATTCGATGTTTACGGGTTTGAAGCCCTCAGGGATTTTATGATCCATTACTTCCTCTGTGAAGCATAGTGGGTGTGCGGCGCCTCTGTATTGGGCTATATCACGACGCAGCTCGAAGGAGCTTTGTCTGTTGAGTTCGGCCCGGCCGGATTTATTGCATCCAGAGTGACGATCACCGTCACGTGCCGTGGGGCGCCTGCGCGATCCGTAGATCGATCTTGTTTGCCTTGCCTTGTCCTCCAGTATGTCGCGTAGGTCGGGTGCATTTTCCCGTGCCTTAGTATGCTTAACGCGGCGTCTGGGCATGGCTTGAGTGGAGGGCCAAGAGGCCTCTCTGTTGCGGCCACGAGGTGGCCGGTCGGCCATGTCATGCGCTGGTGATGTAGGTGCTTCCTCCTCTAGTCGGGGTAGCAGCCTGCGCTTTGGGTAACTCTTGGAGGGGCATTTGAGTTCATACTCTTCGGCCGCAAGGACTTTAGTCCATCTGTCAGCTAGCAAATCCTAATTAGCTCTAAGCTGTTGCTGCTTTTTCTTGAGGCTGCTTGCCGTGGCCATAAGCCTGCGTTTAAAACGCTCTTGTTCAGCGAGATCCTCTGGCACGACGAACTCGTCGTCGTCGAGGCTTGCCTCGTCTTCGGAGGGAGGCGTATAATTATCGTCCTCAACCTCTTGGTCCGCCGCCCTCTCATGAGGGCTGGCTTCTCTGTCCTCCTATGCTGAATCTTGCTGGAGGGGGTGTTCTTCGGCGCTATCCGGAGTAGTATTATCTCCTGTGTCGGAATCACCGTTTTTGCTTTGGCGGGATTTAGAGCGGCGCCGCTGACGCCGGCGCTTGGGCTGTTTCTTAGAGTTATCGTCCCCCACTGTTCCATCGCCATCTCCATCCTTTGAAGTGTCCACCATATATATGTCATATGATGAGGTGGCCTTCCAGCGCCCTACAGGTGCTGGTTCTTGTTTGTCTCCTGCATCATCGTCCATGCCGTCAATGTCTTCGGAGTCGAAGTCAAGCATGTCGGTTAAGTCGTCGATAGTGGCTACGAAGTGGGTGGTGGGTGGGTTTTGAATTTCTTCATCGTCCGTATCCCCACCTTGCTGACCGTAGTCCGGCCAGGGCTCTCCTGATAAAGAGAGAGACTTTAGAGAATTCAGGATGTCACCGAAGGGCGAGTGCTGAAAGATGTCCGCGGCGGTGAACTCCATTATCGGCGCCCAATCGGATTCGATCGGCAGGGGCGCGGGGGGCTCAGAGTTCGGAGAGGAATCCGGATCCTCGGAGTCACGGGCCATGCGGAGTGCGGGGCTGGAGTTCGGCTCGATCGCCTCTAAGATCGCAGCCCCTGAGGCAGCGTCCAACTGCTAATCCTCGATCGGTGCAGTAGGCTCCGAATCAATGGTCGGAACCGATGCGTGTGCGGCCTCCAAGGCGCTGTTCGGCGGCAGAGCTATATCATGCCCATCGAGACAGTCCGGCGCGCTTGGCTGTGGCTCGAATCCGTCGAAGATCAAGTCCCCGCGGATGTCAGCCGTGTAGTTTAGGCTTCCAAACCTGACCTGATGGCCAGGGGCGTAGCTTTCGATCTGCTCAAGGTGGCCAAGCGAATTGGCCCGCAGTGCGAAGCCGCCGAAGACGAAGATCTGTCCGGGAAGAAAAGTCTCACCCCGAACTGCATCGTTGTTGATGATCGAAGGAGCCATCGGGCCTAAAAGCAACGACATAGAGGAACTCTCAATGAAAGCACCATTGTCGGTGTCAAAACCAGCGGATCTCGGGTAGGGGGTCCCGAACTGTGCATCTAGGCCGGATGGTAATAGGAGGCAAGGAACACGATGTTTTACCCAGGTTCGGGCCCTCTTGATGGAGGTAAAACCGTACGTCCTGCTTGATTAATATTGATGATATGGGTAGTACAAGAGTAGATCTACCACGAGATCAAGGAGGCTAAACCCTAGAAGCTAGCCTATGGTATGATTGTTGTATGATGAAGTTGTCCTACGGACTAAAACCCTCTGGTTTATATAGACACCGGAGAGGGTTAGGGTTACACAAAGTCGGTTACAATGGTAGGAGATCTTGAATATCCGCATCGCCAAGCTTGCCTTCCACGCCAAGGAAAGTCCCATCCGGACACGGGACGAAGTCTTCAATCTTGTATCTTCATAGTCCTAGAGTCCGGCTGAAGGTATAGTCCGGTTACCCGAACACCCCCTAATCCAGGACTCCCTCAATGAAGAATCAACGCCTATTGGGCCCTGGAACGCCACCTCGTCATATGACTTATACATGGTGGACGCACCAAAAGATGACGACAAGGAGTGGAAGGACGCACCGAAGGCTTGTCCCCTCGAAAAGCAGTCAAAGTGGCGACGCAAGCGCCGCCCCAAATCCCGCCTCGACAGAAATAGCGATCACACAGACCCAGCGTTGGAGCAAGGTGAACCGCTGCCGCACAATGGCAATCCGGATAATCAAACCGAACAAACAAATCCTATCAAGGATAATGGTCCGGACGACATAACGCCGGACAGGTACCCGGAGCAGCAGACTGCCCGTAGAAGGCTTGTTGCCACCGCGAGGAGTCTGAAAAAACAGAAGCAAAGGCTCAAGGCTGCGCAAGACACACTCCAAATCAGATGGAGTAAAATACTCAACACAGTAGCAAGGTACGGCGACAATCGCCCCTACAAGAGCTACCCAAAGCGGAAGCTGCTACCCGAATTCGATGAGGAGGCCTCAGACCCCCCACAACCAAATATCAAAGCAGCCAGCTGGTCGGATAGACGACCCCTCTACCAACACAGAGCGGCATACAACGCCGCTCACCATGCAACGCACAACCAATGCGAGGGCTCGCACCCAAAGGACGGTGCAACAAGATCCATCTATGGACCACAGAAGCGCGCCCCAACATACAATGCAACACAACAAACATCCGAACAACGCGGTACACCCAGCTACAGGGGTGCCGCACACCCCCTATGTTTCACTGATGAGGTGCTAGACCACGAATTTCCAGAGGGATTCAAGCCCGTAAACATAGATGCATACGACGGAACAACAGACCCTGGGGTCTGGATTGAGGACTACATCCTTCATATCCATATGGCTCGAGGAGATGATCTCCATGCCATCAAGTACCTACCCCTCAAGCTCAAAGGGCCAGCTCGTCACTGGCTCAAAGGCCTCCCCGAAAGCTCCATTGGAAGTTGGGAAGAGCTCGAAGACGCCTTTCGGGCAAATTTTCAAGGGACGTATGTCCGACCTCCGGATGCGGACGATTTGAGTCATATAACTCAACAGCCCGGAGAGTTAGCCCAAAAGCTTTGGAACAGATTTTCTTACTAAAAAGAACCAGATTGTCGACTGTCCGGACGCCGAAGCCTTAGCAGCTTTCAAGCACAGCATCCGTGACGAATGGCTCGCCAGACACCTCGGCCAAAATAAGCCGAGAATGATGGCCGACAAACCTCATGACCCGCTTTTGCGCGGGGGAGGACAGCTGGCTAGCCAGATGCAGCACCAACGACCCCAGTACATCTAAAGTTAGAGATGGAAACGGGAAATCACGGTGCAACAGCAATAACAAACGCCGGAATAAAGAAGACAGCACGAAGGGCACCACAGTAAATGCCGGATTCAAAAGCTCTCGGCCAGGCCAAAAGCCGCCCCCTAAAGGCACCAAGGACGAGCTGTCCAGCCTCAGTAAAATTCTGGACCAAGTATGCCAGATTCATAGTACCCCTGGTAAACCTGCTAATCATACCCACAGAGAATGTTGGGTCTTCAAGCAATCCGGCAAGCTCAACGCCGTACACAAGGGGGAGGATACACCAAGTGAAGACGAGGACGAGCCCCCCAAGAAAGACACGGGGGAACAAAAGCAATTTCCACCAGAAGTCAAAACAGTAAACGTGTTACACGTAATCAAGGGAAAAAACAATGCGGCACTCCCAGGAAAGTATACCCAAGTGCCTATCACCACGAAGTCCTGCCACTGGTCATCTCAACCGATCACTTTCGACCATCGCGATTACTCAGCAAGTATCCGATACGCAGGATGGGCTGCCCTGGTATTAGACCCAGTAATTGGCAGATATCACTTCACAAAGGTCTTGATGGACGGCGGCAGTAGCCTAAACCCAATATATCAGGATACAAAATCCGCGGGATGGGGCTAGACCCAACACAAATTCGCCATAGCAATACTACCTTTAAAGGAGTAACGCCAGGCCCAGGGGCTCGTTGTACGGGCTCCCTCCTACTACAAGTTACATTCGGCTCCCCCGATAACTTCCGTCGTGAGCATTTAACTTTCCACATTGCTCCGTTTCAAAGTGGCTATCAAGCACTGCTCGGACGCGAAGCTTTCGCTCGCTTTAATGCAATACCACACTACGCCTCCCTCACAGTCAAGATGCCCGGTCCATGTGGCATCATTACAGTGCACGGAAATATCAAGCGATCTCTGCGCGCTGAAGAGAGTGAGGCTGCCTTGGCCGCCGCACACTAAAGGCGCCCGGACAAACGAAAGCATCCAATAGGTCGTCAAGACCTCAGATACAACTAATCAAGTCCAGCGCCGCTATTTATACGGAAATAAGTGGTCACACCCCTATTTGTCAATACGAGGGGCTCAACGCGCGCAGACAAGTGGCAATTTCTTATCATCTTGAATTATACATGGTTTCTTTAAAAACTATCCTTTTGCACGACAACTTTTTCACTTAACTTCCTCTCTTTTACAGACGATCATCGTGCTACACCCGTCCAGGATACGGCACAACGGAGACACAGGTGCAGACGTGCAGTAGGGACCCGCTCCAAGGATTCTTTTTAGATTAAGACCCTACGTAAACCTTTTTTACTGTCTCTTGTTGATACATATCCACCGTTGAGAAGGATGCTGACGTCTTGGCATGTGGCCACGCCAGAACAATGCACGTACCTGGACACATGGGGCTTCTTACAAAGGCCACTATTTAGGCCCGGTTTATACCACAAAGACCGAATACCTTAGGGAGTATTCGGCGTCGCGAGTTTGGCCCTATATGCATCAGCTCCGAATCATTGTCTTTGGTCAAATGTTGGGTTTGCCCGGCTCCTGTGTTTTGGTGCCTTACGTTCCGCCTTGCCGGCCAAGGTAGCACCAAGAGAACTACTATGATTGTGCCCTGGTTCATCCGGACGAGCACCTCAGTAGAGAAAGCCGAAAACTGACTGTCATGATATAGCGTGAGACTGGTCAACCACTCGATGACCTGTGGGAATGTTACAATTCCTCCACCTTAATGAAGGGCCGTTTCCCGGCCAGGCATGTACGCACCCCGAGATCGGGAGAGTGCGGAGCCACCAGGGGCTATCTAGTAGCCCCACTGTCAAACTCCTATGGCTAAGTGAAAGTGCTAAAGCATTATAGTCCGGTTGCCTCGCTCGCTCCGCTATCACCTCCTTAATAGGACCAAGACGTTGGGTTAAGTGTGAATGCGTGTTTTTGCAAGCACCTCCGCATTATATGCGTGAGGGTTGAAGCCGACGGCTGCAATCTTTCAGGTTATACACATGTATACATAAACGGCCGCCCAGGAGGCATCATATTACTTTCAGGCAAAAGTATAAAAATAGCCTTATAAAAAATTATAAAAGCATTTCACTTACAATGAGATTACATATCACTCAAACATAATATTTTTTGAGCACTGGGTCTCTATCAAACAGGCACCCTCAAGAACTTCTTCAAAGTAGTGCTCGGCAGCCTTTCGACCTATAGCCGAATCCCGCGTTGCAACATTGGTAGCATCCATCTCCGCCCAATATGCCTTAACACGGGCAAAGGCCATCCGTGCGCCCTCTATGCACGCCGACCTCCTCATCGCATTAATGCGCGTCACCACATCAAGGACCTGCTGCACCAAGCTGAAATAGCTGTTCGGTTTTGACCTTCCCGGCCATAGCTGATCCACAACAGACCTCATAGAGAGTCCGGACAACCTATTTAGTTTGGCCCATTCGGCTAATTGGTCAGTCAATGAAAGTGGACGCTCGGGAGAATGAAATTGTCTCCAAAACAGCTGGTCTACTCCATGGTCTGTCTGACCCTGGAAGTACTTGGCCGCATCGGCAGCGCTCGCCGCCAAATCCATATACACATCCTCCGAACTCCACAGCCGATCCAGAGGGGCATACCGTGGATCTCCGAATTTCCTCCGCAACATAAAGGATTTCCCAGCTACAATATCCTCGGCTTCCCGCAGCTCCTCCTTCTTTGCCCTCATAGCAGAGCGGAGATCCTTTTTCGTCGGAGCAACCTTTTCAAGATCCGATGCCTTCGCTTGGTTTTCTGTTTCAAGAACCCGACAACGGTTGGTGGCGGCTTTTAATTCTATAGCCATCTTGGCCATCTTGTCTCGGGTCTCGCCATGCGCGGCCTTCTCGGCTTGCAACTCTTCGGCCGCCTTCACAGCAGCCGCATTACCCAACCTCGCTTGTTCCTTGGCTCGGGCAAGTTCTGCCCGCAAGGCTTCAACAGTGGCAGCTCCATCTGCAGTCACAACATATTAAAGATACTGGCATCATGCTGCTCTTCCTATGTGGCATTTACCAGATATTCACACTTACCCTGTGCGTCGTCAAGCCTTTTGTTAACAAGCTCGATGTCGGCGTCTGCCGCATCCAACTGCCGCTCTAAATGGGCAAACTCGCTAGTCCGGCTAGCCACCGGAGCTTCCATCACCTGCACATAGAGGTAGTATGGTTATTTCCTGGGAATATGATCCTCTGTTCGTCGTCGTTTCCGATGACAACCAGAGTCTCAGGGGCTACTATCTACACAGGGCACACCTAGCATGTGCAGGATTATCATACATTCTTTTACGCACCTCAAAGCCTGTCAATAGACTCATAAAAGCTTCATGCAATCCGCTTTCGGCGGACGATATTCTCTCCATCACCGTATTCATTATCACACGGTGTTCATCTGAGATGGCCGCTCGCCCCACCAACTCCCTCAGAACATCTGATCACACACTAGACGGTGCCGGCCTCTTTTTTCTGCTCTCTTCGGGAGCTGGACACTGGGAGCTTCGGGGGTCAATGGGATTATCTTCTGGCCTCACCGAACTCGGAGAGGTCCTTTGCGATGACACTTCAGGGTCGCCCGCTTCTGGAGCGGAGGAATCCGGAGGAGGCGTTTCGCTCTCCATCATCTCTGGAAGAAGATCCCCCAAAGATGAGCTCATTTGAGAGGGGCTAAGGCCCGAACTGAAAATTTATATGTGGTGGTTATTTCCTCAGAAGAAAAAGATGGCATATCTGTACTATTAAAAGTATTTCGGGTCACTTACGACTCAAGGGAGAATTGATCCCCCCGCAGACTTTGTGCGGCAACAGCGCCCTCCAAGGTAGGACCCTCTATGGGAGACTTCTTCTCCCGTTTGGAAGCTTCGGCTTCCGAATCCCTGGGCGCAGTCCTTTTCCTCTTCTGGTCGCCTTCCCTCATGGAGACGCTCGCTCCCTCGGCTAGAATGGGCAGCGTTGGGGGCCCGCGTCCGCCCGCAGTATCCTCCACAGTATCTTCCTTCAAGGGCTCCGGGCAAGGTGCGGTCTGGAGCATCTTTTCCAATACCGGATTTTCCAAACCCTCAGGGAGGGGGGCCAAACACCGAATCAACTTCGTCTTTGTTAGCCAGTCCTGGTAAAAAAGCGAACTCTCAGAAATAACTTCGTAACGAAGTAGAGAGAGTATGTTCGGCCGAAGGATGCCTTACCTGTTCGACGGTGCGGTTACTACTCAGGCCCACGTCCTCGGTGATTTCCGGACACTCCACCTGAGGTCCGAAGAATGACTTGTACATCTCCTCGTGCGTCAGGCCGAGAAAATTCTGAACGGCACGCGGTCCCTCGAGATTGAACTCCCACAGGCGAAGGGGCCGGCGTTTGCAAGGCTGGACTTGACGAACCAGCATAACCTGTGTTACCGCAACCAAATTGAAATCTCCATTGAAGAGACCTTGAATGCGGCCTTGCAGTATAGGCATGTCCTTGACTGGACCCCAGCTCAGACCTCTGCTGATCCATGACATCAGCTGTGGTGGAGGGCCTGAGCGGAAAGCAGGGGGGCCGCCCACTAGGCACTTCTAGGAGCCGTGATGTAGAACCACTCCTGTTGCCACAATTCAGACACCTCTGGGATGGAACCTTTGGGCCACGGAGCTCCCGTCATCTTGCGTATTGAGGCACCTCCACACGCTGCATGTTGCCCCTCGACCATCTTCGGCTTCACTTCAAAGGTCTTAAGCCATAGGCCAAAGTGAGGGGTAACCCAGAGGAAGGCCTCGCACACGACAATAAATGTTGTGATATGAAGAAAGGAGTCCGGAGCTAGATCATGAAAATCTAGCCCGTAGTAAAACATCAAACCCCTGTCAGGGTAAGGCCTAGACCTCGGAGGAAGTGGGAAACGAACACGACGTTCTCGTTGGGTTTGGGGGTGGGGACGGCCTGCCCTCGGGGAGGCAGCCGAGGCAAAATCTCGGCGGTCAGATATCTGGCCTCCCTCAACTTCTTGATGTCTTCTTCCGTGACGGAGGAAGGCATCCATCGGCCTTGAAGGCTAGATCCGGACATGACTGGAGGTTCGGAGCACTTGACCTGAACTTCGGGCGTTTGAGCTTGAGGTGGGGGAAGGATTCGATTGAGCACGGGAGGGAAAAATAAAAGCCTTGTCCCCTTTATAAAGAGGGTGAATATCAAGCGTCCTCTCCGTGTCCGTTTGGACTTGCCTATAATCTAGGAGTCCTAGAGGCAGTTGGTCTACCCACGCCCATATTGATGAGAATCCCGGGATAAGGGGACACGATCTCTACTTTAACAAGACGTGCCAAGGAAACCGCCTCGCATAACGCGCTGAGGTGGGATAATGAAACGACTGGGATAAAGGCTTGGCCATGGTGTGTCATGCTACGGAATACGTCAGCACATTAGATTGGTGTAAATATTGTTCTCTATATGGCAATATGTGGAAACTTATTTTGCAGAGCCGGACACTATCTTTGTGTTCAAAATCTTCTACGAAGTACTTGGAGGAGGAACCCGCCTTGCAATGCCGAAGACAATCTGCGCACCAGACTCGTCGTCATTGAAGCCTGGTTCAGGGGCTACTGAGGGAGTCCTGGGTTAGGGGGTGTTCGGATAGCCGGACTATACCTTCAGCCGGACTCCTGGGCTATGAAGATACAAGATTGAAGACTTTGTCCCGTGTCCGGGAGGGACTTTCCTTGGCGTGGAAGGCAAGCTTGGCGATACGGATATGTAGATCTCCTACCATTGTAACCGACTCCATGTAACCCTAACCCTATCCGGTGTCTATATAAACCGGAGGGTTTTAGTTCGTAGGACAACGTACACATCAACAATCATACCATAGGCTAGCTTCTAGGGTTTAGCCTCTTCGATCTCGTGGTAGATCTACTCTTGTACTACCCATATCATCAATATTAATCAAGCAGGACATAGGGTTTTACCTCCATCGAGAGGGCCCAAACCTGGGTAAAACTTCGTGTCCCTCGCCTCCTGTTACCATCCGGCCTAGACGCATAGTTCGGGACCCCCTACCCGAGATCCGCCGGTTTTGGCACCGACAAAGACCAACATACAAGTGATCGTCCCAGAAAATGACATGTGCCTGATGTAGACTTGCGATACACCTTGTCACGAGCATAATCAGCATCCGAGAATCTAACTAGATCAAACTCTGAGCCCTTTGGATACCATAATCCTAGTGTTGGGGTGTGAGCCAAATATCTTAGAATTCGCTTCACAACTAAGTGATGCGATTCCTTTGGTGCCGCTTGGAACCGGGTACACATGCAAACACTAAGCATGATATCTGGCCTAGATGCACATAAATAAAGCAGGGAACCAATCATGGAGCGGTATACCTTTTGATCGAACTCTTTACCATTGTCGTCGGGACCCAGATGATGTTTGGCTGGCATTGGCGTCGTGAAGCCTTTGCAATCTTGCATCCCAAATTTCTTCAGGCAATCTTTGAGGTATTTCTCTTGAGATATAAAGATGCCGTTACATTGCTGACGTACTTGAAGACCAAGGAAGAACTTCAACTCACCCATCATGGACATCTGATATTGCTCTTGCATCATGTATCCAAACTCGTCAGTGTATTTCTGATTGGTGCAGCCGAAGATAATGTCATCCACATATATTTGGCACACAAACAGTTCACCATCATATGTCTTCGTGAAGAGAGTGGGGTCGAGGAAACCAGGTTTGAAGCCTTTGCTCTTCAGGAAGTCTTTGAGTGTGTCATACCAAGCCCGAGGGGCTTGTTTGAGGCCATACAGTGCCTTGTTGAGCTTGTATACCATGTCAGGATGTTTTGGATCTTCAAAGCCAGGCGGTTGTGCAACATACACTTCTTCGTCAATCTTGCCATTGAGAAAAGCGCTCTTCACATCCATTTGATGCAGAAGAATGTTATGATGATTTGCATAGGCCAGCAGTATGCGTATGGCTTCAAGTCTAGCCATAGGATCAAATGATTCATCGAAGTCAATCCCTTCAACTTGAGTGTATCCTTGAGCAACGAGACGAGCTTTGTTTCTGACAACTTGACCATGCTCATCTTGTTTGTTGCGATATATCCATTTAGTGCCCATTATATTGTGCTTACGAGGATCAGGACGCTTAACTAGTTCCCATACATTATTTAGCTCAAACTGTTGAAGCTCTTCTTGCATAGCTTGAATCCATTTAGGTTCCATGAAGGCTTCATCAGCTTTCTTAGGTTCAGATATTGAGACGAATGCAAAGTGCCCACAGAAATTTGCTAGCTGTGTTGCCCTTGAACGAGTGAGTGGACCTGGTGCATTGATGCTATCAATTATTCTCTCAATCTGTACTTCATTTGCAACACGAGGATGTACATGACGAAGATTTTGCTCTTGCTGATCATTGTCATCGTTAGAAGGATTGTCTTCAGGCTGAGCATTGTCTGCAGGTTGATCAGGTGCGGAGATGATAACTTCCTCTTTAGGCCGAGCTTCAGATGGTATGATTTCTCCAGTTCCCATAAGTTTGATTGAGTCACTGGATGGAACTTCATCTAGCACATTTGGCAGGTGCTCTCTTTGCGAGCCGTTAGTCTCATCGAACCGCACATCCACTGTTTCAACTACTTTATAGTGAAAGAGGTTGAAGACTCTGTAGGAGTGTGAATCCTTTCCATATCCAAGCATAAAACCTTCATGTGCTTTTGGTGCAAATTTTGAAGTGTGATGTGGATCCTTGATCCACCACCTGGAACCAAATACTCTGAAGTAACTGACATTTGGCTTATTTCCAGTAAGGAGCTCATAGGATGTCTTGTTGAGAAGCTTGTGAAGATAAACACGGTTGATGATATGGCATGCAATATCAATGGCTTTAGGCCAGAATTTTCTTGGAGTCTTGTATTCATCAAGCATCGTCCGGGCCATCTCAATAAGTGTTCTGTTCTTGCGTTCGACGACGCCATTCTGCTATGGTGTGTACGGAGCTGAGAATTCATGAGTGATGCCCAAAGTATCAAGATATGTATCTAGCCCAGTGTTCTTGAATTCAGTGCCGTTGTCACTCCTGATGTGCTTTATCTTGATGCCATAGTTGTTCATGGCTCGATTGGCGAAGCGTCTGAAGACATCCTGCACTTCAGTCTTGTAGAGGATTATATGCACCCAAGTATATCTTGAATAATCATCAACAATGACAAAGCCATAGAGACAAGCAGTAGTAGTAAGAGTTGAGTAATGAGTGGGACTGAAAAGGTCCATGTGGAGCAGTTCGAAGGGTTGAGTCGTTGTCATGATTGTCTTCGAGGGATGCTTGGCCCTCGTCATCTTTCCTGCTTCACAGACACCGCATAAGTGATCCTTCTTGAACTTGACGCCCTCGATGCCTATGACATGCTTCTTTCTTGCAAGAGTATGCAAGTTCCTCATGCCAGCATGCCCTAGCCTTCGATGCCAGAGCCAGCATTCTGAGGCTTTTTCTAGAAGACATACAGCAAGTTGTGGTCCTGCTGAGAAATCTACCATGTACAAATCATCTTTCCGATATCCTTCAAAAACTAGAGACTTGTCAGATTCCATTAGAACAAGGCAATGATATTTTCCAAACACCACAATCATGTTTAAATCGCAAAGCATTGAGATAGACATTAAGTTGAAACCAAGGGATTCAACAATCATGACTTTATCCATGTGTTGATCCCTTGAGATTGCAACTCTACCTAGACCCAATACCTTGCTTTTACCAGTGTCAGCAAATGTGATGTGACTCTTGTCAGATGGACGTAAGGTTGAGTCTATAAGAAGACTTCCCTTGCCAGTCATGTGATTAGTACACCCACTATCAATAATCCATTCTGAAGCAGCTGGTGTCATACCCTACAATGCAGTTAGGGGGATAGGCTTCACGAAGGGAATTGTGAAGCAAAAACATTTGACGAGCAAGTGGATTATGAAAGCTTAGATCAAGGTTAGGACTGATAGGGCAAGTAGCAAGCGACTCAGGAACAAAATACATAATAAGACCATTTGGGCATTTGATCTCGCGCCCTGCAAGATGTTTAAGGTCACCAGCAATAGCTTCATACGATTTTGGTTTTCGGCTGGAGACCTTTCCCTGCAGAAAGAGAGTTAAGCTTTCTTAGCCACCCACATCTTCAAGGGTGGCTTTGAAGCAATGAGTCTAAGTGCAACATCTGAGAACTTTGGCTTTGGAGCCCTAGCAAGAAGTCTTGCAGGTGGACAATAGTACTCATAAGAATAAGCAGAGTAGTTCTTGGTCTTATGAACATGGCGGTTTGATGAAATGCGCTCATATTCATAGGCCTGAGTAAGGTTTCCCTGCAAAACATTTGCGTTAGTGCGACTTAGGTGAGTCCTCTGTCTGTATGAAGAAAGCCTGTGGTTTGGGGTTTGTCTTCTTCATGTGTGGTGTCATGACGACATTCACAGGAAGATTCTCCAAATATCTTTTTGGCACCCAGACTTTCTTCATAGGCGGCCCATTCCTGCAGTTAGTACCAATATACCTGTCAAACACTTCACCATTCTGATTCTTAAACAATTTATAGTTTGCATCAAAGGATTCATCAATAACAATGGGATTAGCACAAGTGAAGCCAGATAGGATGGATGGATCCGCTGAAGGTTCCTTTGCAGCAACCCATGTGGTTTTGGGGTACTGCTCAGGTTTCCAGTAAGAGCCATCAGCATTCATTTTCCTTTCGAACCCAACACCCTCTTTCCTAGGGTTTCGGTTCAGGATCTGCCTTTCGAGAACATCACATAATATCTGATGCCCTTTGAGACTTTTGAACATCCCTGTTTCAAGCAATGTCTTCAACCTAGCATTCTCATCAGCAATTGCAGTGGCATCCTCAGCAGAGGGGTTAGTTACCACATCAGCAGTTGAAGATATTGCAACAGTAGCAGCAGTAGAACATTCAGCAACAGAAGTAGCGTTATCACGCTCAATGCATTTAAGACATGGTGGTTCAAATCCTTCCTGAGCGGAACTGATTTGTTTGGCGCGAAGTGACTCGTTTTCCTTTTGAAGATCTTCATGAGCCGCTCTCAATTTCTCAAGATCTTGCTTCCTTTGAAGATAATCATAGGAAAGCTTTTCATGAGTGTTTGAGAGCGTTTCATGATGACTTTCAAGTTCCTCATACTTAACATGAAGATTTTTTATGTCTTCAATTAAGGACTGAGATCGAGTCATTTCAGCGTCTAACAGGTCATCGCTTTTGTCTAATAGTTTTTGAATATGTTCCATAGCTTTCTATTGTTCAGTTGCAATTTTAGCAAGTGTTTTGTAGCTGGGTTTGGAACCACAATCAGAGTCATCTTCACTTGATGTTTGATAGTGAGTGGCGCGTGAGTTTACCTTGGCACCGCGTGCCATGAAGCAGTAGGTGGGAGTGGAGTTATCCTTGTCATTAGCATCGGCGTTGGTGACAGAGTCATTGTCTTAAGTGTTGAAGATGGACTTGGCAACGTAGGTTGTAGCCAGACTTGCCATGCCAGAATCGGACTCCTCCTAAGACTCCACCTCTGCCTCCTCAGAAGCAAACTCCTCCTCTGAATCCATTTCCTTGCCAACAAACGCACGAGCCTTGCCAGATGAGTTCTACTTGTGTGATGAAGACTTTGAGGAAGACTTGGAATAAGACTTTGAGTATTTCTTCTTCTTCTTGTCGTCAGAATCATACTCCTTGCTCTTCTTTTTCTTCTTGTTCTCATTGTCCCACTGTGGACACTCAGAGATGTAGTGGCCAGGTTTCTTGCACTTGTGGCATGTTCTCTTCTTGTGGTCATGAACAGAAGCTTCATCATTCCTTGAGCTTGATCATGAGGACTTTCTGAAGCCTTTCTTCTTGGTGAATTTTTGGAACTTCTTCACAAGCATAGCAAGCTCCTTTCCAATGTCTTCAGGATCATCAGAACTGCTGTCAGATTCTTCTTCAGATGAGGAGACATCTTTTGCCTTCAAGGCACGATTTCGCCCATAGTTGGGACTGTAGATGTCTCTTTTCTCAGAAAGCTGAAACTCATGTGTGTTGAGCCTTTCAAGTATGTCAGACGGATCGAGTGTCTTGAAGTCAGGACGTTCTTGAATCATCAGGGCTAGGGTGTCAAACAAGCTGTCAAGTGATCTCAGGAGTGTCTTGACGACTTCATGCTTGGTGATCTCAGTAGCGCCGAGGGCTTGAAGCTCATTTGTGATGTCAGTGAGTCGATCAAACGTGAGCTGGACATTCTCATTGTCATTTCTCTCGAAGCGGTTGAAGAGGTTGCGAAGGACACTGATTCTCTGATCTCTCTGGGTTGAGACGCCTTCATTGACCTTGGAGAGCCAGTCCCAGACTAGCTTAGATGTTTCCAAAGCACTCACACGGCCATACTGTCCTTTGGTTAGATGACCACAGATGATGTTCTTGGCAGTGGAGTCCAGTTGAACGAACTTCTTGACATCGGCATCGGTGACACCTTCACCAGCCTTGGGAACGCCATTCTTGACGACATACCATAGGTCGACATCAATGGCTTCAAGATGCATGCGCATCTTATTCTTCCGGTAGGGATATTCAGTTCCATCGAAGACTAGGCACGCAGCGGAGACTTTGATTATCCCTGCAGTCGACATAGCTAAAACTCCAGGTGGTTAAACCGAATCACACAGAACAAGGGAGTACCTTGTTCTGATACCAATTGAAAGTGCTAGTGATTGACTAGAGGGGGGGGGGGTGAATAGGTGATTTTTATGAAAGTCTTCAAAACATGGAAGTTTCAAAGACAAACGATAGAAATAAACCTATTACCATGCAGCGGAAGGTAGACTACACTAAGCAAGCCATAGTCAAATATTCAATGAAGTGAAAGCACAATGACTAATAGCAGCTAGGCAGTTTAGATCAGATAGGAAGATAGTCTGAAGCTAATCAGAACAAGCAGTCACTCAGTGAAGTCAAATGGTAATGCAATCATACAATGACTTCACCAGGGCCAACCGTAAGTAAAGGAGAGGGAAGGATGAAACCAGTGACTCGTTGAAGACAATGATTTGTTGGACCAGTTCCAGTTGGTGTGACAACTATACGTCTGGTTAGGGAGGCTGAGATTCAACTCAGAAGACCGCGTCTTCACCTTATGCCCCTTGAGCTAAGGACACCCAGTCCTCACCCAATCACTCTGGTAAGTCTTCAAGGTAGACTCCCAAACCTTCACAGACTTCGTTCACCGACGATCCACAATGACTCTTGGATGCTCAGAACGCGACGCCTAACCGGCTGGAGGATTCACAGTCCTCAAGTGTAATAAGTCTTCAGATCACACAGACAGGAAGACTTCGGTGATGCCTAACACTCTTTGGCTCTGGGTGGTTAGGGCTTTATCCTCGCAAGGAATTCTCTCTCAAAGGCTTCGAGGTGGGTTGCTCTCAAACGACAAAAGCTGTACACTAACTCTGAGCAGCCAACCATTTATGGTTGTAGGGGGTGGGCTATTTATAGCCACTAGGCAACCCGACCAAATTTGTCCGAAATGACCCTGGGTCACTAAGGAACTAACACGTGTTCCAATGGTTAGATTTCAAACACACACGGCAACTTTACTTGGGCTACAAGCAAAGCTGACTTATCCAACTCTGAATAAGATTTCCTCTCATAGTCTTCACTCGAAGACATAGGATTTTGGTTAAGCATCACTTCAGTCATTCTGACTGGTTTTCTTGGACCCCACTTAACAGTACAGTGGTTCCTATGACTCAACAAGGAAAAAAACACAGAACGACGAAACTGCTAAGTCTTCGCGCTCCATAGTCTTCATGCGATGTCTTCTCTTGTCATAGCCTTCAATGTGAATGACTTCACATACCACCTTTGACTTCAATGTCTTCATACATTTTTAGGGGTCATCTCTGGTAGGAAAACCGAATCAATGAGGGACTTCTACCTGTGTTATCCTGCAATTCTCACAAACACATTAGTCCCACAACCAGGTTTGTCGTCAATACTCCAAAACCAACTAGGGGTGGCACTAGATGCACTTATAGGGTACAGGAGCATTGACATTGTCGTTGATCTGGGCTTCAGGGGCCACATTGGCTTCAGGTGCTTCAGTATTGGCTTCGGGCACTGAAGTGGCTTCAGGTGCATGCACTTCTGGCACCGCAGTAGCTTCAGGCGCCACATTAACTTCAGCCATGACAACGTCATTGGCTTCAGTGTTGATGTTGGTGGCTGCCTTAGGATTGTTAACCTCCACTTCAGAAGCTGGAGGGTCGGACACGTTCTCCTCGAGAACAACATCTTGGTGGGACGGGGGTGTAGCAAATCTTTCTACTTCAACTGTTGGTTCTTCTCTTTCATCGGCTGATGCAGCCGGAATATCTTCAGCGATTTTGGCTTCTGACTCTAACACGTGCACAGTGGGAGTGACTTGGGGCCTCGGTCCTTTGCGAAGCCTACATAATGCTGACGACGGTTGCGGAGATGGAGTTTGTTGGGCCTCAAAGTCATCGTCATCTTGCACGGGTGAGGTGACTTGTGGTTGGGGAGAACTTGGGGTGTCTTGTCGTTGTGGGTGATCAGCCCATGATGCATCCTGAGCAGTTGGCGTCAGAGGACGACCAATGCTGATGAGTTCGCTGTGCGTCAGCACATGCGATGATACCAACTGGTGCTCGATCTGAGGAAGGACTTCATCATCTTCAACATTGTCGTGAGGACCAATGTCTTCACCTGCAGTGGGGTCAACAGCTGGATTGTCTTCAGCTTTATGAGCCTCTGTGGAAGCAGGCTCATGAACTATCATTTGACGGTCTTGATGTTCAGACGCAGGACGAGCCACTGAGATTGGCTCGACCTCAAGGGGCTCTGTGGGAGCAGCCCGGTCTCTCTTCTTGGTTTTGCGTTTCTTGGTTGGAGGAGCATCATCAGTGGTGGCCTTGGTTTTGCGCTTTCTGGCTTTAGCTTCAGCTACCCTTGTTTTCTTTAGTTCTGAAGCCATCGTGGGGACCTTAGGCGTCGAGCCTGTCATACTGGCTGGGAAGACAATTGGATGTACTTCCTGCCTTGGTGCTTCGGGTTCTGCCACAACTGTCTTCTTCTTCTTCTTGGCCGCCATTCTGGGGTCGATGCCTGGTCGCGCCAAAGCCTTGCGCTTTTCAGCTTCATTGTATCCCTGAACACATTTAGCAGCAAGATCCTTCATGCGCTCACGAGAAGCTTTGGCTTCTTGGCGTTTGGTTCGGAATGCTTCCTTGAGCTCATGCATCATGACCTGGAAGTTCTGAATGTCTTCAACATTGAGCTTGGCCATATGCTTCTTGAACTGAGCCTTTTCATAATCTATCTTATGCTTCAGCTCAACAATTTTCTGAGCTAGAGCCAGCTCAGCAGCAATGTGTCGGAGTAAATAACCATGGGTAGCCTAGCCGGCTCCCCCTGGCCCTTCTGAAAAAATTACGAGCCGATCCGGCCCTCAAGAATCCAAGACATTGGGCCGCCTTCCCCTTGCCGGCTGTCTCCCAGGCCGGCTATCGGAAGGCAACCCGACTTTAGCCCTCATGAAGAAAGCCGCGGGAGGGCCGGCTCCGAGAAGCCGGCCGCGAGAAGGCTGACTCCAAGAAGCTGGCTCCCACAAAGCGGTCAAGATCGTACCCTCAAAGTCTGCATCCACATAACGGCGATGTGACGGGGCGTGCCTACAGTAAAGCCCGCCACCCCCGAATCCCGGAGCACGCCTGGCACAGTGCGCCGTTGTAAGTGCATCTAGTGCCACCCCTAGTTGGTTTTGGAGTATTGACGACAAACCTAGTTGAGGGACTAATGTGTTTGTAAGAATTGCAGGATAACACAGGTAGAAGTCCCTCATTGATTCGGTTTTACTACCAGAGATGACCCCTAAAAATGTATGAAGACATTGAAGCCAAAGGTGGTATATGAAGATATTCACATTGAAGACTATGACAAAAGAAGACACGTTATGAAGCCTATGGAGCTCGAAGACTTAGATCTTTCATAGTTCTTTTTCTTTTGTGTTGAGTCATAGGAACCACCGTACTGTTAAGTGGGGTCCAGGAGAACCAGTCAGAATGACTGAAGTGATGCCTAAACCAAAAACCTATGTCTTCGAGTGAAGACAATGAGAGCGAATCTTGTCCAGAGCCGGACAAGTCAGCTTTGCTTGTAGCCCAAGTAAAGTTGCCATGAGACTTTGAAATCTGACCGTTGAGACACGTGTCAGTTCCTTAGTGACTCAGGGTCATTTCGGACAAATCAGGTCGGGTTGCCAAGTGGCTATAAATATCCCACCCCTTACAACCATAAACGGTTGGCTGCTCAGATTGAGAGTACGGCTTTTATCGTTTGAGAGCAACCCACCTCGAAGCCTTTGAGAGAGAGAATTCCTTGCGAGGATAAAGCCCTAGCCACCCAGAGCAAGAGAACATTGGGCATCACTTAAGTCTTCTTGTCTGTGTGATCTGAAGACTTATTACACTTGAGGACTGTGCATCCCCAGACGGTTAGGCGTCGTGTTCAGAGCATCCAAGAGACATTGTGGATTGCCAGTGAACGAAGTCTGTGAAGGTTTGGGAGTCTACCTTGAAGACTTACCAGAGTGATTGGGCGAGGACTATGTGACCTTAGCTCAAGGAGAATACGGTGAGGACTTGGTGTCCTGAGCTGCGTGTTCAGGACTGGGTGTCTGGAACTGCGTGTCCTAAGGTTTAAATACCTAGCCGCTCCAATCAGACGTACAGTTGTCACAGCAACTGGAACTGGTCCAACACATCATTGTCTTCAACGAGTCACTGGTTTCATCTTCACTTCCTTTTACTTACTATTCACTCATTGTGAAGTCATTGCGTGTCTATTCTGTCTTTTGTCTTCACAACGTGAGTGTATGATCTGTTTGGCTTCATAGTATCTTCCTACCTGATCCTAATTACACTACAGCTATTTGTCACTGTGCTTTCACTCTGTTGATACTTGACCATGGCTTGCCTAGTGTAGTCTAACTTCCGCTGCATAGTAATAGGCATATCTCTACTGTTTGTCTTCATAACTTCCACGTTTTGAAGACTTTCATAAAAATCGCCTATTCACCCCCCTCTAGTCGATATAACGCACTTTCAATTGGTATCAGAGCAAGGTGCTCCCTTGTTCTGTGTGATTCGGTTTAACCACCTGGAGTTTTAGCTATGTCGACTGCAGGGATAATTAAAGTCTCCGCTGCGTGCCCCGTCTTCGATGGAACTGAATATCCCTACTGGAAGAATAAGATGCGTATGCATCTTGAAGCCATTGACGTCGACCTATGGTATGTCGTCGAGAACGGCGTTCCCAAGGCTGGAGAAGGTGTCACTGCTGCTGATGTCAAGAAATTCGTTCAACTGGACTCTACTGCCAAGAACATCATCTGTGGTCATCTGACCAAAGGACAGTATGGCCGTGTGAGTGCTTTGAAGACATCCAAGCTGGTCTGGGACCGGCTCTCCAAGGTCAATGAAGGCATCTCAACCCAGAGTGATCAAAGAATCAGTGTCCTTCGCAATCTCTTCAACCGCTTCAAGCGAAATGACAATGAGAATGTCCAGCACACATTTGACAGACTCACTGACATCACAAATGAGCTTCAAGCCCTCGGCGCTACTGAGATCACCAAACATGAAGTCGTCAAGACGCTGCTGAGATCACTTGATAGTTCATTTGACATTCTAGCCCTGATGATTCAAGAACGTCCTGATTTCAAGACACTCGATCCATCTGACATACTTGAGAGGCTCAACACACATGAGTTTTAGCTTTCTGAGAAAAGAGATATCTACGGTCCAAACTATGGGCGAACTCGTGCCTTGAAGGCAAAAGCTGTTTCCTCATCTGAAGAAGAATCTGACAGCAGTTCTGATGATCCTGAAGACATTGGAAGGGAACTTGCAATGCTAGTGAAGAAGTTCCAAAAATTCACCAAGAAGAAAGGCTTCAGAAAGTCTTCACGATCAAGCTCAAGGAATGATGAAGCTTCTGCTCATGACTACAAGAAGAAAACATGCCACAAGTGCAAGAAAACTGGACACTTCATCTCTGAGTGTCCACAGTGGGACAATGAGAACAGAAAGAAGAAGAAGAGCAAGGAATATGACTCAGACGACAAGAAGAAGAAAAAATACACAAAGTCTTCTTCCAAGTCTTCCTCAAAGTCTTCATCACACAAGAAGAGCTCATCTGGCAAGGCACGTGCGTTTGTTGGCAAGGAAATGGATTCAGAGGAGGAGTCCGCTTCTGAGGAGGCAGAGGTGGAGTCTGAGGAGGAGTCTGATTCTGGCATTGCAAGTCTGGCTACAGCATACGTCGCCAAGTCCATCTTCAACACTGAAGACAATGATTTCATCACCGACATCGATGCAAATGACAAGGACTACTCCACTCCTACCTACTGCTTCATGGCACGCGGTGCCAAGGTAAACACACGCACTACTCACTATCAAACATCTAGTGACGATGACTCTGATTGTGATTCAAAACCCAGTTACAAAACACTTGCTAAAATTGCAACTGAACAACAGAAAGCCATGGAACATATTCAAAAACTGTTAGACAGAAGCGATGATCTGTTGGGTGCTGAAATGACTCGATCTGAATCCTTAATTGAAGACATAAAAAAATCTTCGTGTTAAGTATCACGAACTTGAAGATCGTCATGATACTCTCTCAACAACTCATGAAAAGCTTTCCTATGATTGTCTTCAAAGGAAGCAAGAACTTGAGAAATTGAGAGCGGCTCATGAAGATCTTCAAAAGGAAAACGAGTCACTTCGCGCCGAACAGATCAGTTCCGCTCAGGAAGGATTTGAACCACCATGTCTTAAATGCATTGAGCATGATAATGCTACTTCTGTTGCTGAATGTTCCACTGCTACTGCTGTTGCAATATCTTCAACTGTTGATGTGGTAACTAACCCCTCTGCTGAGGATACCACTGCTATTGCTGATGAGAATGCTAGGTTGAAGACATTGCTTGAAACAGGGATGTACAAAAGCCTTAAAGGGCATCAGACGCTATGTGATGTCCTGAAAAAGCAGATTCTGAACCGAAACCCTAGGAAAGAGGGTGTAGGGTTCGTAAGGAAAATAAATGCAGATGGATCTTACTGGAAACCTGAGCAGTACCCCAAAACCAAGTGGGTTGCTGCAAAGGAACCTTCAGCAGATCCATCCAATTTATCTGGCTTCACCTGTGCTAACCCCATTATCATTGATGAATCCTTTGATGCAAACTATGTACTATTTAAAAATCAGAATGGTGTAGTGTTTGCCAGGTACATTGGTACTAACTGCAGGAATGGACCGCCTATGAAGAAGATCTGGGTTCCGAAAAAGTGTCTGGAAAATCTTCCTGTGAATGTCTTCATGACACCTCACATGAAGAAGACAAACCTCAGTCCAAAGGCTTCATGCAGACAGAGGACTCACCCGAGTCACACTAACGCAAATGTTTTGCAGGGAAACCATACTCAGGCATATGAATATGAGAGCGGTTCATCAAACCGTCATGTTCATATGACCAAAAATTATTCTGCCTATTCTTATGAGTACTATTGTCTGCCTGCTAGACTGTTTGCTAGGGCTCCAAAACAAAAATTCTCCGATGCTGCACTTAGACTCATTGCTTCTAAGCCACCCTTGAAGATGTGGGTGGTTAAGAAAGCTTAACTCTCTTTTGCAGGGAAAGGTCTCCAGCAGAAAAACAAAATCTTCTGACGCTATTGCCGGGGACCTTAAAAATCTTGTAGGGCGCAAGATAAAATGCCCGAATGGCATCATTATGTACTTCGTTCCTGAATCGCATGCTACTCTCCCTATTAGTCCTAATCTGGATCTAAGTTTTCATAACCCACTGGTTCGTCAAATGTTTTTGCTTCACAATTCTCTTCGTGAAGCCTATCCCCCTAACTGCACTATAGGGTACGACACCAGCGTCTTCAAAGTCTTCAGAATGGATTATTGACAGTGGGTGTACAAATCACATGACTGGCAAAAGAAGCCTTCTTATGGACTCAACCTTACGTCCATCCGACAAGAGCCACATCACATTTGCTGACACTGGTAAAAGTAAGGTATTGGGTCTAGGTAGAGTTGCAATCTCAAAGGATCAACACATGGATAAAGTCATGCTTGTTGAATCCCTTGGTTTCAACTTAATGTCTGTCTCAATGCTTTGCGATTTGAACATGGTCGTAATATTTGGAAAATATCGTTGCCTGGTACTAATGGAATCTGACAAGTCTCTAGTGTTTGAAGGGTATCGGAAAGATGATTTGTATGTGGTAGATTTCTCAGCAGGGCCACAACTTGCAGTATGTCTTCTTGCAAAAGCTTCAGAATGCTGGCTTTGGCATCGGAGGCTTGGGCATGCTGCATGAGGAACCTTCACACCCTTGCAAAGAAGAAACATGTCATAGGCATCGAGGGCGTCAAGTTCAAGAAAGATCACTTATGCGGTGCCTGTGAAGCAGGGAAGATGACGAGGGCAAAACATCCCTCGAAGACAATCATGACCACTACTTGACCCTTCGAACTACTTCACATGGATCTTTTTGGTCCCACTCACTACTCAACTTTTACTACTACTGCTTGCCTCTATGGCTTTGTTATTGTTGATGATTACTCTAGATATACTTGGGTGCATGTGACACTCCAAAAAATTTTATTTGGTTTTTCAGCAAAAACTTTGTTGGTTTTTGAAAAGAGGCCATTTAAAATTTTTCCAGAAAACCCTCCTCTTAAAAACTTCTTTGGCAAGGATTTTATTTTTGTATCTTCTTCAAACTATGGTGTTTGATCATTTAAAAACTCCTTCTGATGGTTCCCTTCTCAAAGTATATTTTTGGAAATTATTCTTTTTCTTATAAAAAGAACTTTGTGAATTTTGAGGTTTTTTTTATCTTGAAACCACCCATGGTTTTACCATGTCCTCTATAGTAAATCTTCTCAAAATCCCTCCCTCCACCTTTGGACAATCTAGATTCTCTGTCTCAACAAGTCCAAACAAGTTTTGGATTTTATTTCAATTATTTTATTTCAATTATTTTATCTCTCAAATCATCTCTGCCAATTATTTTGAGCCTGAGTGATTTTCAAAGCAAGTACCTCATTGCCTTTGAGTTTTTACCTCAAATCAACTTCCCTGGATAGTCCTTGGTACCCACAACCTAGAACCATCTTGATCCACTCTTCTTCTTTTCAAAAATTTCAAATTTCACTCTCTGCAAGTTTGGACCAGATTTGCCAAATTTGGTGAAATTCATATCTCCTATTCTCCAAAAATTCCACAAAAATTCAAGCAGCCTCCTGGTGCAATGAGAGGCCACCCCACCAAGTTTCAGCTCAAGGAAAAATCCCTAGATGCCTAGATCATTCTGTCGAACACCTTGCAGGCACTGTTTCTGTTCATTTTCAGTTAACTTCAGGGTTTAGTGTCGTTTCTCTTCGTCAGATTTCAGTCACGCGGCCACAGTGTGCCCTGGTACGATGCTCGCGGCCTCTTCCCCTTGGCCAGCACCCCGCACGCACGCTTGGCCGATTCCTGGCATCGGTGGCGACGAGCCTCGCCGGCGTTGGAGGTTTCTGCGGTGGCTGCGCCACCCATGGCGGCCAGCGAGGGCCCGAGCCCGCTCGCCACGCCACCCAGCGCCGCCCAACGCCCCCTTGCTCTCCGCGTGTCCCTGCCATGCCAGCGCACGCCCGTGGCACCGTCGCCGTGGCCCGGCAAGCACGGAACGTGCTCCCTGCCGCCGACGTGCCCGCGCCGCCCTGTTCCGTTGAGCTCGCCCAAAGCACCCAATCCTGGCTCGTTTAGCACCTAAACGGACCCAGTACCCCCACGACGGCGCTCAACCCCTAAACCTCCCCGACCAATGCCCTGCGCCGCCGTAAACTTCGCCGGAGAACTCCGTTCACGGCCACCGCCTCGGACCGCCTATAAAAAGGGCTCCCGAGCTCGCTCTCGAGCACACACCCCCTCTGCATCTCACCAGCACCCCGCCAGGCCAACAGGGGGACCTCGAGGAGGTCTCCTCCCCCAGCTCCGGCCACCCCGATCCGCCTCGGCCTCCGTCTCGATTCGCTCCGGTGAGGCCGTCTCCAGCGCCCAAATTCTATCAGATACCCCCTCTAGCTACCAGAGGTCTAACCCCCTCCTCAATTTGATCTCCGTAGCTCTCTCCGACGAGGCCCTCGACCACCCGAACCGCCGTCCGCTGGAGCAAGGCTCGCCGTCGACGTGGTACTCGTCGGCGACCACCACCACCACCAACCGACGCGGAACGGCGCCCTGAACACGGAGGTACTCTCCGATCTCCCTGCCTCGCCGTGGATCACCGCCGGCGACCACCGCGGCTCTCGGGCACCGTCAAGTTCTGCCGCCCTGTTTGAAAATTCAAACTTGACGGGCGGGACCCGCCTGTCAGCCTCTCTGTCCTTTCTAAGCGAACCGTTTTCTGAAAACATTTTCTGCCAAATGCGTTTTCCCGCTGGGCCGGCGCATTCTTATTCGAATCGTTTTCTATTTTTATAAGTTAGCCCCTGGGAATTTTCTGTTTCATTACAGATGAGTCCCTGGACTAAAACCCTTATAACTTTTTAACAGAAAAGTATTTTTGATTGATTCTTTTTCTGTTCTCCTTAAAATTTTGTCTAGTTTTTTATCAGATTTATTTGAAAAATATTTGGAGAAATTTTTGTGCACCTCACGGTATTCACGATAGCGCGTATATTTTCTTTATGCCGTAGATACCGAAGGAGGTGACGGGACCGCGAATTTCACCGAGCTAGGCTCCGACTACTCTGAACCAGGCAAGCATGTTTGAACTTTTGATATGATGATTGTTTTGGCATGTTTGCATTAAGTAGTTTCATGGCATGTTGATGAGCATACCGACGAATGTCATGTTACATGCAACGATGAGGCAAGTGAGTTTCGAAAATCCATAAGTGGATGGATGTGAGTATGCATGGCCATGTGTTGGCATGAGGATGGGTAAGATGGCAGTGTTGTAGCATGCCAGTCTTATGCCAGACTATATGACTTCAGTGACAACCCGTATTAGTCCAGTTCCTTCCATTCTTCCTTCCCTGTACTACCACATGTTTTCCGCAAGGAATATGGCTTAGTAAGTTGCAAACCGCTTTACTGGTACACACCAAAAAGGAGAGGCCGTGATGATGGTTCCATGGCCCTGGATTAAAGCCAGTCATCAGGTCAGGGGGCATGGGTGTTTCCGGTTGGGACCGAGAGGGGGGCACCCCTTAGAGCGCGCGTATATAAATTTGATCCCATGCTATTCGAGATTGTGATCTCCCCGTCTCAAAAGTTTTTCTTGGATGATGTCTAGGGTGATTCCTGGCATCGAGAGGTAGGATGGGTGTGTACTGGTTAGCTCTGTTTTCTTCCGAAATACCGTAAACGGAACTAGTCCTTCGTGACTACGGAAATCCGTTAGCTGTGGGAAATTTTTTGTACAAACTCTGCAGAGTCATACCTTCCTTTGAATCATCTATTCCATGTCCAAGTTCGGTATTATCTTATCATGACAAATGTCAGTTTTGATGACAGATACTCCGGTGAATCACATGAGTGCTAAGTCCGGTTAAATGTTTATTCCTGTGGATGGACTAACCCGTTTATTTTCATGAATTGAATATTTATTATGAGTATCATTTACTTGTGAATAAAAGCCCTTTTTGTGATGTCGCTCAGACGTCCGACTGTGGCATTGTTATTATTTACTTTCAATAAAAGCCCTTTCTGTGATGTCGCTCAGACGTCCGACTGTGGCATTGTTATTATTTACTTTCAATAAAAGCCCTTTTCTGTGATGTCGCTCAGACGTCCGACTGTGGCATTGTTATTATTTACTTTCAATAAAAGCCCTTTCTGTGATGTCGCTCAGACGTCCGACTGTGGCATTGTTATATTTTACTTTCAATGAAAGCCCTTTCTGCGATGTCGCTCAGATGTCCGACTGTGGCATTTCTTTTAAAGCCCTTTATGTGGCGTCGTTCAGACGCCCGACTGTGGCATTTCTTTTAAAGCCCTTTATGTGGCGTCGCCCAGACGCCCGACTGTGGCATTTCTTTTAAAGCCCTTTATGTGGCGTCGCCCAGACGCCCGACTGTGGCATTTCTTTTAAAGCCCTTTATGTGGCGTCGCCCAGACGCCCGACTGTGGCATTTCTTTTAAAGCCCTTTATGTGGTGTCGCCTAGACGCCCGACTGCGGCATGATTTATTTATTTATCTTCCTATCGAGGTGTCGCTTCAGACACCCGATTAGGTTTACAGTATTTTGTTGGGTTTTCGAGCGGACTACCGCCGACCCCCCTTTTACCTGTCTTGTTTTTACGAATTAGTGTGCCACTGTTAAAATTAATCATGACGCATCCATGCATGCATTTGTTATATCTTACGTCCGAACTGTCTTGCGAGTACTTTCAAAGTACTCACCTAGCTTGTTGATTTGGCCAGATGCTGACGAAGGCGATCTCATGGATGAAGAATTTGATAGCAAGTCCGATGCCTAGAGGAATCCCAGTCAGTCTCGTGCGACCCTGGATTTGGTCACTGTATTATATCCGCTTCCGCTACCAAATAAATTCATCGAGCCTCACCTCGACGCTCGATGAGATGCCAGTTTTAGAGTCATGTATCTCACTCCCCGCTGTGTTTTTCCACCACCACCCTATCCACGAGTCAGTAATATGCCTCCACACCACTGTGTCATGTCCGCCATTATGTATAATTATTGGCGTGCTTGTAATAATTTGGTTGAGCAACCGTAGCTCGACCCTGTAATATATTTTATGCTACTGGCTTATTGTATCAAGAATTTGTCTACCGGTAAGGAGGATTTTTCTCATACTGGACTAAAAAGATTGGTTTCTCAATAAACATTTTTATTGGAAAACCGGTCGTGACAAGCTTGGTATCAGAGCCAGGCTGACTGTAGGAAGCCACTAGGTGCGATCGCTAATTGGTCATTAGCATGATAGAGTCAATTTATATTTTTTTTGCAATTGTAATTTCTGACAGTCAGCATAAATTTATGATCTGACCATTCAGAATTTTTGCCTACTTTTGTAGATGGCCGACAACAGCTGCAAGTTTCAGACCTTCGCCAACATGCCCGATGGGTTCGTCAAGCTTCTCTCCTTCATCGTTCAGGTCGCGATTGGGCCATCTGTGCGCCCAGTCTTCACACTCTGCCAGCACCGAGTCAACGACAGTCTGACCATGCACCAGGCCGCGGTGCAGTTCAAGGGAGGGCGTGGTGAGTTACGCCGCTTCCGGTTCTTGGGAAGAGCCATGCCTACGGAGAGGCATGCTATGCAGATGGCAGCCCGCGAGGCGATAGCTCGTCTCAGGGATGTCCTCCCCGTGATGAAGACTCGTCGTTACCGTTATCTTCCATGCCATGTGCCTTACACCTGTCACTACGCATTCTCCTGCCCTAGAGGAGAACGAGACGAGGCTTTTAAGATGCTTATTGAGTATCTCCGGGCCTTGGAGGCAGCCTTCGACAACCTGGTGGACGACTTCGTGGCTGCCCGCATGGACTCAGTCCATGGCTGTGCCGCCAACAGGAGGGAGCTCCTGCCCACCGCACCGCCACTGACTTTTGTCTCGTCCTCAGCATCTTATGCACCTACTCGTCGCCTGCCTTCTACCGAAGAATTCAACCAAGTCATTGCGCCCACTCCAGCGCGCACTGCACCACCCTTCGCGCCCACTCCTGTTCGTGTTGTTCCGCCCCTAGCACCCGCTCCATCTACTCGGCGCAACACTACACGTATGGAGCCTATTAGCGAGGAGGAAGTCGAGTCCCCAGCCTCGCTACGCCTCACCCTTGGCAGGGCAAAGGAGATCGTCAACATCTCCACCTGAGTACGCTTAGCCGCCATGCAATGTACCACTTTGTACGATATGTTTATATGTACATAGGTTGTGAGAAGTAGCCTGTTTGCGCATCATGTAGGATCTGGAGGAGTGCACTAGCCTAAATAACATGTCAGGATTATGTACGCATATCCTGAGTGATGTATTGTATAATTACCGCCTGCGTGTAAGATATGTAATGAGCAGTCCTTCTCCGCGCGCAAATCGATTTGTTTTTCTTAAGTAAGCTTGGTTATTTAATTTATTTGCCAGCTTTGTGCATTTATGGAGTTGTTTCTGCGACCCTTTTCACTTTCTTATGGGCTTTACAAAATATATCCCTAGAGTGAAAAATGTCTCGTCCTTGGACTCGCTCCATGCCAACTCCACCAGAGGAAAATTATGACACACAACCCAGCAACAAGTTCACACAGGGACAGTCAAGCCAACAGGGCATTGAATCGGCACTTTCACAAATGTGTCGCCTTTATGAGCAGAGTCAGCAACAACATCGGGAAATGATGAACCAAGTCATCAACATGGGAAATCACCATGGACAGTATCAGCAGCATTCCAAGTTATCTGAGCTACAGAAGACACGTCCCCAAACATTTTCTCATACTGACAAGCCTCTTGAAGCCGAGGATTGGCTTCGAGATATGGAGAGAAAATTAATTATTGCAAAATGTTCAGACCTCGAGAAAGTACTATATGCTCCACACTATCTCACAGGAGCAGCCGCATCATGGTGGGAGAATTTTCTGCACATGCACCCCAACGAAAATGATATAACCTGGGATGATTTCAAGGAAGGTTTCCGTGGTGCACACATTCCTAAAAGTATTATGAAAATCAAGAAGAGAGAGTTCGATGACCTCAAACAAAGGAACATGACAGTGTCAGAATACAACGGTCAATTTACTCTATTGTCTCGCTACGCCAATGAAGAACGTATGACTGAAAGCAAGAAGATGGAGAAATTCCTTGACGGTCTGGCACCCGCGCTTAAATGCCAACTGGTCGTGCACACTTTTCCAGATTTTAAGACACTAGTGGACAAAGCCATTACTCTGGAAAATGAGAGACGTAGCTTGGAGGATTTCCACAAGCGAAAAAGAGACCAGACTACTCTTGCGCGCAACCACCGAAGCAAGACAGATTTTCAGAAAGGTGGGACACACAAACCTACGACAAACGTCTCACGCCCAACCAAGAAGTTCCATGCAAGGGACAAGGAGTTCACATATCGCCCAGGCGTTACTTGCTACGCTTGTGGAGAGGAAGGGCACTGTGCCAAACAGTGCCCCAAGCCAAGGAACTCGACCCCGAACCAAACAACAGTGGAAATAATTCAGCGCCCAAGCGCAACAATTTCAACCCCAACAACAACCACAGGAAGGGTCATCTGAACCACGTGACCAAAGAAGAAGCACAAAACGCTCCGGATATCATACTCGGTACGTTTCCTGTCAACACAATACCTGCAATGGTTTTGTTTGATTCTGGAGCTTCTCACTCATTCATTTCGAAAAGTTTTGCTTTGCAAAATAATTTTTCGATGCTTCCTCTGGAAAAATCCATGATCATCAAGTCCCCTGGGATTCAGCAAGTTACTCAGAGTTACTGTCAGAATGTGGTTATTGAGTTCGAAGGATTGAAATTTCACGCCAATCTTATTGTGTTGGAAAATAAAGGACTGGATGTCATCCTAGGGATGGACTGGTTAACCACCAACAAAGGTTTTATTGACTGTTTCAACCGGACCATAATTCTCACACACCACCTCGGGAAGACAATAAAAGTATCAGCCAAAGAAAGAAAAATACCCCGACAGCCGAGATTGAATAAGGTGGACGTTTCTGAGCTAAACAAGGTTCCAGTAGTATGTGAATTTCCAGACATATTTCCCGAAGAACTACCAGGCATGCCACCAGACCGAGAGATAGAATTCAGCATTGAGCTAGCACCAGGAACCACCCCCATATACAAGAAACCATACAGAATGGCACCATCCGAGTTGATTGAGTTGAAGAAAAAAATAAAGGAATTGCTGGACAAGGGATACATTCGAGCCAGCTCCTCACCTTGGGGATCACCAATTTTATTTTCCAAAAAGAAGGATGGAACACTGAGATTGTGCATTGACTACCGAGCACTTAACATGGTCACAGTCAAGAACAAATACCCGATGCCACGGATAAATGATTTATTTGATCAGCTCGCTCAGGCCAAGGTATTCTCAAAAATTGACTTAAGGTCAGGATACCATCAATTAAAAGTGCGAACAGAAGATATCCCCAAAACAGCCTTCACCTCCAGATATGGACTATATGAGTTCACAGTAATGCCTTTTGGATTAACGAACGCCCCCGCATATTTTGTTCACCTCATGAACAAAGTATTTATGAAGTTTATGGACAAGTTCGTTGTGGTATTTATCGACGATATTCTGATATACTCCAAGACACCAGAAGAGCACGCGGAACATCTCAGGATTGTGCTAGGAGAACTCAGGAAACATCAATTGTATGCCAAGTTCAGCAAGTGCGAATTTTGGCTAAGACAAGTAGGCTTTCTAGGCCACGTGCTGACCCAAGACGGTATCGCAGTGGACCCGGAGAAAGTCAGGGTCATACTTGGCTGGAAGTCACCAGCCAGCGTAACGGACATACGAAGTTTCTTGGGAATGGCAGGATATTACCGCAGATTTATTGAAGGATTCTCCACCATAGCCAAGCCAATGACGCAGTTACTCAAGAAGGACAAGAAGTTCGAATGGACAGAAGCCTACGAGAAAAGTTTCCAAGAGCTAAAACGGAAATTAACGACAGCACCGGTATTAATTGTGCCAGACATACACAAGAATTTTGAAGTATATTGTGACGCATCCCGAAAAGGCCTCAGGTGCGTGTTGATGCAAGAAGGCAAGGTTGTCGCATACGCTTCAAGGCAACTTCGCAAGCATGAGGAAAATTATCCCACTCATGACTTAGAAATGGCAGCAGTCATTCATGCACTCAAGGAATGGAGGCATTTCTTGCTTGGAAATCGATGTGAAATATACACGGACCATAAAAGTCTCAAATATATTTTCACACAGCCAGAACTAAACTTACGACAACGACGCTGGTTGGAATTGGTAAAGGATTATGATGTTGGTATCCACTATCATCCAGGAAAAGCAAATGTAGTGGCCGATGCTCTTAGTCGGAGCCCCAGCTCCGACGAAAACAGTCT